>NC_083327.1:61637000-61952357 GCF_963455315.2 Globicephala melas | reverse complement strand
GATGTTTCCAGCCAAAGTCTATACTGTTCTCATGCTTTATCCCATGCAGTATAGGCAGTGTTCTGTATTTGGAGACTGACCCTGGAATTTCCCAGATACTCACTATAAGTGATACTGGGCAAACCTTTCTAACACATGGCTGCCAAAACAGTCATTTGATTTTGAGTCTTGCCTGACATAATGTCAAAACCATCCAAAGATGACACTAACTAGCTTTTGTTTTCTGACGTGGAGTGATGTGACTGTGAGCTGACAATTCTTTTGGTCATCTTTTCGCTGCAGTCTCAGCAGCCGTCAAAAAACGGGCGATTCCCGTGGCCCCGTGTCTCCACGGACCCATCTCGTGGGTCTAATGCACACGTCTGTGTCCTCTCCCTCGTCGCTCACCTTGGAGCATCTGCGTTCTCACCCCTGTGCACTGGTTTGCACACCCAAGTTCCCATGGGGCCGGCTCGCGTCTGCCCCTCCCCCTGGCACACGAGGTCTCCCGGCTCCACAGCCTCTTCTGCTTACAGGAGCCCTGAGCCCGTCATGCGTGGTGCCCACCCGTCCAGCCCACATCTCTTGTGTATACCTCCACGGGAGCATTGGGCCTCCCGGGTCCACTGTCACCTGTGCCCCTCGTGTCTTCCGGTCACACGTGTGTCCGTGGTTCTCCCCTGTGTAAATATCATGCCCCCACCCCCGTGACCCTTGGGCACTGACCCGCGTGTGTTGCTGGTGAGCACACCCAGGACCATGTCCTCACGGCGCCTGTACCCTGCCCTGCCCTGCCTCTCGGAGGGACGGCTGGGGAGGGGGCCGGCTGCCCCATTACCAGAATGTACAGCTCGTAGATTTTTGTGTGTGTGTGTGTGGTACGTGGGCCTCTCACTGTTGTGGCCTCTCCCGTTGCGGAGCACAGGCTCCGGACGCGCAGGCTCAGCGGCCATGGCTCACGGGCCCAGCCGCTCCGCGGCATGTGGAATCTTCTCGGACCGGGGCACGAACCCGTGTCCCCTGCATCGGCAGGCGGACTCTCAACCACTGTGCCACCAGGGAAGCCCAGCTCGTAGATTTTTAACGGGCCTTTTTCACTTAGAAGCTGCACATTATAGAACATTAAACAGTTTGTCATAGAAAAAAAAAAAAGGGCGAATGTGTACTTTTCTTTTTACTTACCTTGTCATTAATACGTTTTATTCCTGGGCTTTTGCCACAATTTGTTTGGGCTACATCATCTACCCTCTCTTCCTCTCTCCTTTCCTTCTTCAGGCATTTATTCAGTGTCACCTGTATGCCAGATAGTGGGCTAAACACTAAAGGTACAGAGGCTATAAAGATGAAGGCACCATCCCTGCCCTCAAGTTCCTCTGTCTGGTAGAACTTATCACAGTTCTGCACCTGGCTAAGTATCAAAGACGAAGTTGATAGATGACGAACTGTTAATAAACAGCTACATGTATCTGTTTCATTCTTCATGCCTTATTGTTCTGAAGATGAGTGATGTTTCTGGTGAATTCTGTTCCCATACATCACATAACTAGGCACAATGTTGGATTATATTTGGAAAATCAATGTCTTTGCATTGGGTTTGTATTGTCTCCGTATTGGACAAATTTCTTTGCTCTTTGGCTGAATATCGTTTTCCATCACTGTCATAATTTGTTTTTCATTATGAAGAAATGAAGTTATCAGAAAGTGACTTTCAGTCACTCTTCATTGTTGCTGGATGAGCACCCTCCAGATTTTAAAACCTCCACAGGGTCTTACAAGCCTCTAATGTAGTCTAGTGTAGCCGCCAAGTCATTACTTTTTGTTCTATCTGGAGTGTGTGAAATGCAAAGAAAAAGGTCTTAATTGAATTGTTTCTGTCAACAGAATGAGTAAGGAAGATGCGGTGTATGACTCGGATACACATTATTACCAAATGTTCTCATTTAATTGCATTTCTTTTTGCAACAAGAAATGAGCAATAGAGCGCTGAATAAATAGTTCATGGTTCTTATTGCTGCCAGGCTAAATGTGGGCAGGTGTTGTGCCATACCATGAAGTGGTTTATCCTGGTGCAGGGGGGCAAATCAGACTCGGCACTGTTTTTCAGTATCTCTAGTTACAGACGTTGCCATGGCACAGTACCTGTAAGTTTGCATAGTGAAGTGGCTGCTTCCCCATCCTGAGCAGTCTATGAAAGATTAAAGATATTCATCAGCATCTACCCGTATTTTCTTTTCTTGACCCGCCTGCAAAATGGCCTTTAAAAACACCCCAGGGGCTTCCCTGGTGGCGCAGTGGTTGAGAGTCCGCCTGCCGATGCAGGGGACACGGGTTCGTGCCCCGGTCCGGGAAGATCCCACATGCCGCGGAGCGGCTGGGCCCGTGAGCCATGGCCGCTGAGCCTGCGCGTCCGGAGCCTGTGCTCCGCAACGGGAGAGGCCACAACAGTGAGAGGCCTGCGTACCGCCAAAAAAAAAAATTAAAAAAAAACACCTCACCTCTTTCCCAGCCAGGCACACTTCCTCCATTCCGTGTTTCCTCTTCCTACCTACTCCCTTGCTCCCTGGAGTTCGTGGCTGGGGCCCCATTTCCTGCAGGATCTGAAGCAGAGGAGACCCGGAGCGTCTGCGCAGGGTCCCTGTGTGGTGCTGCCCTGGCTCCTGCTAGGCTGGCCACACTGACTCTGCTCCTCCCCTGCTCCCTGATGCTTCAGCTACAGACAGAGGTTTCACCACAGTCAATCGTGTCACTTTCTCCCCTTAATGGTTACATAATCACCTCTTATGATTAAGAGTTAAGGGTAAGTAGAAAAATCTGAATAATTATTAAATTATCCAGAAAGTGGAGTTCTTAAGATAACTGGTTTTAGTCTGATTTCCTTTTATTAAGATGATAACCTTTTTAAATACATTTCCAGCGGGCTTGTTGGGCCTCACCGTTCATTTATCCAGAGTCCACTGAAGCTAGAGTAGTTCACAGCCAGAAGTGCCGTGTGGCCATGCTTCAGTGCCTTTCCATTGCCTTCATCATGAAGTCCAAACTCATGGAATTGGAGGACACATTGACCTCGGCCTGTTTGTCTTATTTTCAACTGCCTGCCTTACTAAACCCACCGTTCTGACTGGTCAGTCCCCTGATGCTCTCTCGTTTTTTTTTTGCCTCGGTAGTTTTGCATATGCCATGTCCCAGCCAGGCGTGTTCTCTGCTTCCCCACCACTTACACAGATTCGCTCCATTCTTCAAAATCTTTATCCAGTGAAGTTTCCCATCACTACTACCCCCTGTAGCACCTCCTCCCACCTCTGAATCCCTGTAATACTATACCATTTATTTGGTTATTAGTCCTCTATAGTGTATTGATTTTTGAAAACTGAATTGGTCTGGTTTTGCAACTGCATGTATTTGCATATTGTCTCCTCCAAAGGATAATGAGCATCTTGCAGGTGGACGCTACGTCCTACAATCTTCATATTCTTAGGGCATGGCACAGTGGCTGGCCCATGGGAGTGTCTGTAAATGTTTATTGAAAACACCACATAACATTTCTGAGCCTGGGAATATTGTGGTTCCATTGATAGTAACAAGGAGACTGAGTTGGCTGATTTTGTGAGGACAGTTAGTTCAGATTTTGACATAGTTTCAAGTGATAGCAGAGATACATGAGCATATATTCCTTAGAGGTGGAAGACTGTTTATAAATGCAGATTTGCAAGTGACTGAGGTCAAGATTGTGCTTCAGGCCATGATAGGGAAGAATGTTTCTAAAGGAAGAGAAATTATTAGGGGAATCAAAAGCTCCCAGGGGTCTGGAAAAGGAAAAAGCGTTAGAAAAGATGCATTGTTCACTTAATATTATTTTCCCTGTACTGAGCACAAGGTGTTCCGCGGAGTAGGGTGTTGACTGAATAAATGTGAAGAAAACTGAAGTGAAGTGGGAAATTAAACCTAGGTTTGTCTCATGCTGACTCCCATGGGCTTTGATTATTCCTATACAACTTCACATACAATTATGAGGAATTTAAACTGAAAAGCTCTCCATCATGTGGGTTAATCAGAAAAGTCATTAGAAGTTACGAGATTGCATTATGTCCTTCTTATCCTGATGCAACGTTCATAAATAATATTGGATAAAACATTTAATAGCTATGACTTAAATGCTACAATACTCCTGGCAGCTATATTAGAATAAATTTTAACTGTCAAGCAAATAAGCAAACAGATCTCATAAAGCAGAACATTTTAGGTGAAACACTCTGAATTACCTGAGAGTTACTCTGTGATCTTTATATGTTGTGATTTTAAACCAGTACATTCTTCAATTGCCAGAGCAGTATTCTGCGGCCAGATTTTCAAATACGCTATTTATGATTCAGGTTCTGTGATTCGCTAAGAAAGGCTCAGGACTCAGCATACAGTCATACTTGTGGCTAAGATTTATCGTAGCAAGAAGACGTAAAGCAAGACAGCACTTGCAGGCCTGCAATGTTGACTTTTGTTCTGCACGGGTAGATTGAAACTATGAGATTGAGACAGATGAAGTTGCAAAATTCAACCATTTTTAACTACAGAAATGACAGTTGTGTGCAGTTCAGCCTCTCGTTCTGTCTTCTGGTTTACTCCCCCAAAGTTATGTGTGTAGCCTGTGGGGCTGGATTCCACAGAGTACAACCCGTCATCCAGAGCTGGGAATTGAGGGCTAAAGTTTTGCGGTTTCCCAGCCCACATGCCACCCTTTATAATGGTGACAGAAGTACATAATTTTTGTGGAGGTCAAGACGACCTGTCATTCAGTGAGTTTAAACTCAGCATTGTCCTTAAGGTCGCAGTCATAAATATCTTACAAGAGTAAGCATTTTACTAAATTAAGCATTTGTTGGACCAGTTATCTTGATCAATTGAGAGAAGACTCTTCAACCGGACCATCCAGCCAAAAATAGAAACAAAGCAGTGGGAACCCCATGACCTTTATGGGAAGACATTGCAGTGAATGGTAGAGGATATGGATTACAGAGACACATTGGTGGCACTTCCAGGAGCTGCAGAAATTTTGCTGGATGAAAGCTCCAAGTGTCTGCTGCCTGCATATTTCGTTGCAGAGTGATTTAGAGGCAGAGTCCCAGACCACAAGGGTGCTTCTCTCCATCCTTCCTCTTGTCTTTAATACACTTACATGTGCCACTAATGGAATAAAGCTTTCAAGCTAGCAGGAAGATCAATAAAAATTTTATAAGGCTAGCAAACACTTATTAAGCGTCATAGTATATGGCTTAGTTTTCTTTTTTGAAAAATGAAAAGAAAAGAGATTCAAATAAATAATACTGGAAAGTCACTTGGGTCATTTTAGAAATGGTATTATTTTAATGGTAAATTTAAAAATAGTGTATGTGATCCTACCTGCTAGTTATCTAGGATTTCCAGATTTTTAAGTGTTTAAATCTTAAAACGAATAAATTCCCCCTTTTCACTATGTTCTCAAACAGTGAAATTCCCTGCGCTTGGTTTAAAAAAAAAAAAAAAAAAAAAAAAACCACCTCAGAAGATTTTATTTTCCTATTATGATTGAGGGTTCTTTTTTTTTTTTTTTTTAAGGCTCACACTTACTTAATGTGACGGTAACTTGAAAGGTATTAAATCTCAGAAAACTGTCATCTCTCTAAGCCCCAGAAAGATGGATGATTACCTCTTCCCAAGCCAGGTTGTACCCTGGAAACTGTACCAATAAGTCCCGCAACCTGAGGCCCCCAGGAGGTGCGATTGTACCTGAGCTGAAAACCTCTGAAAGCAGCAGCAGAGCCAGACTCTGCTCCCCAGGAGCACTGTCCCCAGTTTGACACAGGTTTGCTTTCCCTGTTAGCGATGAGCAAGCACAGCCCAGAGGAACTAGAAACCTGGTTTCCCACATTGGTGTAGGAATAGGGAGAGAGCCTAAAATACCTTCCACCGTGTATTGAGCCTTGCAGTGGGCCTGGCAGTCTCATTTAATTTTCACGACTCTGAAAGTGTTTTCCTGCACTGCAGATGGGGAAATGAAGGCTGAAAGGTTAAGTGATGTGTGACCGGTTCACAGCTTCTAAGGGGCAGAGCCAGGTCAACGGACTCCAAAGCACACCTTCCCCACAAACTCAAACACACAGCTACACCTCCGAGTGTGGGAGGCCCAGGACCTTGAGGAAGGGCGTAAACGCTGAGAGAAGGAGTGCTGAATATTTGCTACACACCTCCTATATGCCAATCCGTGTTCTTAACATCTTTTCAACTAATCCTCCCAACGACCCTGTGAGTTAGGCAGATTCAAAGTCAAGAAACTCAAAGTCAAGAAAGAAATTCAAAGAAATTGAAAGAAATTCAAAGTCAAGAAACTTTGAAGGTCACTGAGCTGGTTAGTAGCAGGGCTCACAGCTGAACCCAGGTCTGTTTGAGTTTCTCTTCCCTCTTACCATGATAGAGTGTTAACCAAAATGGTTTTTGGAGAAATAAGGACCATTACATTGGTGGAAAGGAAAGACCAATAGAAAAGCAGAAACATAGCCTGAAAACTTTAGACAAATGTTCAACCTAATGGTTAAAAATTAACAGTATATAATCTTGGGCTAAATAGCCTGACAACTTTTTAAATTACCTTTATTTTACTAAATTTAACCTGTCAGTTTTATATGAACATAACACACTTTAAGATCAATTTTAAATTTGTCTTGTTAAGAATAGGACTCAGGTCTTTTGTGATAGAAATGAATTCCTGAGATCCAAATGATAATAAAGTGGGCAGATAGGGCTTCCTTGGTGGCGCAGTGGTAGAGAGTCTGCCTGCCGATGCAGGGGGCACGGGCTCGTGCCCCGGTCCGGGAGGATCCCGCGTGCCGTGGAGCGGCTGGGCCCGTGAGCCATGGCCGCTGAGCCTGTGTGTCCGGAGCTTGTGCTCCGCAACGGGAGAGGCCACAACAGTGAGAGGCCCGCGTACAGCAAAAAAACAAACAAACAAAAAAGTGGGCAGATAGATGTTCAACTAGAGTGGATCTGTTAAAAGTCAGATGTAGATAAATTGGAACTCAAGTAACCAGACCTGAAGTTTAATTGAAATGTATATCTTAGAGTTTCAAGACAAAGCAAATTACAACCAAAAAAAAAAAAAAGCTTTTTATCAGGGATTAACCAAGGATTATTTGGAAAAGTCACTTGCACTGAACATGTGTTTAATCTCCTTCATGGTCTACTGTAACGTAATATTTAGCTAGGGTTGATGTGTGTTGTCAGGACCTGGGGGCAACTGCAGATATTCAATCACCAGAGACAGATTAAATTATGTCAAATATGCCAAGGCAAGAAAGAAACGAATACATTTGAAATATATTCTAAACAAGTGGTCCTAATTATCTTTCATTTAAGTAAAAATAATAAGTAGAAGATCCCTTAAACAGCTTACTAGTTAAGGCTTTATTTACTATGTGCTGGAGGTGGCTATAATAAAAAGAAAATAATAAAGGTATTGCAAATCTGTGTGCCCTCCTTTCTGTTAATCATCTTTATGAGCAGTTTTAAGATTACCTTGCAGAATATGGAAGAATGTTGTTCTATCCATATTGAGCACCAGAGTTCCAATTAAGTCAATTTTTGGTCTTTAGGGGCTACCTCTAAAATTGTGAGACTATAGGCCAATACTAACTAATACGGACTTTACCTGCCACGTGGTGATGAGTGGCAACTTGTTTTTGGCAAGTAGGATGAGAGTGTGTTATAGCAATCAGTGTTTATGTTTGAACCTGTATTTAAAGCCAACAAATTATTTGAAACTGGGCAGTTAAACAGTGTTAAACATACTATATAAGATGCTTTCTACTGTTTAGTCTGTTTAGCTAACTGTTTAGTTAATACTGTATGTAATTGACAGACAGCTATAATTTGGTATATTCTTCATTCAGAGGTAAAAGGTAAATTTAGTAACTTTTTTTTTTAGTCCATCTTAGGTGCCATTTTTAAATTTAGTCTTCCTGAAGCATAACTACTGTCACACCCTTTCAGATTCCAAAACCTTGAACCAGTGAGTCCTGTTTTCTAGTTATTAGCCATTTCCCTCAGCCTAATGGAGGAGATAATAAATATGTAACATGTCAGGGATGAGGGCTACAGACAAAGCAGAGTAAGAAGGAGTGGGCGGGGCTTCCCTGGTGGCGCAGTGGTTGAGAGTCCGCCTGCCGATGCAGGGGACACGGGTGCGTGCCCCGGTCCGGGAAGATCCCACATGCCGCGGAGCGGCTGGGCCCGTGAGCCATGGCCGCTGAACCTGCGCATCCAGAGCCTGTGCTCCGCAACGGGAGAGGCCACAACAGTGAGAGGCCCGTGTACCGCAAAAAAAAAAAAAAAAAGGAGTGGGCGGTAATGCGTGATAGAGGTGCTGTTTTAGATAGATCAAGGGGACTCTAATGTCACATTTGAGCAGAGACCCAGTGGAAGTGAAGGGGAGACCCGTGTTGACATCTGGGGGAAGAACATTTCAGGTACATGCAAAGGCTCTGAGATGGACTAAGTCAGTCAGTATGATCTGAGTCAGTATTATCAGAGTAATTAAGGGGGAAAGTGGTGCAAGGTAAAGGCCAAACCGTACCTACCTTGTAGGCCATGGACAGACCTTGAATTTTGCTCTGAGTGGGATGGCGGCTGTTAGACCTTGGCACCGAGGAGTGACATGACCTATGATTTAATGGGGTCACTCTGGCTGCCGAGATGAGAATAGACTGAAGAGGATCAGTGGTGGGGTCAGGGAGACTGGTTAAGAGGATATTGCAGTCACAGGGAAGAGGAGATCAGAAAGGTAGTGGTAGAGGTGATGTTTTTTAAGGTAGAGCTGTAAGAACTTACTAATGGATCAAATTTGGGGACTGATTGGAGGAGAGAAATCAAGGATAATTCCAAGGCTCTGGGCCTAATCTACTGGAGGAACGGAGTTGCCTGAATGGATGGGGAAGACTGGGTGGAACAGATTTTAAGGCAGAGGGTAGGAGGCAGGGAATAACAAGGGCTTGGTTTTTGACATGATTTGTGAGAAGTAGCAAAGATACTTTAAATATCTTTTAAAAATATATTCAAGTCATATGTGTGAAGAACAATTTACCTGAAGGACCCTATACTTTATATAACCAGAGAATTGCCTGATATTTCTGCCCTTCGGTCCCGTCCTAGAGTACATTTCCCTTAGTCTCTTGAATAATCTTTGTCATTGAACATTTGCTAGAGGCGTTTCCAAAATCCTAGTAAATTATTTCCCTGTTTCCCTTTTGGTGACCTGCTTGGTTATGTTCTTGGAATTTTTTGGTTCCTAATGCATGACCTTTTTAAGAACAAAGATCAGAGGCTGTAGATCCCAGTCTTATTTCTTCCCAGTTGCTTTATGTATAAACTGGGACAGCCAGGGTGAGCAAATCCATGGACCCTGAACATGCCACCACTGTAGGATGGGTTAGTTGAGCTGACGCTATTGATTTTTTTTTTTTTTTTTTTTTTTTTTGGCGGTACATGGGCCTCTCACTGTTGTGGCCTCTCCCGTTGCGGAGCACAGGCTCCGGACGCGCAGGCTCAGCGGCCATGGCTCACGGACCCAGCCGCTCCGCGGCATGTGGGATCTTCCCAGACCGGGGCACGAACCCGTGTCCCCTGCATCGGCAGGCGGACTCTCAACCACTGCGCCACCAGGGAAGCCCCTAGGCTATTGATTTTTGAATGTGTTCTTCCCACTGGACAGTATGCTCCTTGAGGGCAGGGGTTGTTGGCTGCTTAATCTTTATATTTCCTGAATCTAGCCTAGCATTTGATACAAGGGTTAACAATAAATGTTGAATATGTGAATGTTTCTGAATAAATTTTAAGAAACTAAATATGTCTTTTCTCTTTTGTCTCATTTGTATAGCGCCTGATGGCAACAAAGTGCAAGATAAGAAAACCGCGGCCTCCAACCGGCCTGCTTCTGCTATTTCAGGACAGAATAGCAACCACACAGGAAATAAACCAGGTACTATGCATTGCCTTTGCTGTGGAAAAAGGAAGGTTAACCCAAAGGGCTTAGTCATGCTAGAATTTAGGAGAGCTTGGTTTCAGTCCTGCCACCAAAACACACACTCAGACTGACTCGTATGAATATGTCAGAGAACCTCTCACACCTTGATTTTCTCTCTTTAAAATGGAGATTCAAGGCTATGCCCTACTTACCTCTCAGAATCATTTTGACAGTCAGTGAGATGGTGTATGTGAATGCACTGTTTACTGTCAAGCAGTGTGTAAGAGGAAATAATTTTGCCATTCTGCCTGAAATGATAGATATGACACCATTTTCTGTACCTGTATGCCCAGCATTGTTGCATATCTCTTTTGTGACTTTTTCAAAAACCACTTAAGGAAATCATTACACACAGTATAGCTGGTATAGAATGATGTTTTTGTTCTCCATTCCCTGCAATGATTGTACACCTACACAGTAATTTCATCTGATAGCCTGTGATTCATGGTCTATTCCACTCAGTGATACGACGAAGCAAACACTCTGTAAACATAATACAAACAATTGAACAGACAATGCAGTTGCTTCCAGGTATCAACCATTGTGTGGTCCTTGGGAGAGACTAACTTACAGTCTGATGATAAGAGACAGTCAAAGGAAGGTAAAGGCAAATTGAACACCCCATGAGGTTCTTGGAAGCGTACATCCAAGGCCGAAGTCACTCAAGAACAGTGAATCAGTGAGAATAAAGATGGAAATAACGGTACCTAGCCCCATAGAAAACATTCCCTATTGCACCTAGTTTTGTGGGGCTTTTTTTCCCATGTGGAAAAGGTCTTGAACAGAGAAGGTAAATCTAGCTTGCCGTTTAGGAGAGAAATAACCAGTACTACTGCAGGTATTGCATGAGTAACCATTACTGGCAAATGATGTGTAGTTTCAGTGGAGTTTTAATTTGTAGGCTAAGATTTCCCCATTTAGTCAGTTTGCATTTTCATTCATTTATCCATCCATCTATCCACCCAAAGCCCAGCCACCATCTAATGTTTATTGAGTAGTTGCCTTATGACTGGGACTGTGAGAGATACTGTATGAGCAAATCAACAGGGCCCCTGTCCTCATGCAGCTTGTTCTAGTGGACTTTTGTTCCTTATACTCCAGTGAGCATCCTTGTAGAAGTAGAAGCTCTTTAGTCTGAAAATCCCGTTTGTTTTACCATGAGAATTGAACATAGCTAAATGGTTTGTACTGGTTTTCCCTTGTTTTCCCCATCAACCATTGCTTCTAATTGCTACATTCTTTACTGTGCAATTTATACTTTTATATCCCGATAACTTGTTTATTTATCTGGTGCTAGTACTGTATAGGTAGTAGGGAAATATTATTAAAAGACATAATTCCTACCCTCTAGCTGACAGTATGGTGGAGTAAACCAGTATATGAATAAATCATTCTAACACAGTATTTCCATTATCAGAAGAGACATATGCAGAGTGCATAGAAATATAGAGGCCCAAAACATCTTTTCTGCTCCAACTGGCCATCTCTTTATAGAGCCATTTGATTTATGTTGCCGGAGTCAAGTTCAGTGAGGAGACGTTTCATTTCAGATTACATCTGCTTTCTTGTGTATACACACAGCAAAGATACATAGAAGACTCTTATTTTTAAAACCACGATGTTATCTTCCTGAGTATCTCTGAAGGTGACATAAGAGGTTCCAAGTTGGAGTTCCAGGCTTGAGTAAAACCTTTTGATTTTATGGGATATGAGTCACAGGAATGTCTGTCTAAAGCAGTTTTTGTTGATTTTCTTACTGTAGGAACTTAAAAAGAAAAGAAGCACATGCTGTTTGGGGGATATTTTGAGTATTGCCCTAACCAGATGCAAGTATCCTGACAATGAAAAAGCGTCCCTTTTTATCCAGTAAATTTTCGTGAAATTTCTTGCCCTCCTTTACTTTCTGATACTTATGCTCTAGAACATCTCTGATTTAGAAAGCATCTATTCACATTCAAATTGTTAATATTTTACGTTTAAAACATGTAACGGAAGGTCCTCATGGTGTTTTATAAATATGTGCACACTGTGTCTTGTGTTACCCAAGAGGGAAGGGTACTCTCAGCTGTGAATACTTGAACCAAGTCCAAAAGAGACACTTTGTAAAGTTACAGAGTCTGCTTATGACTACTGTTAACTGAGGAAGTGCGAGATGCTTCTTCAGAACTCCATCAGCTGCCTCCAAATGGTAAAAGTTTTGTTTGTTTGTTCGTTTGTTTTTTAGCAGATGTAAGCTTTTATATATAGAATTTCCTGGATAAACAACAAGGTCCTACTGTATAGCACAGGGAACTACATTCAATATCCTATGATAAACCATCATGAAAAGGAATATTAAAAAAAGTATATACGTGTATCAATGAATCACCCTGCAGTACAGCAGAAATTAACACAACACTAAATCAACCACACTTCAACAAAAAAAGTTGTCTGTGTATGACCTAAAATCGAGCCTTGGACTCCACTGTTCCACCCACTTTGGGAAACACCAAGCTTACATTGTTCTCCTTCTGTAACACCCTCCTCCCATGCCATCCACACTTCTTAAAGCAAGTGTGTCTCTGGCGATCCTTCTCAGTTGCCACATCCACTGTGAAGCTTTTCCTGAGAACAAGCTGTGAATCTTCTTCCCACGCATTCCCTCTGTGCTTCGAGCGATTATTTCTTAGAGGACTCATTTCACCTCCTCCTTGATTGTAACCCAAATGGTAAAAGTTTGACCTGATTAGAAGAGAAAATTGCATTTTCTTCATGAACTACTGGGCACGTACCTGAGAAAAGCAGAAACTCCAGTTTATTAAAAATGCCTCTTAATTCCTATCCCTCTACTATTCCCCACCACAAGTCTTTAGAAGAGCCAGTAGAACTTTCTTCTTATAAATAATAAATAAATTTCCCTCATGGAGGAAAACATGACCTGTAATCTTCCAGCTGTTTTCTGATTCTAATGACACTGTAGATGCCAGGCTGTGAAAAGGGGGGACAGAATTGAGTTAAAGATGGGATTTTAAGGCCTAACTCTGACACTTAACTGTGCCACCTTCCTTAGTCACATGCATTTATTTCCTTTAGTTTTCTCATTTGGAAAATAGGCACAATAACTCTTCATTGAATGACTAGCTGCTTGACTAACTCATAGGATTATTGTGAAGAATAAACTGATAATATATATGGAAGTCCTTGTAAAAAGTCCTAACAGAAGTAGTTTACTGTATAAACAGTAGTGGTTCAGATAGGAGTCAAGGTCTACTGAGTTCTTGGAAAAAAGCCTTGTCAAAGTGAGTTGATTTTCTTGATCTTTGAGGGTCACTCTTTAGTTCCGATTTTTGCAGAATAGTCCAGGTTTACACACGTCGCCACAGACAGACTCTTATCAGCACGCCCTTTCACTTTTAAAAGTGCCCTCATTTGGGTAGTCCCTCTACTTTGCAATCATCACAGGTAGGAGGTTGGATGCAGAGTGTAGCTGCAAGCTTACCGCCACCGAAATCCTATTTCTCTTAAAACTTCTCCATCTGAGAATAAGTAACTCAGTTCTATTCTAACAACGTTAGATCTGTTGGGAAACAATGTGAAATGTTCGTGATGTCAAATCATTTTCTATACCTTCATTTTGTTCCAGAGAAAAGTGATATGAGGGTAGAAATGAGAGGGAGACAAAAATTACAGAAAATTCACTATTTACTTGGAATTATTCAATTGTATTTTTTCTTTCTGAAATCCTACCTTTAAAGACCATTTTTATCAGTTTTTAGTTATTAAATCTTAAAATTGTAATTGCTAGTATTTACATTTTAAAAAGTCTGTTGTCAACTACAAGATTGGTATGAGTTTGCCCCAGTAGTGATGCTTAATGGAAGTGTACTGGCTCTGAAAGTTAGCTAAAACTGTTGGCCCATTTGTTTATTCATTCTCTCTCTCTTTTTTTTTTTTTTGGCCATGCCCTTGGCATGTGGGGTTCTTAGTTCCCTGACCAGGGATTGAACCCATGCCTCCTGCATTGGAAGCACAGAGTCTTAACCACTGGACAGCCAGGGAAGTCCCCTCATTCATTCATTTAATAAGTACTTATCGAATGCCTTCCTTCCTGTCAAATATAGTCCTAGGCAATGGGGAATATAACAATGAACAAAACTGACCAGGCTCTGCTCTTCCCTACCTGCATTCACAGCCATCTTTCATCTGTCACAGGGTGTTTATTAACATTCTAGTATCAAAGTGGCTTTTTATTAATGTGACCAGAAGGGCAGAAACAGAATTCAAACTGAATACCTTTTTCACTCTACAGTATTTTCTATTGCCAGGTCCCCAAACCAACCGAAACTGTCTAGCATATCATAGTCAGTATGCATCTTATACTTTAGAAATGTGTTGCATTTGTTCTCAACTTCCTCAAACCTAATTCTAAATAAATACTGATTGAGATCAGTACTGAAGTGATAAAGGTGGCCAGTGGGAATATTCCGACTCTTAAGCATTGCCCTTATTTATAGTTCTTATTGATATATCTGCATAGAACTGTATACAGCCTGTTGTTGTATACAGTTGTTACCAGACAGGATACAGTTTGTGAAGAGTGTAATTTTCATATGAAATGATAGCATAGAAATCAGAGGTAAACTATGCCCCCTCTTGCATTGCTCTTTTCCAACTATGCATCTAAAAGGCAAGCAAGCATTCCATTGCATAACTGAGTATTGCCTCATGACTGCAGAAACATCAGTTATTGACTTAGAGTTCTCAGGGTTGGTTTGGATGGAAGAAGGTAGATGAGGATGAGTGTGCGTGTCCCATACGTTGCTATTAAAACCTTCTTTTCAAAATTTTGTGTGAAATTTGGCAAGTACTTGAAAGTAAGCTAGAAATGTCACATACTCCATATTCCATGAACAAAATTTGACTTTATAGACTCTGTTTTACAGACTTTCTATAATGTGCCTATGTGGCTTTTATAAATAAAGTTGATTTTCAAGTTTCATAATAAAATCAAAGTTTTCATGAGGGAGTAAAACCTCATTATTTAAGGACTTCTTTTAAGCAATAAGTAATTGTTGGAAGTCTTTCTTCTGACTTCATTTTGGCTTTTGTTCTCAGATCATTTTTTCTTCAAAATACCATTTTGCTATGGCTGTCACTTCCAAAAACAAAGGACAGCAGAACTCCCCTGTCTGTGATCCTTAACAAAGTGCCTGAGGGGAGTCCACGTGCCCCTCTTCTAGTGTCAGAGGAAAACCTTTTGGGACCAGAGGCCACATTTTTCTACATAAAAAATATTTGAGACCTCATAAATGATTAGTAAATCTGGGAAATAATTATCATAATGAGTATGAGCTAGTGAGGGGTTCGTATTATGAATTTTTTGAAAAAGCATACCTTAAAGCAAAGGAAAAGCATAAAATATCATCGCCTGGTCCTGACCATGATACACACTGCCAGGTTTATGCAGGTCCTAATGTACTTTTAGACAGTTTTTATTTCCCTTAAATGTACAAATTCTGTGACATTTAAGAGGCATTTGTGATGCAAGTCCTTTAAGTCTGTTGATGAAGCTCTGCCAGTTGTCTCTAAAGTATTATTCCAGTAGGTTTCTATTTTTAATAAGAGATCTTAAAATTGTGATGTTAATTAAGTAGCAGGGAAAACAAAGCTGATTTTAAGTGTAATTATCATCATCATTATTATTACTATGCTTTTCCTTTTATTTAGTAACAGGCAGAGTGAGTGTATTCATGTGACCCTCTGCTGGAAACCCCGTGGTGGCATCTCACTCAGAGCATAATCCAGAGTCCTCACCAGGCCCTCAGGTCTCTGGCCCCATCACTTACTGATCTCACTCTGCTCCAGTGGCTCAGATCTTCATATCGTTTCTTGAACACCTTAGGTACTCGTAACCTCAGGGCCTTTGCACTTGCTTTTCCTCTCTTGGAATATCTGCACGGGTAGCTCCCTTACTTCCATCTGGTTTTTACACATAAAAGCTACCATCACAATTAGACTTCCCTTGGCACCTATCCAAAATGTCAGACCTCCCCTTCCTGCCATTTCACAATCCCCTTGGCTGCTTTGCTATCTCCTTAGCATTTATTGCAGTCTAACATTTTATATATTGCCCTTTTTTTCACTCTCTATATTTTACTTATTTATTCCATAAATTTTCCCTAAGCAAACCCCATTTGGGCAAAGATTTCTGTCTTTTTTGTTAATAGCTCTCTTTTCAGCACATACAACACTGCCTGGTGCACAGTAGCTATTCAGTGTGTTCAGTAAATGAGTGAATTTATTGAGATTTATCAAGTTCTAGGCACTGTGCTAACGCTGTTACAAGCATTATTTTATTTAATCCTTACAATGATGTGAGATAGATAGGTTCTATTTTATCCTCATAGGCAATAAGTGAAAAACCCATGAACCCTATATCATAGCTTAAGGCTTAGAGAGCTGAGTGAGTAATTCGGCCAAATCTCACAGCAAGTGAGTGACAGAACCGGAAGTGATCTCATGCCCGTCTGACTCCAGAGCTGGGCTGTTCACATCTATCTGGTGAACATGTATTTAGTATAATAAATTCACTTAGGAGTCTATGTGCTGTTAAGGAACAGGCTTTTTGAAACATAAAAACGCTAGAGGTTCAGTAGCTTAGGAACACAAAACCTCATATATATTGTTTGATAAATACAAGCCAAAGGCACAGTTATGTTTTACACAAATTTTGGGGGGACTGTGTGTCTTTTTATTTTACTTTATTTTTTTGAGTTTTATTGAGATATAATTGACATACAGCATCAATTAAACTGTGTAAGTTTAAGGTGTACAGCATAATGACTTGACTTATATTGTGACATGTTTATCCCAATGTGTTTAGTTAACATCCATCATCTTATATGAAAAAAAAAAAAGAAATGGGTTTTTTCCTTGTGATGAGATCTCTTAGAATCTAACCTCTTATGTAATATTTTTAAATAGAAGATAATACTTGGAAATTCTCAGGAAAATTATAATAAAGTGTATCACTGAAAGTATAGTTACATGTACTAATTGTTGTCACGTTACTATACGTAAGATGTAGTAATATTTCATTCATCAGATTTACTGGACAAAAAGATATTTATCAGTGTATATCGTTTCTCAAAATCTGCCCCTCTTCTCATGTTTTTTTTTTCTCTTTTTCAGACCCTCCACCAGTGCTGCGCGTTGATGACCGGCAGCGGCTGGCGAGGGAGCGGCGTGAGGAGCGGGAGAAGCAGCTAGGTATCCGCAGCCCTCGCTTGATCTTTCAAGGACACCGTTGTTGAAATGTTACTTTTTTCCCCTCGAGGATGATGGACAAACAGACATCACTCTAATAAGCATGCTTTCTAGCATGCCTTTATGAGTTTTGCAGATGGATTGGGAAACAGAATTTAGTATGTTGATATAAACATAGAACTAGGGCTTTCCTGGTGGTGCAGTGGTTGAGAATCCGCCTGCCGATGCAGGGGACACAGGTTCGTGCCCCGGTCCGGGAAGATCCCACGTGCCGCGGAGCGGCTGGGCCCGTGAGCCATGGCCGCTGAGCCTGCATGTCCGGAGCCTGTGCTCCGCAATGGGAGAGCCACAACAGTGAGAGGCCCACATAATGCAAAAAAAAAAAAAAATACCAGGAGAGTCAGCATGTGGTTCTTTTTATGTGAACAGTTATGAGACTGTGCACTGCTAGGGCACTCACTGCTTTCGATGTTGAAATAATGCTGCTGTTGAATTTATAGACTGATGCTACCAATGTGCTGCCAGGAAAAACACAAGACCTGTGCTGAGGGGTCTGATTTTTCTTTTGTTATCTAAGGCCCTAGCAAAAGGTTAGCAACTGCAGCATTTGCCACGTAATCACCTAGAGAGCTGGGTCACAGGACGAGCTTACCAGGAAGCCAAGATCCGAGCACTCAGCAGTCCTTGTCTTCCAGAACATTGAGCAAGGATGTTGGTGCCAACTCCTCCTTTAATGTCCATTTATGCAAAGTTGCTAAAACAGGATACTCTCTTTATGTGCCTTGGAAAGATGAAATGTCTAGTCAGTGTGTCTCATTGTTTCCAGAGCGTCTGGATATTTTAAAACCAGAGCTGAGTTAGGTTGCCACAGTCTTTCCAGTGGATGACCTATAACTTTTCTAAAGTTCTACTGCATTTTGTAAACGTTAATGTTTCAGTTGGAAAACCCAGCCCCATATCCCATCTCTGATTATTTGTATTCAAGAATCCAAATTTGTGAAATTCACTGGAAGCTGATTTTCAAAAGTCTGTTGACATTGTTTACATTCTTTGAACACAGGTCTCTTTCTCTCCCTTGCCATCACGGTCATGTGAGGTCATTTCTTATGCTGCCAAGGTTTTTTCAACACAGATTTCAATGACTTGCTGGCAGTAAACAAGCTGCGTGTTTCTGTGTTTAGAGTTTGCACCCAGGCTTGAAGTTCCCTGCCTCTATCAGGTCTCCCTCGGGCTGGTAGGTTCTTGGAGAACAGGGCTGCCTGTGGCCCTGAGGCGGGTCCCTCTTTGCTTGGAGTGCTGTGTAGTCTGGAGACCTTTCTTCTGTGAACTGTGCCCACTGCTCCCCAGTAAAGGTCAGTTAGACAAGTGGATCAGAGCTGAGAGGGAAAGGCAGAGCTACTAAAGCAGGAAGAGATTCCAGGCGAGCATAAGTATTTACACTCTGGTTTTGGATCCATCCAAGCAAAGATAAGCACTTGTGTCCTCTCCCCTCTCCACCCCATCCCTGTTGGGTTAGGTTTCCCACTGTTAAATGTCTCCTTAGCACTGCAGTGTGGATTCGTATCTACCTGAGTAAAAGTAGCTCCCTAGGGTCAGGAGACGACTCCTGTATCATTTAAATCCCATCATGAATTAGCTTCTGCACCTTAACTCATACCTTTCCATTTGGGTTTCTTTGTCTTTCAGATCCACGCGTTATTAGTTCTTTTTGTAGAAAGTATAAATATGCTAGTCACACAAAAATCATTTCCCTTCTTATGCTATAAAGTTGTATAGCTCTGAGCCTGCAGATTCTCCCTACAAGTTGCCTAACTTTATCTGTTGTGTGGCTGGGTTTCTTCTTAATATGTGGCCCCATTTTAATTCATGTCGATGATGTAGAACATGGCTTATTAGTTTATATAGTTAAAAACTCTATTTGCTAGGTATTGTGTTAAGAAGATGAATAAAGGTTGAGGCCCAGCCCTCCAGGGCTAGCTACCGTCTAGTGGTGGGGAGGCGGGAACAGATAAACACACAGCAATTCTAATAGAGGGTGGTATTGAAGGGGTATGCACATGGGGCATCGAGAACCCCACAGAAGGACCTAGCCCAGCCTGAGGATGTCAGGGGCCACCTGAACGTCCAACTAGAGGATGAAGAGGAGTCATCCAGGGAGCTAGAAGAGGTGGGGACTGTAGAGCACTGACGCAAGACAGGTGGCAAAAGGGCATCTGGTAACAGACCCAACCTGCTTATCAGATTCTTATATGGGTCAAAGTAACGTTCAGATTATTGTATTATCCTGTGGTCACAGCTTTACTTTGTTGGTGAGCTAGCGTATCATAGACATGGTTTTTCTTTCTTCTTACCCTACCGTATTTAATACCATAGTTTTTCTTCTTTTTTTTTTTGACCCCACCACTCAGTTTGTGGGATCTTAATTCCCCTGACCAGGGATTGAACCCGGGCCCTCAGCAGTGAGAGGAGTCCTAACCACTGGACCGCCAGGGAATTCCCAGTTTTCCTTAATTTTGATATTATCTCTTTTGTTGTCATTGACAGTCATAATTTTAATGAAATACATTTTTATCTATCATATTTCTGTTTTATTTTACTCATTTTTATTTTTTTCTGCATTATTTGCATTTTCTTTTAAAATTTCTTTTAAATTTTGGCCTATTCTTTTAAGCTGTCAGAGTAGAAACTAATCTTCATAAATACACAAATAAACATTCATGCACACGTACATTTGTAAAAGAGTCATCTAAAATCTAGCATCTAATTTAAGCTGTGCCTTAGAATACATAAGGGTAATTTCTAAAAAAATTTTAGTTCTAAAAGAAAAAGTGCAGCTGATAAACTACCCATAAATATAAACTGTGCTGTGGAGAAGCTATGATGGGAGTAGAATAGTTTAAAAAAAAAAAAAAGGTGGGAGGGGTGAGGAAGGGCTGTCACTTAATAGCAGGTCTTTGGGGTGTACTTTTTGAAAACACGAAAGCAGTTGATAATATCAACTATTATCAAACTTTAAAGCTTTCCAAGTTAGAAAAAAAATACATTCCAGAAATTCCAACAAAGCAAAGTTTAAAGTTATTGGCCAGTGAGATTGATTATTCACTGTTGGATGTAGGTTGAAATTAACATTGAAATCATTAAAGATTTTTTTTTTTTGTAATCCACATTTTTAAAAAGCAAGTTAAAAGGGAGAATAAAGGTCTTTGTTTTGGGCTGCATGTCATGTTTGTACTGTTCTACAAACAGGGAGGATCTATTAATAACTTTCTGTAGGATAAATTTCTGAGTCATGCTTTAATGCTTTATGGTAGGATTATATCATGTGGCCTGCTCTTTCCACATTATCCTTCAATTTATCACGTAAAATCAGGCATAATTCTTCAAGTACGGGACTGTTCTGTTTGTTTGGTTGAGCATATGCACTCTGAAAGCTTGATTTTTCTGCCTTAAAAGGTTTTCCCATGAAGAAATCTCCTCAACCACTATTTCATCTGATTCTATTCAGGCCGTTCCTTCAAACTTCTCTCTCTTGACTTCTGCATCTTTTTTACCATCTCTCTTCTAAGCTTTAATTTTGGTTTTCTTCCTGGGGTAAGTGGGAGAATTGTATTTTTAATTGTACAAAAAAGGAGGGTTGTGTCATGGTTTCAACCCTCCTTTTTTGATAATGTGGGTTTCACATTTCCAACTTACTCATAAGGCAGTAGGTGCTTTCCTGTCATCTGAAACTCAGCCTCTATACCAGCGATCCCCAACCTTTTTGGCACCAGGGACCAGTTTCGTGGAAGACAGTTTTTCCGTGGGGGCGTGGTGGTTGGTTGGTACAGGCAGTAATGCGAGCGGTGGAGAGCGGCAGGTGAAGCTTTGCTCGCCTGCCCACCCCCCAGCTCCTGCTGTTCAGCCTGCTTCCTAACAGGCCTCGGACCGCTACCGGTCCGTGGCCCGCAGGTCGGGGACCCCCGCTCTATACAACTACATTGCCCATCAACTTTCCCTCCAGAACACTCCTCTGAGGAATTTCTGTGTCTCGGTCAATTGCACCAGCATCCCCCCTGCCCCGCCCAATTATCTTTCCACTATTTTTGATGCTTTCTCCTGCTGCTGGAGGCACTGGCATCTTTCTACCAGCCTTAACTACCGCATCTTTTACAGAATGAAACGTGGTGGTCCAGAGCTGTGCACTGCCTAGTCTCCACTCGGACCTGTTGAGCTGTTTGTAGGTACCAGTGGTCAGCCTGGACTCAGCCTAGTCCTCTAGCTGGGGCTTCAGCTACCTCTAGCCTGGTTTGTAGGTGGAATTTGCCACACTCACTATCCCTGAATCCATTTAGTCTCAAGACCAGCAGGCCTCTGTCTTCAACATAGGTCTCAGATCCATGCCTTTAAATTTGCTGCCTATGCACTCATCCTAGTTCAGACCTTAGTAAATTTAGATTTTAGTTACCCAAAACTATCTCATGGATGTACTTCATTCCTCTAGCTTGGTCACGGTTAGTGCCAGTCCTTCTTTTTGACGCCTTCCTGGTTTTTATGATCTTTCCCCTTTTGGAAACTCTCATTTTCTTACTCTATATCTTGCATAACTATCATATTTTAGCTCACATTCTAGTGCCACTTTATATGCTACTGAACTTTTTCTATTTGGACTTTATAGAACTTTCTGGTTTTATATATTTTAAACTTTTAAAGGGTATGGCCATGGTTTTCTAATTCTTTTTATCCCAGTATACAGAGCTAAATATAAAACAGATGCGTAATAAATATTTGCTGATTTTCCTGATTTTACCCGTCTTTAATTACGTCTTAATAATATTAATATTATTCATTAATAATAATAATGTTTATTGAGCACTAACTATGGGCCAAGCAGTGTTCTAAACACTTCACTCTGTATTATCACATTTAGGTGCAAATTAACACAATAGTTGTACTTTTTTTTTTTTTTTTTTTTTTTTGCGGTACGCAGGCCTCACTGCTGTGGCCCCTCCCGCTGAGGAGCACAGGCTCCGGACGCGCAGGCTCAGAGGCCATGGCTCACAGGCCCAGCTGCTCTGCAGCATGTGGGATCCTCCCGAACCAGGGCACAAACCCATGTCCCCTGCATCGGCAGGCGGACTCTCAACCACTGCGCCACCAGGGAAGCCCAGTTGTACTTTTTGTTGTGTGAGCCTGCCATAGTTGCTGATGTTAAGTTATTTTATGGACTGTCATTTATTTTATTTTAAAAGTGCATTGTGATAATTTAGCTCAAGGGAGGAACTGAATCTTAAAAAATGGGATAGTTAATAGACCCTTTCTTCTTTCTGCCATATCAACTATATTTTCTTATTTTTTTTAAATCTATATATGGCTGTGTTGGGTCTTCATTTCTGTGCGAGGGCTTTCTCCAGCTGTGGCAAGCAGGGGCCACTCTTCATCACGGTGCGCAGGCCTCTCACTGTTGCGGCCTCTCTTGCTGCGGAGCACAGGCTCCAGACGCGCAGGCTCAGTAACTGTGGCCCACGGGCCCAGCCGCTCCGTGCATGTGGGATCCTCCCAGACCAGGGCCCGAACCCACGTCCCCTGCATTGGCAGGTAGACTCTCAACCACTGCGCCATCAGAGAAGCCCCTAAGCATATTTTTAATATGGACAGGATCACCAAGATCAATGTTTACATTCTTGAACAAGTGGTGATTCTGTTAAGTAGAGAGTGGTCCCTATGCTTCAGATGCGGTGGTAGATTTTCCGAAGTTTCAGAGCTGGGCACATACCCAGCTCTCACGTGGAGGAAGAGCTATTCTGCTTCCTCATGCACAAGCAAGGTACATGGGTGCTGTACTCACTGTCCATTTGACACAGAACCAGAGGGTAAATGTAAGTGTTGGAGCAGATTCTGATATCTTTTTGAGAAAATTTTGTGGCATTGACCATTTGTTAGCCTTGGAGTCCATTAAGAGTCTGTGGGCTTCCCTGGTGGTGCAGTGGTTGAGAGTCCTCCTGCTGATGCAGGGGACGCGGGTTCGTGCCCCGGTCCAGGAAGATCCCACATGCCGCGAAGCGGCTGGGCCCGTGAGCCATGGCCGCTGAGCCTGCGCGTCCGGAGCCTGTGCTCCACAACGGGAGAGGCCACAACAGTGAGAGGCCCACGTACCACAAAAAAATTTTAAAAAATTTAAAAAAGAGTCTGTAAGAACTTGGAATAGATCCTGGTTACTAATTTCTCTTCAGAAACATCTACAAGAATCAAAGCATGTAGAATTTATGCAATAGTATAAATTTTTTACTTTAGATAGTTTAAAGTAATACTAACTACCACCACCACCTTTTTTTACAGCTAGTTCCTGCTGTTTTAATTCACATATTCATTCACCTAATATTTGATGTGCGGTCACTATTAAGCCAGGAACCCTGGGCTCTTAAAGTGAAAGATCAATTTTCTAACCTCCTGGTACTTACATTGCTATGCACTCCACCTGGAATGTTTGTCCTGAGAGATGCGTGTAGCTCATTCTCTCTCCTCCTTCCGATATTGTTTAAATGCCATCTCTTCAGTGAGGCCTTCCTTGGCCATCTTACTCAAATTTGCAGCTCCCCCAAACTAGTCCTCTACTTTTCTCCACGTCACTGTCAGTATCTAAGCATGTATATATTTTATTTGTTTGTTGTCTGTCGGCTTTCACTGGAATATAAGCTTAATAAAAGAAAGGACTTGTGTCATTTTTAAATTTCTATAGCCTAGTACCTAGAATAGTGCCTGGCACGTAGTCGATGTCTAACAATTGTTGGTTGAATGGTAAATGAATAGTAAATCTGTATGTTTCAATGTAAGTAGAGGTGAATGCAGCAGGTATACTGCAAATTAGTTAGACATTACCAGATTATCAGGTAATACCCACCCTTATAATTGTCCACTCAAACAAGTCTGAAATTCTTATTCTTAAGCATTTTCTCAGTTAGACGAGCAAGGATACAAAGGCAATCTATAGAATAGTTGTGCCTTAAAACTGCTTGGTCTTCATATATGTTATGAAACTAATAGTCCTACGATATGTTGACAAATTCAAAGGAATATTTAGCAGATGAATAGTCTTCTGTGTTTAGGAAGATATAAGGTTTCCCTTTTTGAAGGTGATACAGGTTAAAGTTTGAAGTATTGATGCGAATGGAGTCACATTCCCAGCTGGGGGCTTTCTGAGAGTCTATATAATCATGGAAGCTTATCAGAGAATTGTATGATTGACTCATAGCTCATGAAGAAAAAATAAAGTTAATCAAATCTCTCATTCAGTTCATTCATATTGGGTTTTATAGCTAAGTTCAAAGCTGTACAGGAGACCTATCATAATGTATTGTATTAGAAATAACAATAAGATAACATGAAAAGGATTTTGACCTTCAATTAAATTATTTTTGCATTGTTTCTCAGATAATTTCACCAGACTTCCTTGCCCTTCCAGTCACAGCTTTTCTGCTTTGCTTCCCTCCCCACCCTTCTTACTCAGTGTGTGTTGTCACCTCGGGCAGCAGTATTAATAAGAGTGCAGTCAAGAGATAAATGATCATTTCAACCTGGCTTAGAATGTTCATCTCAAAAATGTTGATAGAGAGGTTAGAATTAATTAGTAAACAGTGATGCCGTACTCTGATTAGCATCATAAGTGAAACTGTCCCTGGTTTTACATTTCACATTATTATCATTGATAGACAGTCATTGGTTTTAATAAGACTATCCACACACCAAAAAAACAAAAACAAAAACAGACTTTGGGAAAGTCTTTGTAATCCAAATTTTTACTGGATAAAACTTTGACAGATCTGTGGTCAACCACCTCCTAAAGTTGTCACTTAATGAATGAAGTGTACAAAAGCTCCCAAGGCCTCCAGGCAGGTTATGAACAACCAGAGGATCAGAGTACATGTTAGTGGGAGGAATTCGGACAGGAGCACATACCAAAGCACTGCCTCATGAGTCAGGCTCGGGACTGGAAAGAATAAATGCTTGTTGCGGGATGGATTAGATAACTCAGAGGCTGAAGCTTTGACATAAGGTGAATCATTGTGACTAAGCAGCCATTGTTTATTTGTCCCAGGTTGACTTTGCCTTTAAAGCTGACAATTCAAAGGTCTTAAAGCCTGAAAAGTAAATGGTCTTTTAAACAGATGATGCCGAAGGCCAAGAGTGACATTAGAAGATCAGGATCTTCACATTGGATGAACACTGTGTCCCGATCTAGAGGAGGAAATTCAGTCATGGGGAGGTGTTCCAAATCCTGCCTTTTAGCGTAATGGTTCCTCGTTTAATTCTGGAGTCAGACAGTCCAGAGTTTGCATTTCAGTTCCACCACTGACTAACTTTGAGACATCAGACAGGTTACTTCACTTCTCTGTGAATAAGTTTAATAAAATAAGTTTAGTAGCAATGTCTACCTCACTGGCAGCTATCAGCTATGAAGGTACTGCCTGTAAATCACTTGGTGTCAGCATAAAGGACTGAGCACAGCTCACCGTGATGATGGTGGTGATAGAGACGAGAATGGCAGGTCATGTGACCCCAGAGACTGACCTAGATGCCTGGGATTGGAGAAACCTAATGTTTCTGAGCTACAGGGAGACAAAGATAGAGGGGTGTGTGTGCTTCTGGTCTAGTAGGCTGGGGCTCAGTAAGACAGCCAGGGAAGAGGATGGCAACATTCTATGAGGAGTGAAAGTGGATTAAGGTTGAGGCAGTAACAAAAAGATTCCAAGGACAACCATTGCTCTGTGTGCTTTAGCAAAACTCCGTTTACTTTAGCTGAGGCTAAACCCTCCTTTAGGCCTAGCTCTGAAGATAAGAAGTCCTGGCACAGTATTGCTTTCCTATCTCCAGAGAAAGGGTCTAGACATTTCACAAGTATAAGCACCTCAGCTCTGTCTCAGCACCTGAGTCCCATTAGTCTACCGCTATGTCAAGGGGAGAAGGCAAAGTAGGAAGTCCCCTCGGGCAGGAGACACAGGTGTTGTGGGTATCTGCAGGGTCATCCTTATTACCAGGCAGTTCTCCAGTGTAATATTCAAATGAGAGGAAAGTAGAAACACAGTTTAAATGACTTGTTGAGAAGGCTTTGAATTAACACTAAGGCTCAATGTAAATCACTTTGCTTGGAAGTCATATAATCCTTTAACTCCTTAGCTCATTTATTCATCATACTTACTTTTATCATCTGCTAAACTAGACACAGTTTTATATGGGGAAGAACTCAGTAAGAGCAGAGTAGTTACGATCTAGAGTACAGGTAGGAGTCTGAAGGAGCTATGGGAGTGACTTTGCCTCCAGAGGAAGGGCCATTTGACCCAGGACTTGAAAGATGGTTGAAGTTTGCCAGGTGGGAAGAGGTGTTTTGGGCAGGAGGTAGCTTGTAAAAATGTACGTGATTATACGGTCAATCTAAGGAGTTGAACTGGGGAACAGTGGGGAACCAACAGGTTTTCAAGCAGGACTGTGACATTGGGTTTGTTTGGGGGTGGGGGGGAAGATGTCTCTGAGAACAGTATGAAGGATAGATGTGAAGAGGAGATAGACTAAACACCAGGAATAAGAAGGGAATGAGGGCTTAAATACAGTAGAATCGAAAGGTTGGGAGGGGAGACACTGAATTCTGATGTAAAATGATGGAGTCAATTGTGGAAGTGTGGAGTTAGGTTGGAGCATCCATGAGGTGAAATTGAGAATGACCTCGAGGGGTCTAACTTTGTAAACCATTAGGAGGTCGTGTATCTGCTACCAGAACGTAGAAGGCAGAGCAGAGGTAGGGATGAATAAGCAGATATGAGTAAGGTTATGTGGTGGATCTGACCAGGAAATTCAAGTGGAAATTTTAGGCAGGAAGTTGTGAATACAGAGGAAATAGTGTGTAGTAACAGAAAGTACAGGCTTTGGAATCAGAGCTGACTTAAAATTTCAACTCTACCTCTTTTAGACCATGTGGTCCTGGGAGAGCTATTTATCTCCTTTGGAGTTTTTTTCTTCATTTGATTTTTACTACCAGACAAAATGGGATTATTATTCCCACATTTATTACAATTTTATTTTCATTTGCCTGATAGCTAGCTATTTGTTCATTCATTATTTTCTTTGACACTTTGTTTTAGGTTTGTTTCTTTCAAACTATGTAACTGGGTGTTTTGTGTTTTGGCCTGGTCAAAAAGTCTCAATCTTAACTAATAGGCTTAGTTTTATTCCTTTAGCTTTTAGTTTTGGCCTGGTCTAAAACTCTCAGTCTTAACTAATAGGCTTAGTTTTATTCCTTTTAGCTTAGTTTCATTCCTTTTAAACTTTGTTTTTTTCCCTTTTTATGGTAGGGGTAGGGTTGGTGGTGTAGAGGTGTAGGCGTCGGTTCGATGCAAGTACTGTTCATTCCATGATTGCCCATATTAATTTAGAAGTTGTGCTATAATTTTCCATACTATTAGTGGTTACCTTTTCATTCCCATTTCTTCATTATTAAATAAAAGTAATTAGTATTTCCTACACAGATGCTCTTATTTTTCAGTCCACAGCACCCCTTCCCAGGGTTGATTAACCAAGTTAAGCCGTTTTTTTTATTAATATTTAGCACACACAAAACAATCAGTGTTTTCATACCAACATAAAAATGAAATTTATTTGAATGTAAGTAATCACAATAATTATTGAGATAAAGTACAAAAATTAAATTTTTAGCCCTCAAAATCAAAACAGAAAGAAACCTAATTGTAATCCCTCATATGTCCTCAAAGGTAAAAACAACTGAGTCATGGGAGTGAATTGAAAAAGACCTTGGAGAACATTTTGTACACACTCTAACTTAGAAGTCAGAGGGGTTAGCTAATTTTTCCAAGGTCACACAGAATGAGCGGCAGAATCAAGATCCAAACTCAGATATTATCACTTGTCATTTTCTGACTTTTCATGATATTACTGGCTGTTCTGGTAGCCAGTGTTACCAGTAACCTATTCATATCCTTCCATATCCTAGCATGAACCTAAGCTGTGTGTGTTTCAGAGGTTCAGTGTTAACATTGCTCTATTCTCTGAGCGTCATCATTTTCTTTCCCTCAGACGGTAGTGGAACACGTTCTTCACCCACACTGTTGTAAGCCTGCTCAGAAGGACCAGGCTGGGCACTAGATGGTCGAATGTGACTGGGACGGGAGTTGACCCAGCCCACGAGTGCACCATCTGGTTCTCTGTCCTATCTGTGTTCTTCTGTTTAGCTGCCTTTTTTCTGTAGCGATAAGACAGGAGTTAGTATAACGATCATAAAGATTCACTCATTATAATTATCTACATGTACAGAGTCCCTACCATGTACCTGGCACTGCCTTAAGCACTTTATATGTTACCGCGAGCCCACCTGGCAGCCCTTTCAGGAAGACGGTTCGAGGAAACGAGACCACAGAAGTCACTGCTTGCTCAGTGACACATACTGGAGGGTGGCAGGAGTGGGGGGTGGACTCAGGTTCCTGTGAAGCCGGAGCTTGTACTCTATCCTATACCCTTTCATTTCAAACTCCTTTTAGTACACGAGTCACTGTGTGTTTCTAAACAGAGTTCGGATTGATGGCGAATTTCCCCTTTGTGTGGCACTGACATACTGTTACAGTGTCATTGAAGTATAATCCTGGTGGCAGCAGCTCAGGGATGGGACTGGGTTGTTAAGGTCCAGGGGCCACAGTGGGTTTGCATTTCATTTTTATGTTATGATCTCAGAGTCCAGGAGAAACTGATAACTTCACAAAAGTAAAGGTTAATGATATTCATCACAGGTCCTTTTTTGGGACATGTTATTCTTTTATAGAGCTGCCGCTATGAAATTAGTGAACGTTAATGATTTAAATACTGAATGAGTTTTATTTGTCTCTTCAGACCACCATAACAGACTACCATAGATTGCATGGCTTAAACAACAGAACTTTATTTTCTTACAGTTCTGGAGGCTGGAAAGTTCAAGATCAAGGCTATGGTAGGCTTCAGTTTCTGATGAGAGCTCCTTTCCTGGCTTTCAGGTGGCCGCTCTGTTCTCATGTGGTCTCTCCTCTGAGCGTGAAGAGAGAGGGAGAGTGAGCTCTCTGGTGTCTCTTTTTATAAGGACAGTAATCCTATTGGATTAGGTCCCTACCCTTATGACCTCATTTAACCATGATTACCTCCTGAAGGCCCTATCTCCAAATACAGTCACATTGAGCATTAGGGCTTCAACATACGAATTGCAGTGGAGGGGACACAATTCACTCCATAGCAATTGTTGATGTTTTTTCTTGCATTCAAAAGTCTCATTTCTTAATGAGAAAATACAAAACTTTGATATTTTCTATTATCCACAGGGAATATTTTAAATAACCAAACCTCCTAGAATTAGTTAACTTTCAATTCTTATTAAAATATTGAAATATTTTACATTATCCTTCAGTTTAAAAGATTGCATGATCTGTACTTGGTAATAATCCTAGCAGTCAGCAGCATACTCTGCAATAATATGAAACTGCTGTTTGCTATTTCACCATTGTTTGCCTGTTCTCTGTATGGCTGTTTAAAGACGACAGTTGTTTAAAAAGGCACTGCAATAGGATCTCCACGTCCTGGTAGAAAATTAGAAGTGGAACTCAAGAGTTTGATAAAGAAATATTCTTCCTTTAAAAGATTATTTGGGATAAAACTAATTATTGTTGTAATAATGTCTAGCCCTGTTGTGACTGATAACACAATGTTACGAGCTACCTTTAATTTTCTGAATTGGAATTATGATGATGACAAATCTAGCAATAATGGCTAATATTTACTGAGTGCTTACAAAGTGCAGAGGACTATTCTAACTGTGTTAGATGTAATGATTCTTTTAATCCTCACAGTAAACCCATGAGAAGGTCCTATATGTAGCCAGAATTTACCCTGACAGAAGCGAGGCATAAGGAAGTTAAGTAATTTGCCTAAGACCAGACAGTTATGGGTGAATGAGTCAAGAAGTAGTTCTCAATGAATCAGGAAGTAATTAATTAGTAAGACCCTTGGTTATGTGCAAGTTGTGAAAAACACTATAGTGAGTGGAAAAAAAGTGGGGGGGGGGTAGTCCTTTGCTACATAGAAATCAGAGTATAAGAAATGCTAAAGTTTGTGGTAGATGTCATAAGAGCAGCAATGAGCCCTGAAGAGATGAAGCTTCTGGAGAAGACCTTAAGGGCAGTGTTCCTCCATATGCCATCAGTGAATCACTTGGGACCAGAATCACCTGGGAAGTTTGTTTAAAATGAAGATTACTGGGCCCCATCCTAGAAAAAGTGGAAATGAATGAGGGTTGGAGCCCAGCAATCTGTGTTTTCATGAGGCTACTGCCTTAAAGGATGGATCTGTTTGGATAAAAAAAAAGGATAGCAACTTTCCCAGCAAGGCAACCACAGGAGCAAAGAGATGGGGGAAGTACGGTTTATTTAGGAGGTACAGTAAGGAGAAAGGTCTCGAGGGAGATTGACGAGGATGTTTTGGAGAGCAATGCAGAACAAGACCAAATAAAGATATTAAGGCCAAGTTTAGGTAGGACTTATTTCACTTAGCATAATATTCTCTAGGTCCATCCATGTTGTCACAAATGGCAAGATTTCATTATTTTTTATGGCTGAGTAATATTCCATGGCCTATGTATACCACATCTTCTTTGTCCATTCATCTATTGATATGGACACTTAGGTTGCTTCCATATCTTGGCTATTGTGAATAATGCTGTCTATCTGTTACTTTTAATATGTGTTCTCAGAGTATTTTTTTAATTTATTCAATCATTCAGTAAATATTTATTGAGCACATACTATGTGCTTTTTCTCTGAGTAAACTTTTAACTTGGGCCTGAGAATTTCTTTAAAACCATGGGCTTTCAACATTGGAAGGAAGGAACCTTGAAGATCAATTTCTTCATGTTTTAGGCAAGAGTAAACGGAAATCCAAATGAAATTGTTCAGGTCTCACTATGTGTTAACAGCAGAGCTGCTGGGAAAACCCAGATCTCTGTGTACCACCCTGAGTGATGTCAGAGGACAAACTTACCGTGGGTTTGTCCTCATGCTTTTCCTTCCATGAAGGTCAAGCCAGTTCAGATCCATTTCAGTAGATTTTTCTCCTGAAATGAATAGCTCTGGAAAGATTTAATGGTAGCAGAAATACAGAATCTCTAATATCAAATATTTAGAGGAAGCAAAATGTTCTGAATTTATTGTTTTTCCCTTAAAAAAGTAACATTTTAATTGATATACCACCGTAGTGTCCTCCAGGTTTATGCTTGATATCTTGTTTGGACACTTTTGCCAACAATGTTAATAGCTCACATTAAAAATGTGTTTAGCTGTCACGGCTGAAGGAAGCATCATATTTTTTAAAGTTTTGTGGGATTTATTTTTCCCTGAAATGAGGAAGGAGCATATATATGTAAAGAAGAAGGAAGCATTCCATCACTGAACCATATTTTTTGAGTTGTATATTTTCATTCGGCTTTTTTGTTAAGTCTTACCTAAATAGATTATGAACTCTTCAGACACAAGGTCGGCTGCTTATTTGATCCCTGACATCCTTTTACTGATTCGGTGTGATATGCCTGTGAGGCATATCTTTCATCAACTATCAATCTTTGGGATTTTCTCCCAAATCCTTTTAACACTTACAGAACCAATGCTATGTTGAAACAAATGAAGTCACACACTTTTTTTCCGTAAATTTTTTAAAAATTTATTTAATTAATTTATTTTTGGCTGCACTGGGTCTTCATTGCTGCGTGCGGGCTTTCTCTCGTTGCGGTGAGCGGGGGCTACTCTTCATTGCGGTGCGTGTGCTTCTCATTGCAGTGGCTTCTCTTGTTGCGGAGCACGGGCTCTAGGCACACAGGCTTCAGTAGTTGCGGCACGTGGGCTCAGTAGTCGTGGCTCATGGGCTCTAGAGTGCAGGCTCAGTAGTTGTGGCACACGGGCTCAGTTGCTCCGTGGCATGTGGGATCTTCCCTGGCCAGGGTTCGAACCCGTGTCCCCTGCATTGGCAGGCGGATTCTTAACCACTGCACCACCAGGGAAGCCCAAGGCACACACTTCTGATCTGGAGGATATCACATGTTTTAATGAGAGAGAGACAGATGGTACTGTGGGTTTGAGGGCATCACATCGCTATCAGCATTGAGATGTGATGCATGCACTCTTCTGCAGTTATAATATACCAAACTAGAGGGCTGTTCCAGTTCCCAAAGAGTAGAATTCAGTGCATCTTCTTTGGCCTCGTTGTTTGCATATTACGTTATGCTAAAAATTTAACAGTAATATTTTTTTCCTGAAAATTTGAGAAAAGCAAAGGCCATGGTTGGTTAATTAAAACCAAAGACCCCATCCATGTTTGTTAAATGTGGGCCGTTTCTACAGCCCTAACTGTTAAGTTTTTAAACCTGCCTGTGTTTGGTTTCCCTCATTTTTCTTCCTGAAGCTGCAAGAGAAATAATCTGGTTAGAGAGAGAAGAGCGAGCCAGGCAGCACTACGAAAAGCACCTGGAGGAGCGGAAGAAGAAGTTAGAAGAGCAGAGGCTGAAAGAGGAACGTAGGAGGGCTGCTGTGGAGGAGAAGCGAAGGCAGAGGCTCGAGGAGGACAAGGTGAGATGCTGCTCTGGGGGAAACGTGGGAGGCTTGTCTGTTTCAGAAACACAGCACGTTTACTGTGAAGCTTCCCGTTAAGGTGCTGGCATGCACACCAAGAATGTCTCAGAGGCAGCAGATTTACAGAGTCATAGTTTCTAGGGAGGTTGTGGTGTGGAAATCAGGTAGAGAATGGTATGATTGTCACTGTTGCCCCAGGAACTTTAAAAGCTCATTTCTCTGGTCTAGACCTATAACTTATTTATGTTTACTTCGTCTATACTGAAGTCTTAAGACTACTCCCAGTAATTGGATTTCTGTAGGGCTTTACCATTTACAAACGTTTTCTCATAGATTGTCTCATTTAACTCTTGCTCAATCCTTGAGTAAGTGTTGTCAGTTTTTGTGAAAATGGACATTTAGACTCAGAATAGGTAAGTTACAGAAAGTCGTACAATCCATTAAGTTGTGGGGTTAGGATTACCCACATCCGTAGATTCCATATGCTGTTTTTAAAATACAGTACCACATGTGTTTAAGCTAAGACCTGCACTACCAGGCTTATGTGAATTGATGGGAGCATCACACTCCCAGTACTAATAGTAATCGTCATTTATTTAAGTACCTGCTGTATGCCAAGCGCTTTATCAACTGACACCTAATAATTTCAGTAACCCCTCACCCAGGTTGATATTACTCTCACCTTAAGGTGTAGGACTTAGGAAGTTTAAGTAGTACCTCTCTCTCCACTCTGCCTGAAGTCGAAGACTCCTCAGACATCCAGGTGGAATCTAATCATCAGCTCCTCTCTTCCCTTGAAGGAACGCCATGAAGCCGTTGTACGACGTACAATGGAGAGGAGCCAGAAGCCAAAACAGAAACATAACCGGTGGTCATGGGGAGGCGCTCTCCACGGGAGCCCCAGTACCCACAGCGCAGGTAAGCAGACAGTAACCGCTTTCAAAAATCACTCTTGTTTTCTGGACAGTACAAGTCACAGTTGCTTTTTTATTCTGTGTTTGCAAAACAAAAATCCTGCGGAAATAATTAAGTTACACTTAAACGATGCTTCTACTGTTTGAGGATAAGAGGGTGATGGAGGTAAGAAGATAAGGTTCCCTCCCTCCACACAGGCTGATTTTCTCATCCTTTACAAAATTCTTTAAAGAATTGGAAATCTATGCAATGTTTCTAAACAACTACTTTCAACTCCACGTTATTTTAAGTAATTCATTTGCATAGTGGTTTCAGGATTATGGAATAGGTTAACCAGTTTCGTCTTTTTCTCTGGAAGAACCATAGCAGTATTGACAATCAGAATCAATACCATGAGCTTATGTATTCTGACCCTAAAGTATATGCAACACTAAGGCTCTTCAAGAGAAAATACAGATTTCTGAAGCTAGAAATAGTAGATGTCCAAGCAAATGGATGTTCCCTTGTTCTTGAATTGACGTAAAATCGTACTGAAATTTGGATTTAGTGAAAGGCTTTATTTTTGTACTGTAAATTCAATACACCTTGAATTTTATATAGTGTGTCAGTTCTTTTTCATTTGTGTGAGTCTAATAAGCTTTTTTTTTTTTTTTAATTTACTTTGAAAAATCATTGTCTTACATTCTGTCTCCAGGTGGTTTTGTTGAGTCATCATTCACCTTTCTCGATTTAGCAGGACTGGACCACCACTTCACAACTTTTGGTGGTACTAGAAAACCTGGTACAGACATCCTTGTGATTTGCTGATTGCCTGACCTGTAGCTAGCACCTCAGACCTAGGGCCAGTTCATCAATAGCTGAACCATCACCACCTTAGTCATAATGCATGCTTAATATCCTGTTGCATAGACCTAGATCTGGGACGTGGCACAGTGTTTCTCAAGTGTTGATAGTATGACTCAGGTGACTTAAAGGTATTGAAATAAAGTAATTACATGTGCTATGTTTACTTTCTTTTTAAATGATCCTTTTGGATAGAACCTTAAAAAAACGTTTTTTCACTAATACATCACCAGGGCTCAAAGTACATCCAGTGTGGCTTTATCCACCCAACCACCCCATCAGTACAGCTGTTGCCACTTTCAGTTTTAATCTGAATAACTATGGATTTTCATTTGCTTTATTCTCTTTCATTCCTAACATTCAGTGTGTCTTCTATAACCCCTTCATTTAAAAAGATCTAAAAGCATGTTGCCACAACTTTGCAGTGAACCAAATTTGAAAGCATGTTTTTTTCCTTTGGCCCTTCATGACCCAGTGGTATGTGCTGTGGGGCACATGTCAAATCTGTGGTCATGAGGATCATTTACATGTGATATTTCATTCTAGGGATAATTTTGCATATTTGTTCCATGCAAAAAAGCTGTCATGGTATGTACTTTAAAACCTTACTTATTTTTCTTTTACCTGGCTTCCTGTTTTACATGTGCACGTTACACATGTAAACCTATTACAGATTTTCAAACATTTTTGAGGGGAACTCAAGTTCCTTAGCTTTACTTCTTGCTTCCACACTCAGTTCAATATATAACCTTTGTTATTGCCACTCAGAGCAAGAGAAACCAGCCTTGTATTTGTGAGCTGTTGGATAAAATCCTTTTTTATAAGGTTTGTGAATTAGAGAAAATTGCTCTTATACTGGAACAGAGTAGTTTGAAAATAATGGGAATTTGCCAAAATTCTCAAAGGTCAGAATGATGTGCTGAGATCGTGAGAGCAGTGACCAGGTCTTGATCACTTTGAGTACCCCTTACTTCACCACAAGGCCTAACTTGTAGTAGGTACAACAAACAAATCCTAGAAGTTGAATTTCATCCAGATTAAATCAGTGTGTTGTCTCACTGCTCCCACATCAGCTCACACTGCTTTGTAAAACTTTATACGTTTTAAACCGATTCTTCATGAATCCTTTTGTGGATCTGTGTTTTGTTCAGAGAGGGAAAGAAAAAGATTAAAAATTCTTACATGTTAAGCAATATAATAAATACATATTATATCTCCATAATTTTAATGATGCTTGTTAGGCCTGCATGTAGACACAATCTCCCCCCAACTGAAGCTTAACATATAAAGCAATATCAGAAAAGATATTGCTGCAAGATCTCCTAGAAATGACTTTCATTTTCCTTCCTTGTGCCCTTGAACCTCACATTTTATCATTAAGATGTTCCTTTTGACATTTTACCCTAAATCTTTTCTTTGTTAGGATTGCCCTAAGAGCCCATCAGTTACGTGTAAATTTGAGTCACAGAAATGATGTTTGGTTATTTTCCTTTTAATAATTAAATTGCTTCATGTAAGTCAAGGATACTTAAATAAATAAAAAAATTTTTAATTAAATTGCTTCAACCGTAAAGATGAGTCCCTGTAGAAGACAGGAATGTCTGATGTTGATGGAAGACTTGCTTATCTCCTGCACACTATAAATAATGGCCCAAAATGGTTATTCTGTGGGGGAAATTTTAACATTTTTACCACCAGGGTTAGTTAGACCAGTGGGAACGGGGTTTGAAGGCCTCTCTCACGAGGAATATTTTGGTTTGTTTTCAGTTTTAGAAGAAGCTAACCATAGAAAATAAAATAAAATATGGCAAAACCTCTTTAACTTTGGCTATTATAGGCCAGAAAAACTCCCTGCATCCTACATAAATATAATGATGAGATGTTTAGACTTTTCCTTATACACAGTTTTATTCAGGGAATGTGATTTACGCTAGTGAGTGTGGTTATAGCTTAGTTCCACTGTAAGGAGAGCAAACTATCAGAGCTGATTTTTGCCTTTTATACAGCTACTATTTCTCTTCTGACTTGAACTTTAAGAATTACCCTAAAATTATCCAACAGCAATAAGAATATTATTAATAAACTTAAAGAGAAAGAATTCTGATTTTCTTTGCATTGCTGCCAGTTTTGTTAGGCAGGTTTGTGGGCTGATTCTACATCTGTAAACCACACTAAACTCTGTGTTATAGGCACAGAGGAGTGGTTATTAGTGTACTTTAAAAAAGAACTGCTCTGGGGGCCATTCTTTCCACACCTAAAGGGTTTCTTTTTCTTCCTTTTTAATCTGTTTTTCTATAATGAACTTTAATGCCCTGGGTAAAATGACTCTACAAGCAAAGGTATCAGCAGACGCACAGAACCTGGTGTTCTTTTTATTCTAGTGTTTGCATTCTAGCCTACCAGCACTATTACTACCCCATTGTTCACACTTTGGGAAATCATGAAGGCGTTCACTTTTTCTTTTTTTTTTTTGTGGTACGCAGGCCTCTCACTGTTGTGGCCTCTCCCGTTGTGGAGCACAGGCTCCGGACGTGCAGGCTTAGCGGCCATGGCTCACGGGCCCAGCCGCTCTGCGGCATGTGGGATCTTCCCGGACCGGGGCACGAACCCGTGTCCCCTGCATCGGCAGGCGGACTCTCAACCACTGCGCCACCAGGGAAGCCCAAGGCGTTCACTTTTATGGGCCCCTTTGTGCTTCACAGTCCCCTTCCATTATTTTCGTTGTCCTCCGCTGGCTTTCCTTTGGTCTTCCTACATTTGTTGTATTATAACAATATGCTTGAATTTCCCTAGCTGACTAACTGGTGAGCTGAATAGTTATTTTATATTTTTATTTTCCTATAAGAAAAATGAGTATTATTTCTAGCCTTTAAGTTACCTTTAAAATGTCCACTTAGAAAACTGTGCTATAGTAAAGATCTAGTCATAGAGCTGAAAGCATCCAATCCTAGTTTTTCCTTCCATCAGTGAACTAGGAAATTGCAATCCTGCATGCTGGCTGTCAATTAGCATTATCTCCATTTGTTTTAGATCCAGACAGGAGGTCAGTTTCCACCATGAATCTTTCGAAACATGTTGATCCCGTCATTAGCAAGCGGCTCTCCTCTTCATCTGCAACTTTACTAAATTCTCCAGATAGAGGTACAGTCAAAAGGAAAACAAAAAAAGTGTTCTGTTATTTCCTTAATGCTTTTTTTTTCTGGATGTTTACAGATAAAAGTAAGCATCTGAAGTTGCTTTCCCTACGTTTCTTAAATAGGAAGAAAAAAACTTCAGAGTAAAAAAGCAATAAACGTCTGAGCAGCATTTTCCTTGCGACAAGAACGGTTCTCATTTTAGAACTTGGCTGAATGATTGCATTTAGCAGTGATGAAAGCGGTGCTTCTCTCAAGTTTTTAGTACATGCGTTTACAGCTCCAGAAATCACCCACTTATCCACCAACATGCAAATAATCTTTGTTATGAACATTTATTTCACTTCAATCAGATTGTCTTTGACTTTTCATCTGTACTTGGGGAATTCCAGGCTTTAACTTTCTAAAAGACCTTTTTAAATGATTCGTGTTGATAGATTTCATTTTGCTAATTTATTTCTCCTTTAACCAAACCTTTCTTACTGCATTTCTTGTGTGTGCGTGACTGGTTTTCTGGTGTCCATTCATTTAAAGGGATTTGGCCTAACTTCAAGAACATCATTATTTAAGCCTCCTAAAAATTTCAATATTCATAGTCCTCCAATTAACATTTTATTTGAATTTTGAGTTTTGTTCATCCCATGGATTTACAGTACATGAATGTTGAGTTACTTATGAAATGAAAGTTTTATTTTACATATTTACGTATCATAGAATGAAAAATCGAGCTTTTAAGTTAAGCTACTTGTTTTACATAACTAAAATGATTTTAAATTAAAAAAACCAAAGAATTATTGTGCAATATAAAAACACATACTCTTTGAAAGTAACAAACTGTGGTGACTTTGAGTGCTTTATTAAGAAACTGATTGGTTTTGAAGTGTTTATAGTCTTTAAAAAGAATGTAATGTGTGCATGTTCTATATGTGTGTATGTGTATTTGTATATTTTGTATTGTATAAAAGTTATGGTGTCATTGTTATGTACAATATAATGCGTTGATGTTATAATTAATCTCTTAAAGCAGTAAATGAATCAACTGCCTATTCTTGCCTTTTAACCTAAATCATTTTTTTTAACCTAGTTTGCCTAAATCGTTGATATTAGACATGTAGTCAAATTAATGGCCTTTTATATGTTAGAGAAAAGTATTATGAATTGAAGTTCCTTTCATAAGTAGCCTTTATTTTCAAACCAATTCCCTTAAAATAACGTAAAATATAGCATGCTGTTCTTAACAGTTGTGTATTCATCTTTTCTTTGGGATTGGTCACTTAGCACTTGAATTTTATATTTTTGTGAACGTGGGTCTAAGACAAACTGTAACTGGGACTCACGGCAGTTTTCAGTTAAACCTTGGCTTATTGCCTCCTACAATCCCGTAGCCAAAACTGGGACAAGGTTGGGGGTAGGCAGATGGGCAATAAACCGAACAGAGTACTGTCCACACTTCTGTGGATTGACAGTGCTGTGTCAACTAGAAATAAGATGTTTTGTAGACTCTGCATGACAATATCTGATTGAATATCCTTAAGTAATTGGATCTTAGAACTGGGAAAAATTTGTTGGTTGGCTCATCTACTTCAGTTGGGATAATAGAGTCCCTAAGAGGTGAAGGGCCTGACTTCAAATCCTACAAGTTAATCGCTGGAGAAGAGGGACTAGAACAGAGATCACCAGCTCCCAAGCCGTGTTGCTGCTGTGCTGCATTTGTAGTTCTCTCCTTCATGGATGTCCTTCCTTACATCAGTCCTGACTCCATGCACTCTTCCTTTGGGTGAGGTTAAGGGCCAGGGGCAGTTCAATAAGCGGTTCATAGCTGGGGCCAGGAAATTGCCCCTTGAATTATGGTGCAGGCCTATAAAACCCAGGGCTAAGCTGGACTAAAAGGATAAGGGGGAGAGCACTAAATTTACGGGTTCCATGTCTCCTCCCCCCTTATCAAAAGAACTGTGAACCAGTTCTGGTCTAACTGACGAGGTCAGCCTGGAAGAAAGATCCGCTTCATCCAGGGGCTCCCGTGTGGTCCAGGAAGCGATTTTTTTTTTTTTTAAGTTAGGCAGAACCCTAGCACAGTGAGAGGGCTCTGTCTTTTAATGAGAATAGAAATCTTCTGCATTTGAACTTCTCTAATTTAGAGATTTAAGTAATTTCGTTAGTATAATTTCTTTTCTGCTATCTATTTTTTAAATTCGATTATGCTTTATTATCAAAGTAGAGAGCATGCTTATCAAATGATTAGAGGCTTTTACAGCCTGATCATAGAGAGTGTACACCATTACTAGATTGTCTGAGCTTTCTCAGCCCTACAGCACAGGCCTTAAAGCTGATATTAAACTGAAGCTCTGATACTATTGAAGTTGACATTCAGCTGGAATGCTCTGCTGGTTATTCAAAATGCTGGAATATTTCCATACCAGTTGGTAAATATCCACTTCCCCGAGCTGTGCTTCCCCAGGCCCTACAGAGTGTTATCTACTAGCTCTACTAGGAGAGCTCTACTGGTGCCTTGCCCCACCAGTTTTTAAATATTTTGATCATCACACCTGAATATAGTGTCACATAAACTGGTAAAATGCCCGAGTTAAAGGAAACCCCTGATTACCAAAGATTTCTGTAATCGCTGCAACAGAGAGAATATTGCATTAATTTGCAATATTAAAATAAATTTTAATTTGCATTAAAAATGTGTATTGCATATTATCTTAAGCTTCCTGCTTAACCAGCTTTTTTCTCAAGGAAGAAGAATAGGGCGTTTGAAAAAAGTAAGAAGGAAATTGGCTACTCTTTGCTGAAAATTAGTTCATACATTTTTTTCCCCAGAATCTAGATTAGAGGACATGGTGGCGGACCTAAAGCTGAATCCTGCCCGCGTGTTCTGTTTGACCGGAGCAGGGGTTTTTTGTTCCTGTTTTAGATCTAATTAATTGCCATCATATTTAAAAATGTAAGATTTCATATGACATTTAGGTCAGGATGTGGCAACACTTGCCTGATTTCTGCATGGCACCCGTCATCTGGGACTGAACAGTGACTTCCTGCTTGTGAAGGAACAGGGCAGCACAAATATCTCTAATGTTTGATTGTGTCCTTGGACCAGATGGTCTTTTATGGGAATTGTCAATATCTCATTTTAAGTGCTTAAGTAGGATCAATACCATAGTTGTTTCATGAGAATTAATACCTTTCCTTCGGGAGCTTATCATCTCACGATTAGGCCTCTCTAGGTTAAAAAAAAAACAATAAAGTAACTCTCCTGTACTAACCTTTACTAAAAAGTTATGGAAGAGATCTGTTTCTCTCTTGCTCAGAGCATAGTTATGAATGTGATAGATGTGGAAACGTTTCTCCTCGCAAAATCTTTCATTCACAGTTTCGAAGCTATAAAACAAATCTCTGTGGATTTGCTTTAAACACCAGTCAAAGACAGTGTTTAATGATCTTCATTTGAGGCAGATTCTTTGGTTGATGCCTTAAAGACCAACAGAAATAAAGTAATTGAGCTTCTCAATCAAGGGGAAAAAAAGACACGGCTTTTCATTGATAAACCATCTCTACAGTTCTAAGCCAGTTATCCTACAGAGTTTATCTAAGAAAAGGAAACATTCACCTCTTCTTCCCTTCATCATCTACTGAAAATACAATTCTAGTGAAGATTTTAATTTAATCCTAATCACTTTTCCCACTGATTTAATTCTCTGAATGCATTCTAATTTTAGGTTAGACTATATTCTGCTGTTGTTACACATACACACACACACTGCCATACTACAGTTCATAATAGCACTTATCCTACTGTGCATTCTACTAACTGTGTAACTATTACAATAGTTTTCATAACAGATCTTTTTATTTGTCAGCAGATTGATTTTAACCATGAAGACTCTCCCAATAAACAGAAATTCGAATAAAGAATTCACTAGTTCTTAAATTCACCAGCACCTTGATCAAAATAGCTACTCTTTTGAAATAAAGTCCGATAATTAACGTACTTATTGGAGGTTGGTACTTCCTTTCAAATAGGAGCGGATATTTTCTACAACAGCCTTTAACATCGGATGGCTTCTATTAACTAAAACTAATTTCCTAGAATTCAGAAGTCATTTCTTTAAAATATAACATATATAAAAATTTATTATAAGGACAGTTGCTCCGGAGACCAGAGGACTTGCACCTGCTGTTTATGGTGCAGAACAGAAGTGGCCTTGTCAGGTTTAGACAGTTTGAAAGACTTTTATAAGCGACTTGGAAGTGTATTCTAAAATAGAGATACAGTCCTCCCTCAGTATCCGCAGAGGGTTGGTTCCAGGAGCCGCCGCAGATACCCAAGTCCTCAGATGCTGAAGCTCCATAGTGAGCCCTCCGCATCTGCCGGTTCTGCATCCATGGACACCGAGGGCCAACTGTATATTTACTGGGAAATACAAAATGTGGAAAAATCCACGTGTAAGTGGACGTGCGCAGTTCAAACCTGTATTGTTCAAGGGTCAAGTGTATATGATCACTTTATTTTAGTGATATTTGTAGGATTTTGCGAGCTTCTTTCCTGATTTCTTTGGAAAGTAGCTTCTATATTTTCATGGACCATCGCTGGAAGCTAACAGTATAAGCAAAGTAATTAATTTATAATTAGTATGCATTTCCTAACGGTGGTCTTGCGAAGCCCCAGTACAATTTGGGACTCCACTTCATTGCATCATTTAAAATTGATTTTCTTGACTCTTCACACACCCACTAGTAATTTCTGACATTATGATTGTATTGAATTTTGGCTTTTCTATCGTAATTTTATCTTCAGCTTTACCCTTATCCTCCATCAGAATTTTTATGCTTTTGCCAAACCAGGGACCTGAAAGAACTTGCTTGCTAAATGGGAAAGTCAAAAGAAAAACTTACATAGAACGTTGCATGAGTCCTCTTTCACTTTATTATATCTAATTTCCTCCAGTTGCCCAAGTAGCAATTCATGGAGATGTAGCAAAATGTAATGGAGACCTTTTCTCTATCCACATATTTCCAGTCTTGCATGAAGCTTCGACTTTGTTGAAGTTGACATTCAGGGTACTTAGGACGCCTTTTGGCTGAGGTGTGTGCTGTCTGCTCACCACCCATCCTGATGAGGCAGATGGGTTCAACAGACTCAGAGATACATGCCAAACCTGCTGGAAATGGTTCTTCTGTTTTGTTACCTGTTGGATCCATAGGAGGGTGGTTAGCAAAATCTGTGTCCATGAAACTAATACAGAACCTGCCACAAACTTAACCTCTTGAAGAGAGGCACCTTATGGAATAGCTGCTCCTTTGAGCAGAGTCCCTCCTGCCCTGACTCTCCACCAGCTTCCTCCCCGGACAGCCTGGTCTCTGTCGAGGTCTCTCGCGAAGGCCCGGCGTGTGGGAGCGATAGGGGTGATGCCTTGCACCCCCTCGCCCCTGGAAAGAATGCTTCTAACATCTCACTTATGTGGTGACGTTTAGCTCGCCGCCTGCAGCTCAGCCCATGGGAGAGCAGCGTGGTTAACAGATTGCTGACGCCCACACATTCGTTCCTGGCCAGAAGTAAAAGCACAGCTGCCTTGTCTGGAGATACAGGTAAAACTGTCAAGGTGCAACTTTCTCCGTGAGGTAAAGTCCTCCTTTAGAAGCGTCTCTAAGCCACCCATTTTCATCTAATCCCATCTCAATTTTTCCCATCGCGTGCTTCTCCTCCTCCTGGTGGAATGGCGTTGGAAATGTGTCTGTTGGTGTTGGTTTCATGCCCCTGGTATCGTTTCCTCTGAGCATCCGTCTTAGCATCTTATCTGGACACCAGATGCCGGGCAGGTAAAGGATGCCCCTCCCTGTGATCAGATGGCTTCAGAGGCTTCTGTCTGTTCATAGTGTTACCAGAAAATCCTATCCCTTACCCACCTTTCTTCCCCTGCATCTGAGCGGATGATCAAAGGTAGAAATAATTTAATATCTAATACTAATTTGTGGGCCTGGGGATAAACTCAAAGCACAAGCCGATTTAAGCGTAGCGTTTCATAATGTAGCTGTGGACTAGTCACGTATCCTCCCTGGGCTAGTCTTTTATCTGTAATTGAGGAATGGTACCCTTTCAAAACTCTATAAAGAGTTGTGGAGAAGGCTAATTACAGTGTTCTTATTTGTTACATACTTTGAAAATATGTAAAATGTGCCAAGTACTAGTTATTATAATTAGTTATAACTCCTCTACTTTTTTGAAATATAAAACACCCCTGACGGTTGAGGCAATTAGTTTAATGAGAAGTTCGTATAGAGTCTACATCTGGCTGGAGAGAAAGATACCTATTAGGCTTTTGGCAGTGTCTCTCTCCTGGTGAGTTGATTTTGACTTTCCCAAATATCTTTGGGCACAATTGGTGTATCTATGTAACCAGCCCTCATGTTTGGCACATGAGAAATTGCACAGCCTCTTCATAAAGCTCCCTTTAAAAAAGGCTTTGCCTCTGCAAGCCACTTCATGTTCACTAGCCCTCTTTTTTAATAATAATTCTTGGTTGTTTTATGATATCTTTCATCTGTGGTGTCCAATGAGCTAGTATCAACCCTTATTCTCATAGTACCACTGGGAGGCAGTCAAGAAAGCAAGTGCAGGCATTCCCACCACCTGCCTGTGGAAAACAAGAGATTGACAATAAGTGAGTTATACCAGAGGCACTTAGAAAATTGGTGGACTAGGTCTTAAACGTGCTTCTATCCTCGGCACCCTCGTGATGCTCTCTGTACCATTGTGCGTTCAACTAGCTGGACCACAGTGATCTGTGTTTTCTATAAAGTAACTCTCCTGTCAACTGTCACATTGCATCTGAGAATTTTCTGAAGGAAAAAACTACAGTTTATTTCAAGATACTTTATTTTTATGTCCATTTTGTCATACTTTCATATAAGTCATGAAAGCTGTTCTTTATGTCCAGCTAATTGAAAAACCTTTAAAACTGCTTTTCAGTCCTAATTCATCGGATCTAAATAGTTTATGGTTCTCATGCTTCTGAACCTCCACATTGTATGTTGTTTCATACTAAAGGACTGCCTCACAGCTAAAAAATTGTCTTTCTTTGCTATTTCTGTCATCACTAACTTTTGTCAATTCTTTCACTCTTCCTCTAGTCTCTTCCAACACCATTTCCTCATTTTCCACCCATTCGACTTGCCCAGCTTCCCACCTTCCTTGGCGCTCAACCAAGGTGCTTTTTAATCTGCTAACTGTCTCTTCTTTACTTTGCAACTTTTCCATTCTGCTCTTCACAAATTGATACATTTTTGTAATGTATTTTAGTGTGAAGCAATGCATACATAGCCTTTACTTGAGTTGCCTGTTTTATTAATACATTCCTTAGATCATTGTTACCTATTATTGCATTGATAACAGCTTATATTTAATGAACCAAAACTGTTGTGTTTAGAAATTTCCATTTGAAATTATTCATGTAAACGTCTCTTACACTTATCTCCTCAAAAACATTTTTCCCATCACTTTTATTTTTCCATCTGGTCTCCTTGATTATTTTTTCTCGTCTTCCCATTTTAGTGTCGTCCCTTGAGTTCACCTCATATCCAGTTGCCATTGGCGAGAGGGTGACCTACATCCAGAGCCAGGGTTACAGTAGCAAATCAAAACAGCCATCCTTACTCCTAGGGTGTTTGGTGATTGCAAATTCCCAGAACAAGTAATAAGAGCAGTTGAAAATTGGAAATCAGAGTCTCATATGTTTCATTGTGACCACTGCTTTGGGTTGATTTTTTTCTTGCCCATTTTAAAAAATACATTCATGATACATGTGATTATTAGAACTCAGGATTAAATGAGTTAACACATGTAAAATGTTTCGAATAGTACCTGCACATAGTAGGCACTCAATAAATGTTGTTATTATTCTACTATGTAATTATTCTCTCTGCTGCACTCCAACCACTTGAACTGCATTATCTTTTCTCTGCAGCCATTATTTCACATAGAAAATCCTGAATACGTTAAATTAATGCACACTTGCTACCAATAGTAGAAAGAAATAACAGATATTGTGGAAGGATTTCTCAAAGACATTTCCATAAAAGAAATGTTTAACAAAACTACTTTGGGTTATGGAGGGCACTCTAGGAGGGAAAAGAAAACAACCATCATATAGTGCTCTTCCTATTTCTTCAGAAGGGCAAGATTATTAGAATAATTGATTTAAAGGTTTCAGGGTTTTCAGTAGTTGCTGTTAAGAACAGCGATGAATTCCATGAAATGTAGTATCCTTAGAATTAGCCAGACGATGTTTCTTGAAGAATTAAATTTGAGGATTTTTGTTTGGACTACATTAGGTAGGTTTAAGGATATTTTTTTTCCTTTCCTTCACATTGACTCAGCACTATAATAAAGAATGAACCAGAGGCATGATGAGCTTGGTTATATCCACGGTGGTCTCAGGAAATGCTCCAAGGAAGTGCTCCACAGATACCCCTGAAATTATTACTTTCCACTAGAGGGAAAAAAAATCATCTTTCTGTGCTTCATTCCTTTTTCAGTGTCAGACCCATGGCCTCAGAGCAGGGCTGTCATCTAGGGTTTCTTGATCCTTGAGCAGTTAATGGCCTCTGGCTGTGCCCTGGGCTGTGTGTGCCTCTCTTGGTCATTAATCCCACAGAAGTGCCTTGTGCCAGGATGTTCTTCTTTAAAGGCATTTGATTGGCTTGGAAGAGGTTTGCATTAATGAGCTCTTTCTTTGTCTGGGAAGGGCAACTGCTTTGTTGTGGCACTTGAGAAAAGGTTGTTTTCCAACAGTTTTCCCTGTGATCATGATAAGCCAGATGAGGAGAGGGTCTCCTTCTTCACAACACAAAGGAAACTTCCTTCACGATTAAGGTCTGAGGCAAAGCTTTATGTCAGTTTGGAAGTAAGACATATACCTTTTAAGGAGAACTGAAGGAATGCAAGGTGTTTCGGCTTATCCAAGAAATAAGGGTTCTGTTTTCAGATGATGGGAGAAGAGAGTGCAGTTTCCAGTCGATTCACCACCTTGACCATGCAGTGATAACCAGAAGATACTGCAAGGCATTTAATGAAAGAGAACAGGAATACAGATGCAATCTGATGGACTTTCTGTCTGTAGACTAAACCAAAAAAGCACTTAAATATTTTTAACTATAATTCTGAAATTGAGATTACCTTGAATTTGTCCTGTTAACTTTTGAGTTTTTAATTTATTAATACTGTTATATTCAGTTGACCTAACAGTCTCTTTAAAGGGTTGCTACTACAATGGCTAGGGTCGGGTAAAGTCATTTTATAACATGGTCCGAATACATAGCATTCCCCTCAGTAGTCATGTTTAATTGTCTTATTTTTTGCTGGAAAACAAGATTTCCGGATGAGATCTGAAAATGAACCTTGGAACATTAGTACCCACATGTTTGATACCTACGCAGTGTTCTGTGAATTTCTTTAAACCCACTGTTACTCAGAATCACTTGATTAATGATAATGTTCCTTTGAAGGTGAATGGTCAGAAGCTACGTGGTTTTCAAAAAAAAATTTCTATCTTGAGTAAAACTGCAACAGCTGTTCGTGATTCAACTTTATTTTTGGCAATTCTAACATATTTATGTTCCCTTCACCGTTTTAAATGATGACATCCCATTTCCCCATACTTTCTGCTGCTTGTTATGAACCATCAAATGCCTTGGCTTTTGGGGAAAACCCAGAAGCGTGCATTTGATTTGCCTTTAAGTAGATAAAACACTTACAGAATTTTTTTTTCTGGAAATTATTAGTTATTCTTGTAACAAGTCTTAATACCTGATAAGACTTGGTCATTTAACATCTTAAAATTTCAGTTGCTTTTTTTCCCCAGTGGTTGTTGAATTTTACTCCCAAAATAGTTGCAGTATATCTTGCTTGCCTGCTTGCTCACTTGCTGTCTTTCCACCGTTTGTTCCATCTTAAAGCTATTCGGAAAAATCTAATTATAAACAATCCTTATCTTAAAATTATCTGTCACTAATGTCGCATTTTATCAGAACCATCTGTTTGTGGGACTATAAGACCATTGCTCTCTGTAATTATTGGCTTACATCTATATCTTTAATAAGTATTTAAGTAGCCAAATAGTTTCTATATTCCAGATTTTTCATTTGGACATGCCCTCCTTTTGGACACACTGTAAACTAATAGGACCTTGAGGAGAGTTGAGTATGATGGTCTGGACACCTTTAGGTAATAACATCTTCTCCCTACTTTTCTCTCTATTTCCGCTTTGCTACTTTTCCTGATCCTGCTTTTGGCTTTCCTTCAACTGCTCCTCTGGCACTCTTGCGTGTAAAACAATCACCTGCACCCTAGTTACCCCCATGTGTCCTCGTTCAGCATCTTGCAGCCCCATCAACATCATGCCCTACAAAGCCGCACACTCTAGAAATCCGATGGAGCGACCAAAATTCTTTGTAACGCCACCGGAGGGCTCCGCGCGAAGGAGGACTGTTCACGGCGCAGCGGTGAGTAGCTGTTGGGAGCAGCCTGGCTAGTCTGCACTGTTTCTGTGCGTAGTGGACACCGCCTCGAGGTGCAGTGAGGATGTAAGCCAGGCGATGGTGACATCCGTCCTCCCATCCGTCCCACCAGTCTTGAATCTGGCTGGCTGAGTGGTGCTGTCCCCACACTTCCTCCCCACTTGGCGATTCTGCTCCCCCTTGAAAATCTGAATTTGAAGATGAAAATTGTTCTTTGTTCAAGCATGTCTGAGTGGCTGAACTGCCATATGGGTGCCTCCACACGAATAAGTGCAATGCCAACATACTTTATTTTTGAAAGTAAGAAAACCTTTGAAGGGGAAGTGGGCCTGGACTGCTGCCTTTGCATTTTATTCCAACCCTGTCCAGAAGCTGGCTGAACTCTAAATGTGGTTCACTAAAAAGCAAGATAAGGAATTTTTGTCTGTTTAGCTAATCCGTGTCAAGGCCCAGGTCTTAAAATATAGTGACAAAGAATAGAAAACACTAGTTATTCACTAAGTAATTCTTGAAAGGCTGTTGGGCTGTGTTACAGACTCACGTTTTGCAAGTGAAGAATATAATTTACACCTGTTGTTTCTGACAAGGTGGCTGAACTAACATTAATTTTCACGATGCTATAACTGCAATGAGGTCACTTGTATGTCTCCAAGAATCTTTCTTCTTCTTTGTTTTATTTAAACTGTGTGTTATTTGGTAGCCGCTGAAATGTATAGACATTGTTCTGTGGTCTTCGGACGTTGTACTTTAGTCTTAAAGGACTTCCCAGTCCACCAGAAGATCTCATTGCCCCTCTCTCATGGCAATAGCATGACCCATGAGAGGCTGGAACAATTTTTTTCAATCCTAGCTTCTCGGAGCAATTCAGATTTATAAAGCTGATGAACACCTGAAAGGATTTTGCTTAGACCTTTGAGGATAATTCAAGGGTTGTGACAGCTTGGTGGCTTTGCCTACAGGCAGTTTTCTTTCAGGCGCTTCAGGCTTTCAGGAGTCAAGGTTTAATTCATGATTGAATCAGACCTCCAGCCCTTCAAGCCAGAAGTGAAACTACCTTTGATGTCTGGGAAGTCTTCCATCATTAGCACTTTGGTGCCTCAGAGATCCTAGCTGTGGACGAGTAGCAATAGTTAAGCAGAACAGTTTTGGCCCCAAATGTTGGATACTTATTGGGTAGAGAAAAGCGTGTACCAAAGAAAAAGATACCTTGTTACGGATAAAAACAAAAATGAACACTCCAGGAGGAAAGGAGAGAGCTGATCCTTGGCCAACAGATTAAATGAGAGGGATTTGTCATCATACGATCCAAAACCTATATTTTCTCACCGGTTTTGTTTTTGTCTTTTTAGTGCCTTCTTTCTGTATTTGATCTATTGGCTGCCTTTTCACTTCTTTGCAATTAAATATTTAGGCAAATACCTACTGCCAGAAAACGACTCACAAATCATTTATACTCCAGAGCTGCACTGTGGAATTCAGCTGAGCACTTGAAAATGTGGCAAATGAGACTTGACGGATCAAATTTGAAATTTAATTTTCTTTTAAGCAACTTTTAATTGTGACAAAAAACATACAACAAAATATACCATCTTAACTGTTTTTAAATGTGCAGTTCAGTAGTATTAAGTGTATTCACATTGTCGTGCAACCAATCTCTAGAACTTTTTAAATCTTGCAAAACTGAAACTATACCCACTAAACAACAACCTTCCATCCTCCTCCCCCAGCTCCTGGCAACCACCATTTTACTTTCTGTTCCTATGAATTTGACTACACTAGATACCTCATACAAATGAAATCATACAGTATTTGTCTTTTTTTTTTTTGCAGTACGCAGGCCTCTCACTGTTGTGGCCTCTCCCGTTGCGGAGCACAGGCTCTGGATGCGCAGGCTCAGAGGCCATGGCTCATGGGCCCAGCCGCTCCGCGGCATGTGGGATCTTCCCGGACCAGGGCACGAACCCATGTCCCCTGCATCGGCAGGCGGACTCTCAACCACTGTGCCACCAGAGAAGCCCAGTATTTGTCTTTTTGTGACTGGCTTATTTCACTTAGCATAATGTCCTTAAGGTCTGTCCTTCCACGTTGTAGCATGTGACAGGATTTCTGTTCTTTTTAAGGCTAGTAACACTCCGTTGTGTGTGTGTGTCTATACATATATATTTCTGTATGTGTATATATACACACACATGTATACATGTACAGATGCACCACATTTTGTTAATCTGTTCATCTGTTGATGGACATTTGAGTTGCTTCTTCCTTTTGGCTATTGTGAATAGCACTGCTACAAACATGGGTGTGCAGATATCTCTTCAAGATGCTGCCTTCAGTTCTTTTGGATATATACCCAATTGTTGGATCTTATGGTAATTTTATTTTTAATTTTTTGAATAACTGCTATACTGTTTTCCAAAGTGACAATACCATTTTACTTACATTCCAACCAACAGGGTACAAGGTCTTCCAGTGTTTTCACATCCTCACCAATACTTGTTTTTTCATTTTGTTTTTTTTGTTTGTTTTTTAAATAGTAGCCTGATAGGTGTGAGATAATACCTCATTATGGTTTTGATTTGCATTTCTCTAATCATCAATGATGTTGAGCATCTTATAAGTTTGTTGGCCATTTGTATATCATCTTTGGAGAAATATCTAATCAAGTCCTTTGCCCGTTTTTTAATCTTATTTTTAATTTTTGTTGTTGGAGTTATTTATACATTATGGATATTAATCCCTTATCAGATATATGATTTGCAGATAGTTTCTCTCATTTTGTAGGTTGCCTTCTTACTCTGTTGATTATATCCTTTGATGCATAGGAGTTTTTAAGTTTGAAGTCCCATTTGTTTATTTTTGCTTTCATTGCATGTGCTTTTGGTGTCATATCCAAGAAATTATTACCAAATCCAGTATCATGATGCTTCCCATTTTCTTCTGGGAATTTTATAATTTGAAGTCTTACATTTAGGTCTTCAATCATTTTGAGTTCATTTTTGTATATGGTGTAAGGTAAGGGTCCAACTACATTCTTTTGCATGTGGATATCCAGTTTCCCAGCACCATTTGTTGAAAAGACTATCTTTTCCTCATTGAATGGTGTTGGCACTCTTGTCAAGGATCCTTTGACCATATACACAAGGGTTTATTTCTGGATGCTGTACTCTGTTTCATTGGTCTATATGTCTGTCTTTATGCCAGTACCATACTGTTTTGATTACCATAGATTTGTAATATGTTCTGAAATCAGGGATTGTGAGACCTCCAACTTTGTTCTTCTTTTTCAAGATTGTTTATTCAGGGTCCCTTGAGGTTCCATATGAGTTTAGGATGGAGTTTTCTATTTCTGCAAAAAATGATGTTGGCTTTTGATAGGGATTGCATTGATTCTGTAGATTGTTTGGGATAGTATTGACATCTTAGTAATAACAAGTCTTCCATTCTGTGAACTTTAGATGTCTTCCCATTTATTTGTGTCTTCTTTAATCTCTTTCAGCAATGCCTTCTAGTTTTCTCTGTAGAAGTCTCCCACCTCCTTGGTTAAGTTTATTCCTAAGTATTTTATTCTTTTTTTGATGCTGTTGTAAATGGGATTGTTTTCTTAATTTCCTTTTCAATTTTATTAAATTTTAATTAATTTAGATCTAAATTCAACTGCCTGCTATTGAGCACTTGAAATATGTTTTGTGAGACTAAACTTAACATTTAATTTTAATTAATTTAGGTCTAAATTCAAATAGCCAAATGTGGCTAGTGGCTACCATTTTGGACAGTGTAGGTGCAGAACATTTCTATCATCACTGTTCTCTTGTACAGTGCTGCCTTTGAATATCTGTTTATATTGCCTCTCTTGTGGGTTATTTGTATTCTAAACCTAACTTTAGTTGTAAAACTAAAGTCTTTGTCCTGCTGGTAAGTTGCCTAGACCACTGACATGGGCTTGCTGTGTGTGTTCCACCTTAGCCTTGTGGAACGTGTTAACAGGAAAGATTATTGTACAGACCACTGGCTGTTAACTCAGATCAGGATGAGAATCAGGAGCATCTTTACATGTGTGGAACTCAAATAGGTGATTGGGTCCAAGACCAGTGGAAAGATATTTAAAAGAACTAAGAGGGTAAAAGCATCTATCTACCTGCCTGGGAGGGTGTTATGTCAAATACTGAGCATTTTTCCAAACTGCTTCTCCCTGTTCCCCCTACTCCCTAAAGGTGATTAAAGGGAGGTCAGTTTTAAGAAAGAAAGAATTGGTTCAGTGGCACTTTAACAAAAAGAAGACTCTGAGGATTATACACTTTAATGTAGATTTATTCCCAGATGCCTGTCTTATCAAGACGTAGATGATGACATTAGTCCCCAAATCCTCCACACAACAAATTACCTTTCCTGACTTATTTTCCCATTCAGGTCTCTCCTTGATCTGACTTTAGCCAAATTAAAATGTTTTGAGAAAAAGAAAGAAAAGCAACTCAAGGGCTTAACCCCAACCTCCCTCGGGAAGAGGCCTGTACCTCCCACTCTGGGGACTTGATCTGCCAGAGGCATAATTGCCATCCTGTACACCTGTCAAGAGGGTTCCATATGGTGGCTGCTGCTTCTGCTACCCAAGCACTGCAGCTGTTCTCCAATAACCTGCCTCCTGCCTTCTACTACCAGAGACGGGGACAAAGGGTGGTCATGCAGCTGCAAGTGATATAGAGGTGGCACACACCCTGTGAAGCTCTTTCCTGCCTCGTCCTGCATTTGTTTTATTTAGAAATTCTGGGGAGACATTGAGTATTATTTGACGCTGAGATGTTTTTCCCCCACCTATAGCCCAGTCCATCAACTAGGATGCTACTAAGAAAAATAGAAGCAGTTAGAAGAGATGCTGAAGGGAACAAAAGGGGAGGGAAGAAAGAAGGGGCATGATGTTTGAGCCAGGCAGAAAAGGAAAGAAAAGAAGGTACACGCCAGCTTATTGGCCCTGAGGCTAGGTGTTGTTCTGCCCCTTCCCTAGCACCCTCAGTCTGCTTTCCTGCAAGGATCCCACAGAGTGAAGGACTGACAGGCATCCACACAGGTCCCTCCAGCCAGCATCTGTTCCCATCCCAGAACACTGTTGGCCATGTTTCAGATACTTGGAATGAGTACTTTCTCCCTTGCCCTGTGCCTTGTCTTTTTGTTTGTTTCTGTTTGTGTTTTGGTTTGGGGGGTTTTATTGTTTGTTTGTTTGTTTGTTTGTTTATTTTTGTCTTCGTTGACTTGAGACTATCAGAACACTTCTGGGTTTCCTTTTGCCCATTTCTACCTAGGAAAGGTGTCACCTCTCTGGCTGAATTCCTAGTATGCAGTCGTAGGAGGGCTGATGTTTTGGCCCGAGCTCAGAGATTTCCATTTCATCCCTAATGAGGAAGACTAAAAATAGCTGAAATTCCTCACCTTGAACCTGACTTTTCCTTCAAGGGCAAGAGGACACTAAGTGAGGAAAGACTTGTTTGTATAACACCCATATAAAGAAAAAAATGAATTAATGTCTGACATAGCAGACATGTAAATTAAAAAAATATATAAACTGAGCTATAGTGTGTTCCAGGGTTAAAAAAAAAAAAAAACTGCTTAAGAATTAAAAGAGATAAAGGTAGGGGGAATAAGCTGAAAGGGACCTTTATTTTGACATTTGTGTGGGCTAAACCAGACTCTGAGAAATTTTGCTCCGGGTAGTTTTAGATACAAAGTATAGGTGCTTTCTAAAAGTGTGTTTTTGTTTTGTTTTTTTACAATGTAAGTCCAGATCACACATCCAGAACCTTCTTATTAGTGTCAGATTGTGTTAATTCAATTATAATGTTCAGTTTTAACCTAATAAAGGCCTTTTGTTGGGGTGGAATGGATATACACGGCAAAGGTTGGAAATTTTCCCAAAAGCCATTCAATGGATTGCAGCTCCACTGTTGAATACTGTGAATGTGATTGTCCCGCTCATGGAAAAATCTAATTATTGTGTTCCTCTGAACTTAGGGCTATAAAAGAGAAAGGGAGAGAGAAAACTTACCCTTCCACCTCACACCCGGCATCCGAAGGGCACTATCTCCATCTCATCCCAAAGCCAGATCACCAGCTTCCTCCCGACTTTGGTAAGTGAAATGTAAGAGGCTGGCAGGGTTGTTCCATGTTGAAGAATTAAGAGCCTCTGTCCTCTGAAAAGAAACTGTTCTCTCCACACTGTTTGGCCTTCACTTGGAGAGTAATATTTTTCCTCAAAGGAAAGAAAAAAGAAACCTGGAATGAGCCTCTAAAGTGAGTACTTCTGCATTTGCCACATAAAAGACACATTCACACAGCTAAATATCTTTATTTCTCTTCCGTATTGGTGTTCCAAGACTATTACGTGGTGGAGGTATGGGGAAAGGAAGGTTCTGGCAAGCCTGTTCTCATGTGCCCCTTTCTCTTTACTTTGTTTGTTGCCCAGGCTCCCATCCAAGTCCTTTCCCCACTTGCCTGGCACCCCCAGACCAGCATCCTCCATGCCTCCTGGACCAGTCAAACCTGCCCCTGCTCAGGTCCGGCCCCCCTCGCCCGGCAACATCCGCCCCATCAAGAGAGAAGTCAGAGTGGAACCTGAGAGAAAAGACCCTGAGAAGGAACCTCAGAAAGTTGCCAATGAGCCCTCACTAAAGGGCAGGGCACTTTTGGTGAAGGTAGAAGAAGCCACAGTTGAAGAGGGGACACCTGTCGAACCAGAGGTTGCTCCTGGTAGGAATCCACTGACTCGTGGTGGAGTGTGGGTTGCTTGCTCTCTTTATTCACTCTTCCTTTTCCTCCTGCACTGCTTTGACTTAGCTTTTTCTTTCTTTCTTTTTTTCCCTTGTTGGGCACTTGAAAATTTTACTCTAAGGCTAATCTGGGGAACTTTTCTTGAATATAATTTTCCTACATACAAAGAAAGAATCATCCATCCTACAGCCTATGGTCAGAGCCACAGCATATTAATTCAGGTGTGGTTTATGAGTCCTTTCATTGGCCGAGTCCAATAATTTGACAAAATGTGGTATTCAGAGCACCTGCATCAGAATCATTTTATCATTTATCCTATTGCTGTGTAACAAATTATTCCAAAACTTTGCAGCTTAATAACAACAACAAACAGTTATTATATCACGCAGAGTCTTGGGTCAGGAATTTGGGAGCAGCTCAGCTGGGTTGTTAGAGGATGGCTCATGCACAGGGCTGTCGGCAGGTGACCTTCGTTTCATGACACATGAACCTCTCCATAGGGCTGTTGGATGTCCTCACAGTCTGTCCACCCTGCTGGCTTCCCGCAGAATGAGTGAGCTGGGGGAGAGAATCACGAGGAGTCCATAGTATCTTTTATGCCCAGTCTCAGAAGTCACACACACAGAAATCACGATTTCTTTTCTTTTTTTATTTATTCATTTATTTTTGGCTGCTTTGGGTCTTCGTTGCTGCCCACGGGCTTCCTCTAGTTGCGGTGAGCGGGGGCTACTCTTCATTGCAGCGCACGGACTTCTCATTGCAGTGGCTTCTCTTGTTGCGGAGCTCGGGCTCTAGGCACGCGGGCTTCAGTAGCTATGGTGCACGGGCTCAGTAGTTGTGGCTCGCGGGCTCTAGAGCTCAGACTCAGTAGTTGTGGCACAGGGGCTTAGATGCTCCGCGGCATGTGGGATCCTCCCGGACCAGGGACTGAACCCATGTCCCCTGCACTGGCAGGCAGATTCCCAACCGCTGTGCCACCAGGGAAGTCACAGAAATCACGATTTCTGTCATACTATTCGTTAGAAGCAAGTCACTAGCTTCAGCTCACACTCAAGTTGGGGGGATTAGCCTTCATCTTTTAAAGGGAGGATTTTCGAAGAATTTAGGGAAATATTTTTAAACCACATCTATAATGTTTCAAACTGTAGAACGCTGCCCCTACCTCAGACCTATTGAATCAGAATACGTGGTGGGTCCAAGGACTCTGAAGGATACTAAGCTCATCTGTTGACTCTTGTGCAGGATTGCCAGATAAAATAGAGTGGCAGTTATCCTGTGTGTAGTGGAGTTTGGGGACCACTGGCTTAGCGTATGTGATTGACAGAGGTCAGAATTTTTTCCAAAAGACGCAGTGGATCTCATCTCTACCAAGTTAACCAGATGCTGTTTAGAAGTTTAAAATCACCTGGAACTAGAAATTCAATGTATCTTGTTGAAAATTGTCTTCATTCAAGAGTTTTCTCTTTAAGACTTAATTTGAAGATACAGGGTGGGGGGCAAAGAAAGAATAGTGACTCAAGACAAATGATAGTATAGTAAGGGAATGGATGAGTCCAATACCTGTTTGCATGGAAAGAGGGAGAAGAGAAAGGCCAAAAAGTGTCCTGAGGGCAAAGAAAAATCTGTGGGAGCAGCAGGAGAAATGCAGATCTTGAAAGGAGGGTCTGGAGTGGTCAGGGATCACACCTCACCATGGTGCCTATGGCAGGGGTGCCCCAGCTCCCTAGGTCCTTTTCCTGAATCCAGATAAGGTCAGAGAACTACTCTCATCTTGCACGTTGGCATCAGAACTGGCAGTGGAGACCTGCAATGTCTAAGGAGCACAGATGCCGTCTCCCGAAGAGGCTCTTGGTTCCTCCCTCCTCAGACCTGGAGGCAGCTCTGGGTAGACAGAAGAGGCCTCTTCCTTGGTCTCTTCCCGCCTGAGTCCGGGCTCAGTGGTATGGACACTGGGCATGGTCACAGAAAGGCTTGAGTCCTCTAGTGATGAATAGTCACTAAAGAGAAGGAATTTTTTTTTAAGGTAATGAAAGGGAAATGGAAGATCTCATCTTCCTTTTTCCTGGGGTATAACTTCCCACAGAACCTAACATGAGGCTCTATACTTAGTACACATTCGATATATGTTGTTAACTGATTTAACTTGTATAAAAATAAGGCTTGGTGACAGAGTGTCAGCTTCGGATGTCTCACTTACACACGCGGCTTTTTGTTATCTGTTGCCCGGTTACAGATAGAATACAGTGAAACCGTGAGAACGCGCAGTAATAAACATTCCCTTTTCTTTTATAGCGATGAATTCGAGGCCTGGGGTGCGGGGGATGCTAGTTTTTGTGTTGTTCTTTGGCTTTTGTTTCCAACTGGTTTTCTCCTTGTACTTGTTTGTACAGCTGCTCCGGAGGCAGCCTCAGCACCGGCCTCCGCTCCAGCCTCCACTCCGGCCCCTTCATCCACTGTGACTGCCATCGCTTCTCTGAAGACCTCTGCGGGCACCACTGACCCGGAAGAGGCCACGAGGCTGCTAGCTGAGAAGAGGCGGCTGGCCCGAGAGCAGAGAGAGAAGGAGGAAAGGGAGAAGAGGGAGACGAAAGAGCTCGAAAGGTAAAGGAGTGACACTGCTCAGTGACACCCTAGTGACACCTTGGATTAAGTCTTCAGTCAGGGAGAAGAGGTAATAGTAGTGTTGAAGGTGAATCTATTTAGTTGTTTCAGAATTAGTCTCCCCTGGTGTTCCCCTGAGCACTAAGCGACTTTTGTAAGCCACATTTTCTTATTATAATGACAGTGCAACAAAATTGATGGAGAAGGGGTTTTTTGTTTTGTTTTCGAAGGACTAGGGAGAAAGGTTTAAAGAAAAAAAAAATCATCCATATTCTTACCAGATTTCAATAATTGTGTACATTTTGGGTCACCCTTTCCAGTCTCTGAACAGTGTGTGGGTGTATATACATGCATAAATATATACATACACACATAGATTTGCATAATTGTAACCACAGTAGAGGTACAGTTGTGCAGTCTTAATTTTTTATTTAACGTATCTCTCATCTCCATGTTTCCTCATTATCTTTCTCATTATCTTAAAGCTGCATATTAACAGCTCATGTTTTCTTCCAGATAGTATTCCTCTCAGAGGGTAGCTGCGTGAGATAGTTAAGTGCCCCACGACTGCCTGCCAGACAGTATGCCAGGGGCAGTTTGCTTAGTTGCCCCCCTTCTGGAGCTAATAAGGCTAATGTCAATATAATTGTTCTTCAAATAAGCAGAACTGCCTCTCCGGAAAGGACGGCAGCCCCAGTGCTGGGCCGCCATCTTGGACATGCCCTACCCTTGGTCCCAACAGGGAGCTTACATGGTCCATCTTGTCCCTGTACTGAAACAGAACATTATAACCTTTATTTACTTACAGAGATTTGGAGGGGAGCGTTAAATTCATTACTAAAAAGTCACATTATTGGATTAAACAGATCTCAGCCTTTAAAGATAGTTATATTGCAGATGCTTTAAAAAAAAAAAAACAAGAAAACAGGGTCTTCCCTGGTGGCGCAGTGGCTGAGAGTCCGCCTGCCGATGCAGGGGACACGGGTTCGTGCCCCGGTTCGGGAAGATCCCACATGTCGCGGAGCGGCTGAGCCCGTGAGCCATGGCCACTGAGCCTGCGCGTCCAGAGCCTGTGCTCTGCAGCGGGAGAGGCCACAACAGTGAGAGGCCCACGTACCGCAAAAAAAAAGAAAGAAAGAAAGAAAGAAAGAAAACAAGCTCTCCTCAGAATATGAGTGGATACATTCTGCGTCTGTTTCCCACGAGGCAACGGGAGGCTGGGAAGGGGAGGAGGAAGGAGAGAGGGTGGCCTCACGTGGATCAGTGGATGCTGTTGGCCAGCCCTCCCAACAAACTGTTCTCGCGGTAACCACAAACTTGATCGCGCCTTGCCAAGGAAGTCCCCTCACGTATCTTCGTCTTGTTTTGTCTTTTTCCAGACAAAAGCGAGAAGAATTGGCCCAAAGGGTGGCTGAAGAGAGAACCCGCCGAGAGGAGGAAGCCCGCCAGCTGGAAGCTCGGCAAGCCAGGGAGAGGGAAGAGCAGCTGCGGCGGCAGGAGGAGGAGCGGGCCCGGCGCGAGCGGGAGGAGATGGAGCGCATCCAGAAACAGGTAGCGGGGGGCCGGCTCCCGCCCGGGAAGCAGGTCGGCGCAGCCTTGGCTCAAGATGGGGCAAGGGGCAGCCCAGATGGGAAGAGGAAGCTGTTGAGCGTGTGGTTAGGAGTGCTTGTGTCTCCCCCGTGTGCGCTCGTGGTCCTCGCGTTCTCCGTCCTCGGGCGCCCCGGGACCTTGGGGGCAGCGGGCAAAGCCGGCCTGTGTGTAAGAAGCAGATACCGACTTCCCGTTTTCAGAAAGAAGAAGAAGCTCGTGTTCGGGAAGAAGCAGAGAGGGTCCGGCAGGAACGGGAGAAGCATTTCCAGAGAGAAGAGCAGGAGCGCCTGGAGAGGAAGAAGGTAGTTGCGTCTCTGCCCCCGCAGCCTGGCGCCCTCGCTGCTCTTGATTCTGCCTAGACTGAAGCCGGCTCCAGACCAAGAGACTAGCTCACTGCCATCAGAAAACAAAAGTGTCCTGCCCATTCCAGGTTAACTAAAGTAGCTCTCAGTATTAATGTTCTCCTCCAAAGAAATCGCTCTTGGTGTTTCAGGCTTCACCAAAAACAGTTGCTTGCAATTCATGCGGCTTAAGCCAATTTCAACTTCTTTGAGTAACTCCAGTTAAGACAAAGACAATTATATTTTCCCAAAATAATGGACATGTTTCAATGCCCTGCTATTTGCTTAGTCAGTGAAATGCGCCAGGCTAGCTTTCTTTCCACATCTGATGTGTTTGCTCAATTCTGCCTTTTTCGTAGCGGCTTGAGGAGATAATGAAAAGAACCAGAAGAACAGAAGCTTCAGATAAGGTATTGAGATGGCCTTTTTTTTAAACTATTCTTAATGGCTTTTTTTTTAACTTTCATTTGTAATTTTAACATTAAAAAGTCTTTTTTTTTTTTCTTTGTTAGAAAACCGTTGATCAGAGAAATGGAGATATAACCAAGGGAGCGCTCATTAGAGAAACAGGTACTTATTTCAGTGAACTCAGATCAATACAAATATAAAATTTTTTAATTTATTCTGTGGAGGTCAAGATAAACATTGATTTAAAATAAAAATACTCATTGACTCACAGAAGCTTAGGTGTTTCTCATCTAGTCCACAAATAATCCCCTTTATCTAAAAATCTCTAGCATTTCTAGCAGATTTTTTTCACATTTGTTTATACTCTAATGGAGTATTTAATATCTTAAGTCATTTTATATCCTATATATGTCTCTCTACATATCTATGTGTATGTATGCCTCTATAGATATGTATACACACGTATATGTGTATATATACACACGATTAGAAGAATTTTCTTTGAGTTTATAAAATTAAATTTCATTTGTCATTTACTATCTGCTAAAGGAATCTGTGTTTATATTTGCTATTAAGGACATTAAATTTAAACATTTTGACAACTTGTACTTACGGCATTTCTCAGAAAAGGCTTTAAATGTTATTTCTTTTAGTTCTGACTTCAGAATAGAGTTAAAATTTGAAATTTGTTGAAATTTCATTAGAAAGTTGTTCATATGCCATAGGCTTTGGACAAAGATGATTAATTTCTTGGTGATTTTAAACCAAATTTGGTGTATATAAAAGTAAAATTTATCTTAGTGTTTTAGTACTCACACTCAACTAATATTTATGAAATGCCTTCTTTGTGTCAGATACATCTGCATACATTTCTTGTTTAATTTCCATTGCAGGCCTGTGAGATAGGAGATGCCTTATCTTGGAGTAAGCAGGCATTTTCAGAAAACTTTTGTGTGCCAGGCCCTTTTGTAGGTGCTAGGATTCAGTGTGAGCAGGTCAGCCGAGGTCCCTACCCCCGAGGAGAACTCAGATTGAGTGACAGGCCCAGCTTGCACAGCTGGAGTCCAAGTCACCAGCTTGTAATTTGGCTCCTTCCGTGATTCCACGTGGTCTTCATGATTGTACATACAGGTGGTTGGTCGATAATTCATTATTCAGTCTTCCTCTTTCCTCATCTGCAGTATCAATATGAAAAGAAAGGACCAGAGATACCTCAGTTTCTTTTACTGTTTATTGTAGACTGGAGTAAAGATCAAATGAAATGATTTATGTGAAACAACATTCTCTGTTCTGGGGTTTTCAAATGTAAAATACTGGTATTTGGGGATTTGGTTTTACTTCAGTAGAGGCTATCCGAGTTCCTCTATGTCATAATCCCTTCAGTGTGGGGCTTTTCATTCTCTTTTAAAGGTGCCCTAATTATATTTGTTTGGAGAATAGCCTAATGGTTGCATATTAACCCCACTGCATTTTTAACAGGTTGCCTCCAAGAATGTTGTGATAACATTCGGGCTTAAAGCAGGCATGGCACCCAGTAAGTCCTCAGAATGAGCATTTTAGAATGTAAATTACAACAACCCAGGATTATTTGAGGAGCCGATGCTGTAGTTTGTACATGGCTGGGCTCCTTGTTGTTTTTTTGTTTTTCCATGTGTCTTCTTCCTGCTATTCCCCTATCAATTCTTTCGATTATTCTTTGTACCTCAATTCGAGAATGAACAATGGCCAGAAGGAAGGTGCAACTTGTCAGTCATCACACCTGTGTTTATCAACTCCATAATAAATTTGGTTTGAGTTAATAGTGCTAAAACGAGGCCTGAGGATTATCTAACATATGTTCCTCTTCTCCTGGTCCCACATTTGGTTGAGGACTGAATGGTATCACCAGTGCTCCAAAGAGAATTCTAGGCTGGGCAGGCAGGTGAGTTTGCAGACCTATCAGAAGTCTTCTCAGAAGATTCCTATTACCAGCTTTGCAAATTTTGGCAGCTTTAAGTTATTAGTCTCTTCTTAAGATTTTACGTAAACCTGGCCCAGATTTTAAAGTCAGTCATCAATATTGTTTGCTCACGCTAGACTCCAGTGGGGAATATTGAATGACTAGGTAGCACAGTTAGGTACAATTCACTGGCCTTCCATGCATGAAATCCCTACCATTCTTAAGTGGGACTAAAACTGAATTTTCCAAAATATTTTTCATCACTTAGGGTATTTCATGGTGATTTGCTCCAAAGCCTTCAGTAATAATTTGTTCAGCATCTGCCTGACCAAATCAGCTTACTGTTATCTTCATCAATTGCTTTGGTTTCAGTATTACATACTTTTTTGTCCAAAGTCAATGTGGTACAAGCAGAAATAATCACAGCACTGATTTCCACCCTTACAATGTGCTGGGCAGTGTTCTAAGTACTTTGCATGTGTTAATACATTCAATTCTCACAGTAGCCTATGAGTTAGGTACTATTACTATCCATGAGGAAACTGAGGCCCAGAGCATTTGTGGCTTGCCCAGGGTCACACAGCTGGTAACTAGCAGAGCCAGGACATAAATCCAGGCATTCTGGCTCCTGGGGTTTGGGTTTGATAGTCGAGTAGTAGTAACCCTTTGTTCCATCTTCTTTGCCATGTCCAGCGGTATCTGCACTTCCAAATATGACAAACTCTCCAGGACAAGGAGAACCAGCAGCCAGCCCCCATGTGGTTGCCTCACACCAATCAGAAGTGACTGTGGAGAGGTGAGTGAGACAACTGCGGCCTCTCTTACTGATGCGCATTAGAGCAAAGCACGACTGTTTTTGCCCCACCAATCCCACCAGAATTTTCTGGGGCCAGACAGAATTTGAGTTTTAACATGAAGATTTATTTAGGTTCATTAATGTTTGGTAGAGCTAGTAACTCTGTAATCTGAGAAAAGGAAAATGTCTTTTTTTCTTGAATCTCTAAATATGATGGTGAGGTTTTTGTGTGGCTATCAAACAAAATTACAGGGAATAATTTGTTACTTTCCTTTGTATGTATTTGGCATGACCCTGGACCATCTTCACACCCTTTGATGATATACAGCAGCTGTATTTTCACTGTATATAATATTATAGTGAGTCACAGGTTTGTTCCTTAGTAAAAGTAATTTAGATGCCAATATTTCTTTTACTAGTAGTAGAGCTTCTTATTGAGGAAACAGATGGTTGCTAACAATAGTTAAGAAGTGTGCGTTAAAGAAAGATTGCCTTCCTGTTCCCTTGCATTTATACTGACAGCGTTGTAAGAGTGCTCTCAAAACTGAAAATTAAGGGTAATCATAGCCTGTGTCTAGAAATCCAGTCATAGAGAACTTGTAGAAATATTTATAATAATGTTCAAATTTTTCAGCTGCAACTTTTTAATTATCAGAATTTACTGGATTATGAGTTCTGTCTCTAATGCCAGAGTCTTTGCTACCATAAGAGAATTGAAGCTCCTCACATTAACTTTTTTAATAGATAGAAAAATGTCTTTTAAGATCTAAGATCTTTTTTTCTTCCAGTTTTACTGAGATATAATTGACATACAGCACTGTATAAGTTTAAGGTATATGGCATAATGATTTGATATACATAAATTCTTTTCTCCATCTAAAAACACATACTATACAACATTTTATATTGTTGGAAGCCATGAAAAGACAAGTTGTCCTAAGATGGACATCCTAAGATATCTATAAGTCATAAGGTATCTATGTATATCTGTCTGGGACAGTAAAAATTTTTTTTAATTTGCCCAGTATAATACCAAAGAAAATAATTTTCCTAAGAGAGATTTTAATAAGCGTTTGATTATGTTTAATAAATTTATTGTCATAATTACCCAAGAGATATATTAAGTGATATTTCATTTTTTTAGTTATAGTTTGATTTTCAAATAAAATACTCATTTCCAACTACTATAATTTATGGCATTTAGTTCATTGATGTCAGAGATTTTTAGAAAAGGATAAAAAGTACCACAGAGAACCCCATTATTATAACAAAGGATAGGTTTTTTAAGCCACTGATAATTCTCTCTGAGGAATAAAATTAGCTTATAGTTTAGCTGAATCTCTTCAGTGGTAAAATCAAGTGATTAATCATTGTATAAGAACCTGAAACATATCTTCAAGAGTCTTGCATCCAACTTCAACCTCCAGAGAGTAGCCAAAGAAGGGGAATTCAAAAGCCAATACTTGTATCTTAAGAGGACACACAGATCCATAAACCCTAACCCCAGCAACCTCAGCTTCCGTTTTATAGTTTCTGCTGGTCACAGTGTCCTCTGAACATTTAATAATTGTTCATCCAGAGCACAGGGCATGATTATTCCTCTAATTGCTAACAAGTAAGAATGGGTGGGGTGGTTGGGTAAGAGTGGGAGGGGAAATGAGGTCAGCTGTTGATTCAAGCCTGGGGTTGGCGTTGCCATTACAGCTTGTCAGCACACGCAGGCCTGGAAGGTGACAGGAGTTGACATGGTCAAGGAACAAGGGCTTTGAAGATGCATTTCTTTTGCCAAAACTTCTACTTAAAAATCTCTCTGGGATGGGAACCAAAACTCTTCCCCTGATTACAGAAAGCGCATTGGTACTGGGAAAGAGCAGGAGGAAGGGCGTGGCAGCGCAAGCACTATAACGGCGGGTATTAGGACGGGGTGTGTGTGCGAGTGCACACGCGCTAATGTAGGCTACCATGATGCCGAGCCTCTTCTCCCCTCCTTAGTGAAATAGCGGAAACGCACCATGATAGTCTGAATCTGTATAATATTTTTATGTTCTCTTCCACGGCACTTTTACAAATAATATTTTCAACATACCCTGCAATACCTTGTGAAGCACTTAGGTCAGGCATCTTTATTTTTTTTCTAGAAGAAAGGGTTTAATAATTAACAAAAAATACCGTAATACCCAAATCAGAAATGTTTTAGAATATGTTCCACAAAGTCAATGTATCTCACTGACTGGGGAAAGTAAACTGTTTCCTCAATAGGGAAAAAAAAAAGCAAAGATTCCTTAAATAAAAAAAAAAAGGAAAGATTAGATGTCTACTAGCTTCATTTTCACCATTTGGGAAGGAGACGGAAAAAGACTAACTTACGAAAGTTCAATTTGTTGGCATTACTGACAGTAGAGACCTGACTTTCTGATCTCTTCCATAGATCTCTGTCTGCAGGTAAACATTGTTTATGATGAGTGTGTATTAGAAGTTAAAACCATCATGATTTTTGTTTCACATTTTTAGTCTTATTAATATTTTCCATTTGAAAATTTTAACTCTAGAATTTTGTCAGATAGGGTCATTTTTTATACATGAGCCACTGAACAAATTATGAAGTTTGCAAATATGTTTACTGCTGCAGTCAGATCAAGTGAACAATAAAATTAATCTAGCGTTCATTTGGTGCACAGGCATTGTTTTGCTGCATTGTAAAGCATAATAATGAACATATAACCTAACGGGCTACCTATTTGGTTATGGAGTGTGTAAAGGGAGTGAAAAACCTAAGAGAGGGACTTCCCTGGTGGTGCAGTGGTTAAGAATCTGCCTGCCAACGCAGGGGACACGGGTTCGATCCCTGGTACGGGAAGATCCCACATGCCGTGGAACAACTAAGCCCGTGCGCCACAACTTCCGAGCCCACGAGCCACAACTACTGAGCCTGCACACCACAACAAAGAATAGCCCCCGCTCGCCGCAACTAGAGGAAGCCCACGCACAGCAACGAAGACCCAACGCAGCCAAAAAAAAAAACCCTAAGAGAAACTATAGGTAGAAACTAAGAATTTGTTGGCCAGTTAAATGTAGCTCTAAGGGCTTCCCTGGTGGCACAGTGGTTAAGAATCCGCCTGCCAATTCAGGGGACACGGGTTCGAGCCCTGGTCCAGGAAGATCCCACATGCCTTGGAGTAACTAAGCCCATGCACCACAACTACTGAGCCTGTAAGCCTAGAGCCCGTGCTCTGAAACATGAGAAGCCACTGCAGTGAGAAGCCCGCGCACGGAAACGAAGAGTAGCCCCCGCTCAACATAGCTAGAGAAAGCCTGCATGCAGTAACGAAGACCCAGCACAGCCAAAAATAAATAAATAAAATAAATTATTTTTAAAAAAATGTAGCTCAAAAATCCAAGATATTAACCATGAATTAATAAGAATAAGGTGGGGTCAGAGGCAGATTTAAGGGGCAAAGATGAGAAGGTTGGTCTTCAACAATTTACCTATAAAATTATGCACATGTTTTAGGAAGCTGGAGACATCCAGGAAGGGCTGGAATTTGAATAGCTGGGACTATAAAAAATGGGATTATGAGAAAAACATAGGACCAGAGATCACGCATTCAATCTGGACTGTCTCCCAGTAGTTGTGTGACTTGTGCAAATTATCCCCCCCACAATCTCCTCATCTTTGAAGTACAGATCCTAATAAGGGCTACTCTTTATAAGACAAAGAGATATAAAATGCCTGCAGTAGACAGGCATGTTAAATATATGTAGAACTGTTGATGATGAGGATCTATTCTAATTGATAACTTGGTCCACTTGATAAGTTTTATTTTTAAAAGCTGTTTTTTTAAATAAGAATTTAAAGTACAAATATGTCAGAATTCACCATTTTTGTTAGTAATGATGAGGTCAATCATTCTAACATTTCGATTGTAAGATTATAAAAGTATTTATTATAAAACACTTTGTCCTAAAAATGTTTTCCAGTTTTAATACTAACTCCTTTTGATTTTGATGTTTCAAACTCCCTAGTACTCCCAATTTGGAAAAACAACCAAATGAAAATGGAATATCAGTTCAGAATGAAGATTTTGAAGAAATTATAAATTTACCCATTGGATCTAAACCATCCAGATTAGAGGTCACCAACAGCGAGAGTCCAGACATTCCTTTGAATCCTATTTTGGCCTTTGGTGATGAAGGGACACTTGGGACCCTGCCTCAGGTAGATGGTGTTCAAACACAACAAACAGCAGGTAAGCTTGCCTCGAACTTCCTTCAGTAATCATCAGAAATAAATATGTGACACCCAAGAGGGAATGAACCTTCTGCTGTGTGACTGTGGCACACTTTGTCCTTCAAGGGACCAAATAAGCCACGTGGAAGAGATTGTGCATGGGTCATTAGAAGTTCAATTTTGAGTTGGGTTGGGCAACTTCTAGGGCCGCTCTTGTTCTCCCACTCAGTGTAGAAATTCGGTCCGCAGCACCCACTGGGTATCCATGGGCCTCTCCTCACGGAGCGGTACTCATTGCCCAGTGGCAGTGCTTCATATTGCGTGCCCAGATCACGCTTCATATTAAGACAGAAGACCATAACTGAGTGGCCATTGAACCTAGTTCTGTCCACTAGAGAAAAGGTTTGTTTGGTTTCTATTCCATCTTTCTCAGCTCTTCAGACATTTTAAGACTGCCAACATGTTCTCCCACCATTTTTCTCTCATTTGGGTTTAGCAACCTGGGATGATATACTGTTGTCCTTTTTAAATGTAATAAGATAGTTACAATTTAAGGTAATGCGACTAATATTCCAGACTAGGAGCATACTGAGCCCAAGGGCCTTCCATCCCTTGTTGAGTGACCGTAGCTGTTGAAACTGCAAGTGACTCTCTTATACCCTGTCTCTGGAACTCACACTTAACCTGAAGTCATTGTGCAAAAAGAACAATAGCTTTACAGGACCCAGAGAAATAGCAACATAAAAAAATTACCAGTGCAGTGCTCATAGTAACTCAACAGCACAGTCCCATCAGTGTCGAGAACAAGTGGGATAATCCAGCTCCATGTCTTTTCAAACCTCTTTGATTTCTATCAGCTTCTCTCCCAGCACCTCACTTTCATGTATTGACCAGCATCTTTTTATACTGTTATGAAGAGAGCCAAGCAAATTCAGGATGTTTATAGATGAGTCAGTAAAGCATTATTTGTGGTCAAATTGTTTTGTCATTTAGATTCCATCTGTGCACTTTTAACATATTTCCCACTTTAAAACTGGTTGAAAAAGCCAACTTTGAACCTCCTATCCAAATGAAGCTAGTCTTTTTTCCTTCTCTAATATACTGACCTGGGGAGTGTAACTTCCCTTTAGTGATCTACTTTTCTAGATTGTAAAAGGAAGAAGGTCCAGCTGTGAGTGGAAGCTATAAAGCCTGACATTCTGACTCTTAAGCCTTTGAGAACAATCTGATTACCTGTGTGTTGGTGGAAACATTCCTGGTACAGCTTCCTGCTTTGTCATGTCACAGGTTCAGAGAGATGGAAGGAACATTCAGATGACTTCCTGCTTCATTCGCCAGGCTTTAAATCACCTTTTGATGTACCTGTCATTTCATTCTCACTCTTCCATACCTTCTCTAGGAACATAGTCCAGTGTCTGTGATATTAAGTGGTGTTAGGTTTCTTTTGTGGTCATGACTACTTATCAACCAACATTTATGTAACCTCCAACGTATGGCTGGAACCCAAAGTATCGGGGACTGAGGATTCAAGACGAATGTAAAGTCCCTGTTCTCAAAGAAAAGTACAGTTGACTTAACGCAGTTTGGAAAAGGAAATGATATATAGCCTAAGTTAAAGAAAAGGACATGTTTTCCTATTAGTGGTAGAATTCACTTACATATAAGACCACGGATCCTGATAAAATTGCCTATTCTTATATAAGACAATGTATATAAAAGCATGGTAAAGTTTTAGGAATGTAAGATATTACTGTAGTATTCTTTAAGATTTTAGATAAATGTTATATTAATCTGTTCTTTTTTCTGTCTCCTAATATAGAAGTTATATGAGCATTTCTTCTAAAGAACCAAAGCAGAAATTTAATAAGAATTTCTACAATTAATGGAATTCCTTCCATGCTACAAAGGAGCATCTCCCCTTCCCCCGTTTTCTAAAGGTTTCTTGACCATCATTTTGGAAAGACTATATTAAAACCAGCTAAAGACAACAGACTGGATAGCTTTTCTAATAATTTTCGCCAATAGAGAAAAAGAAATCCTCCCTTGTTCTTCAGTACTTTAAAATAGCTTTTTCCAGTGTGCTCCTTCTTAGGAAATCAATATTTTTCTGCATTCTCTAAAAGATGAGAGCATTTGGCTGTAAAAGAAATGGGCCGAGTAGGCATGATTTTTCACATAGATATTTTGGACTTTAAAAGCTAACATGTAAAATTGGCACAAAAATTTTTACCTTTTACAGTGTAATACTTGAAATATAAGTACCTCTTGGTTCAACAAGTAGAGTGAATAGGAGAGACGTTTAAATTAAGCCTGTTTGTTTAAATATTATATTGCAAAGAGCTCTATTTGTAGAGGCAGATTACCAGGTTCTTGTAAATGCAACTTGTACATGGACATTCTGCAAACCCCACTGTCCCATTCTTCTTGCATCTCCTTTTGCAAAACATACTCAACAGTTTTAAAATGTGAAAAAAAAGAACATTATTTTTTCAGAGCAAGAAAATAATTTACTGTCCTCTTAAATAATGTATTTATAAAGTTTTTTTCAGATAAACTAATCAAATAAATTAGAACAATGTAACAACGTTGCAGAATTTGATTTATGAGATGCATTCCTTATGTTACCATGAGAGAATGTTGTTGATGATTCAGGGCTATTTCTGAAGTCTGTTTATTGCTGCTGTCCCCAGTGATGGTGGGACTTACCTTTGCCTTACCTGATCACAAATTATTTGGAGGTGGGGGAGAATAAAGATTTAATATTTCTTTAAATAAAAAAGAGAATTTGGTTTTGCTCGTTTAAGAGCAATGAAAAAATGATGGAATGTGGACTGTGTTTGGCACCCAGGACACGGCAGGATGATACCTTCATGAAGGTCCTTGTTCTGCGTGGCATCCATCAGCTTTCACCCTTCATCCTTCTTCACTTTTCGCTGCTGAGCTTGGCTGTACAAACTTGCACTTTCATTTGATAATACAAATTCAATTTTATTTTGCCATTTGAGAGACTACTAATAACTAAATACTGAAGGAGAGAACACTGAGGGAACGCATTTTTTTATTATGGAGTGTTTAAAAAAGGTAAACTTCTGCCACTAGAATGTGTTTTTATTCAAAGTGGGATTGATTAATCTAGATTGAATGCGGGACTGTTCATTTATTGGACCATTTCCTTAAAATCCAAGCATACCGTCTTTAGTAACAGCTGTAATTTGTTAAAAACATTAATTTGGGGTTTTTCCCTATTCTCAGTTGTCCATGTACACATAGTCATATTAAAAGAAAAATCTGTTCAACCAAATTGTTTTTTTTTTTAATCGACCTAGCATGGAACACCAAATAAAATGTGTATGACATATTTTTACTTTTAGGTTTCTCATATGTTATGACTTCACTTAGGTTGATTCTTGAGTTTTCAAATTGTTCTTCATTTAACCTCAACCAGCTTCCTCTGAACAGGCATACAGAATAGGTTGATTTAAAATTTAGAGCAGGAGTTCTGTTTTGGCTAGGTTTTCCTTTATTCATTTATATTTAACTTAAGCAATCATGAGCAAACTGAATGCCTCTAAGTAATCAAGTTTTAATTAGAAGTGGTAGAAAATTGTTAACTCTGTTTTGATAACTACACTGCCAGAGGATGACCTTGACCTTTACGATGGCTAGAATGCTTTCTGTCCAGCCCTTGAAGATCAGTATTCACCTACTGATCTTAAAGAGGTCCTCAGTAGGCACTACATTAAGGGAAGGTCTCAGGGATCAAATATGACCCTCTCCACGGAATGAGGGTGCATGGGCTTTTAGTTTCCTTTTCCACAACATTGCAGTCTGTTTTAGGCCAATTTAATCGCCAGTCACAAGTTCATTTGGTAGATACCTTCCAGTAAAAGCTGGCAGCTAAGGCTCTACGTTTCCTCCTGCATAACATCAGTACCTGGTGGTATATTATGATAAAAGCAAATCTAAAACAGAGTTTTAAGGGGAGAATGAGGGAATAAGGAGGCTGAGCAGGCCAGAGAGGTAAAAAACTACAAAAAGCTGGAAGAGAGGTGCTGGTCCATGTGAAACTCATCTGGGTTTGTTGTCTTATCAAAGTTGGGCTCCTACCGTCTTGCAGCGGGTGGGAGATGGGGCCCTATCTTCAGGTGTCAGCTGGAACAGTGTTTCTCATCCCTGCCTTTGCTAATGCTGTTGCCTCTGCTAATAATACTCTCCACTTCGTGTGAATGTTTGGAGGATTCCATGAGGTCTAGCATATAAAGATCTTAGCACCATGCTTAACCCAGAGTAAGCGTTCGGTATTTATTAACTAAATAAAAAGACTCATCCTTCAATATTTAGCTTGTGTTTCTCCCTTCAAGAAACCTACTTTCCTCCCAGAGTCTCACTCTAGGTTAGGTGCCCTTCCTCTTTTCTAATGCTAACTCTCTGAATATGCCTCTATCATTGTGCTTGCCACAATCTATTACATTTATATTCATGATTCTCTCCCCCACTAGACTGAATCCTTGAGGGGAAAGACTTTTATTCATCTTTGTACAGTATTCCCAAATGTCCAGTGTGGTACCTGGTACCCATTAGGGACTTAGCAATGGTAATTGTTATAATGGATGGATGCTGGCATGCATGCGTGAAATCCTCATCTTGACTTTTTGACAGCTTTTGAATTATTGATTAGCCCTTTATTCTGGAATATCCTTTCTCCAGTGGATTTTGTATCAAATCAGAGGTCAGTTGCGGACAACAGAAACCACCACAGTATTTTCAGCAGAGGGGAATTTAAACACTGTTAAAATTGTTGGAAGGACTGAAGAGCATGCTCTAGACTGGGCCCTCAGGAATGACTCCCAGATCACAGCAGATAGAACTCACTAGGAGAGCTACTACCTCTTCCACTCAGGAAGATGAGAATTCAGGAAGCCACCTCTGGAACCACTGAACATACTGCCTTTGCTGAGATCCAGAGATCAGGAAGCCACCACAACGGAACTTTCCGCTAGAGCCACACAAGCAAAACATGGATTCCCAGGCCTTTGCCTCTTGTCCCTCGGGAAGCTGATGTGGGAATGCTGAACACTGGCCAGGAAGGGCAGAGGGAGCCAACAGTCCCATGACCTTCTTGCCAGCAGAAGCAGCCCAAAAGTGCTATGTACATCTTTCAAGCCTCACTCACATCACCCGATTCTCAGAACCTGCATCACATCCAGACCCTCTGGTTGCGAGGAAATCTGGGAAATGTAGTTTTCAGTCTTAACACTGCAGAAAGGCATCCTAGACTCATGGTGGATTGGATGTTAAGACAGCCCCCAGAGATGAATGGATAAAGAAGATGTGGCATATATATGCAATGGAATATTACTCAGCCATAAAAAGGAACAAAACTGAGTTATTTGTAGTGAGGTGGACGGACCTAGAGACTGTCATACAGAGTGAAGTAAGTCAGAAAGAGAAAAACAAATACCGTTTGCTAACACATATATATGGAATCTAAAAAAGAAAAAAAGAAAATGGTCAGAAGAACCTAGGGGCAAGATGGGAATAAATATGCAGACATACTAGAGAATGGACTTGAGGATACGGAGAGGGTGAAGGATAAGCTGGGACAAAGTGAGAGAGTGGCATGGACATATATACACTACCAAACGTAAAATAGAAAGCTAGTGGGAAGCAGCCGCATAGCACAGGGAGATCAGCTTGGTGCTTTGTGACCACCTAGAGGGGTGGGATAGGGAGGGTGGGGTGGAGGGAGATACAAGAGGGAAGAGGTATGGGGACATATGTATATGTATAACTGATTCCCTTTGTTATAAAGCAGAAACTAACACACCATTGTAAAGCAATTATACGCTAATAAAAGATGTTAAAAAAAAAAGACAGCCCCCAGGATCCTCCTCAGGTCCTGTGGCCCTGCCGCTGTCCTGGCCCTCCTCAGCCCCAGCTCTGTCCTCTTAACTGAGTCTTCCTTTTCTTCCCAGCACCCCACCCAATATGATTTTACCCTAAATCATCATCCCTTTCCCCCGAAATTGCCTTGAAGAGCAATCATACCCACATTCATTTCCTAGCCCAATTTACAAATCTTAATTTCCAGCCCTGCCCTCCCTCCTAAGGCTGTTCTCTTGGTCCATGTGCCTGTCAGCTGATACCACTTGTGCATCCTGCCAGTACTTCACACTCACCGTGTCTAAAATCAACCTTATCATTCCTTCCCCCAATCAGCTCTACCTCTAGACATCCCTGTCTTTTCTCCCACCACCATTTCAATCATCCACGCTTCAGACATCAGATATTCTTTTTTTATTTTGCATTCCACATTCAGTCTCCAGGTTTCCCTCTTACACAACTTCTGAACTGTTTCTTTTCTGTTTGCTGCTGCCCTTGTGGCTGCACGCTGCTGTTGAAGCACCTTTTGCCTCAGAAGATTGAAAGTTCAGACACGGTTGACTCACTTTGAAGGCTCACTCAGTTTGAATGTCACACAGGCTAATACAAAAGGAAAGCAACGGAGTAGTGTCTTAACTCTGAGCTTTTGTCTGCCCGTTCCTTGAGTTTGCCTGTTGTGGGATTATGCATGTCTAGTCCCCACTCAGACCCTCAAGACAGAAAAATCCACCCCCATGCCCACAGCTCTGCCAGGAAGCTTTTCTGATTATGGTTTGCCTGTTATCCACCTTTTGCTACCTGTATTCCTCTATCATATCAGTGGGAGAACATAAAAAATACGGGGCGTAGGCATCTGGGAACCTGAACAAGTATGTACGTACTCATTTGTCGTCTTATGTCCACTATTTCCCGCTAACTGCTGGCCACTACTTTTGAAATAAAGTCTACCTTTATGGTCCTACTCTCACCATCTTCATTTCTACTCTGATCACATTCATATCTAACGCACGGAGCATGCTCAAAAGCTTTTGTTTCCTCATAAAAGCTGATGAAGGTTTTTTTGTTTGGGGTTTTTTTTTTGGCTGCGCCACGCAGCTTGCGGGATCTTAGTTCCCCAAGCAGGGATTGAATCCAGACCCACATCTGTGAAAGCGCTGAGTCCTAACCACTGGACCGCCAGGGAATTCCCTGAAGGTCTTTAAAAGGCAATTCATCAACCGATTTTGACTCAAGGTAGATGATTACTCCAGATCAGAAAAAGATGATGTAACATCGAGCACAATTTTTCCCTTTATGTTCAACAGAGACCAAGAAAGTCAGGTATGAATAGGTTTTTATGTGCTAAGTACAGTTTCTTTCTCTCATATGGAGATACGAGTAATAAAAATGTTTTTACGATTTGTCTTATCTCTAAGCTTTAATGAATTTTGAAGCTTATTGGTAATTGTCTTTCCAAAATTGTATCCTGGCCTAGAAAGTTAGAGAAAATTTCCTATATTAAGTAGAAAATACAATTATAGTTAAAGTAGCTCTCATTCATTGTGTATTTACTATGTGCTCGTCACTGTGTTAACAGCTATTATACATTAGCTCCTTTAACTCCTTTAATCCTCACAACACACTCTTGAGGTTGATACTATTATCCTCGGAGACTTAGAGAGGTAAAGAATTCTTTGAAAATCACACAGCTGGTAAGTACACTGCCAGGACTAGAGCCTAGGTCTGCTTCCAGGGCCCAAGTTCATATCCTCTGCTCCATCTATGTTGTGACCTCTAAAATGAGTTCATTGAAATCAATGTGCTCTGTGTGTGAAGGGAATTACTGCTTTAGTTTAACAGTAAACTCTCAAGAGGGGAAAAAAAGGAAGATGCATCTTACTTATCATTGATTAAACACAGAGATCGACAAATAAGTAAATATATTTGGAGATAATTGGAGTAAGGTTCTTCATTCTCAGAATAGTTACAAATATGGAAACCCAGTGGTGTTGAACTAGATTTGGAGGTATTGATGTGAATGCACAGTATCTAAGATAGATAGATAGATAGATGAGATTTCTGTACATATATATGTATATGCATACATTTATTTCTTAGCTCTGCCTCCTGAGAGGACCTAGTAGCAATGACAATCTATTAGCAATGATCACATCTAGGACCTAGATATTGGTTACTAAATATCATCTTCCACTAAAAGGAAAGAGGGGTCTTTAAAGAAATGGCTACTTGCAGGGCAAGGGCAGGGAAAGTACGAGTTTGATGTATCTTATGCCCCATAAAGTGGGCAAATGCCTTAAAAATTATGGGAACATGTCAAAAGGATACAGGACCCAGTTTGAAAGTCCTTCCACTGGCCAAATCTACGACAACTTGAGCATCAAAATAATAATGATAGTCATAGATTGTGACCCATTAAATAAAAGAAACTAATGAGGCCATACTGATTAAAAATAGAAGAAAAAACTCTAACTCACAGTCAAATTACAGGTAATAAATATAGAAAGAATATGGAATCTTAAAATCATCAAATTGCAATTATAATAATAATTGATTCAGGCAATAATCATCAATGAATACCACAAACGGTGGAAATTTGATGAGGAACAGCATACGTATATAGTCTTAAAGTATCTTTCCACAAAATACCTAATATTATTCATTTAAAAAGTTAAAAAATACTTATTAACGTTAAAGTAGAGAAACCTGTCAAATATCACCGTGAGTGATAAACATTAACACTAGTCCAGCTCATGGGCCAGATCTATATATGTATCCTCATATGTTACACTGAGGAAACACGGCATTTCGACATACCTGCCCAAAATGCATAACCTAAACTTAATGATGCTGAAACATCAGACAATCCCAAAATAAAGAGCATTTTACAAAGTAACAGGCCTGTACTCTTCCAAATGTTAAGGCCGTGAAGGATAAGGAAAGACAGAAACATTTCCAGATCTAAGGAGACTAGAGAGAAAACCTGAGAACGAAATGCAACATATACTCCTTGACTGGCTCCTTTGTCTAAAGAAGACAACGTTGGAACAACAGCCAAAACAAATGCGGGGGGGGGGGGGGGCGGTCTGTGAAATACTGGTGGTGAGTATCAACGTTAATTTCCAGACTGTGCTGTCATCAGGTGGGGGAGTACTCTTGTTAGAAATTACAAACTGAAGTATCAAAGAGTAATAGGGAGCAGGTCTGTAAACCTCAAATAGCTTAGAGGGGAAATATACATCACATACATATCATAGGCATTTTATATATGTGTGTGGGTGTGTATCTGTGTGTGCTTACGTATGTATAGAGACCCAGTGATGAGGCAAATGTAAAAGTTAACTGGGGAATCTCCATGAAGGGTATATGGGCATTCTTTGTGTTGTTTCTGTAATTTCTCTAGAATTTGAAATTATTCCAAGTGAAAAAATGTTTAAATATATGTACATAACTTTGGGTTGATATCGGTTCCTTCTGCCTGACATTAGCACAGAAAATATGACAACTGTAACCTAGTTTAAAGATCTCATTCACAGCTGTGCCCTGAACCAGCACCACGACTGCGAGGTGAGTCAAAGAGTAACAGTGGCTTCTATCTATTGAAGTCTTACTCTACGTGGAGACGGTGCCCAAACCGCTTTATACATAGTACACATCCTCCCGACAAAGCCCAGAGGCTCAGGGGGCCTCAGCACCTTGCGCAGGCCCACCCAGGTGAAAGGGGCAGGGGCAGGCTCTGAATTCGGGCCTGCCTCGTGCACAGCTCAGGCTACAACCGCTCTGCTACCCTAGTTTATAAAAAGACAAAATTGCACTAAATGCTTGCTAAACGTCTTTTTAGCCCTGAGATACTATAAGGCACATTTCCAGGTTTCTTTTTTGGAGACTGTGATTCTTTTGGTGTGGTGGTGAGGGTGTCCTGGGTGACTCTTAGAATGAGACTTGCTGGGGTCGTGTGTGTGTGACGGCTCGGCCAGGGCTGATTTGTTTGAGGTGATATCTGGACCCCTAGCTTGGTGTTTTCTTTTGACCTGCATGTAGGTGACCAGTATTCCCCTCTCAGCCATCCTTTGCTGCACAGCACACTTCTGGAGCTAAAACAGCAGAGCTGCTCTCTATGAGAAAATCAGGTCGTGTCCATGATTCACGTGCAGTGACCACACACCCTGGTTTGCTGGAACAGTCCTCATTTAGCCTGCCCTCCTGGGATAGGTACTATGAGCTCCCCTTTTTTCCTCTTCCAAGGTTCTCTGTTTGGACACAGGTCCTATCATCAGGCTGCTGAAGCCCTCTTTCCTGGTCTGGCTGTCAGAGCCTCTCCTGTGCAGCCGGTCTGTCCCCAACTCTAATCAGTGGATCTCTGACCAGACCAGGTTGCACTTTGTCTAATGAACCACTAGACCACAGGAGTCATTTATAGTTTCACTAAACACAGTACAGATCCTTCAGAGCTTCATGCATTCTCTTAAAATCACATACATACAGATACTGCTCATCAAGTCAAATTCTCAAGCCCAATACTTTCCTTGCCAAAGACAGTACATGTTTATGTAAAGCCTAAGCGCCTCGTGCCGATGGCTTGTCTTCGTATGATGACCATTTGACTATGAAATATAATTCTTTATAGGCTTGCAGCTCAGACTGGGTGCTCAGCCTGGTCCCTGGTCCTCTCTTGATAATGACATCATCACTCACTCTCCAGCTGGAAATGACAAGGGTTTCCATGACAAAACAGACTCTGCTGGCAGAGGCTTTTGTATGTGGGTGTATATATCCTCTGTGCCTTTGACTCTCAGGGTGGATGAAATGGGCCTCTCTAACAGCCTGGAAATAATAGTAAAATGCAGATGTCACAGGCGATATCAGATTTTTTAAAAAATTATTTTTGGCTGCGTTGGGTCTTCATTGCTGCGCGCGGGCTTTCTCTTGTTGCAGCGAGCGGGGGCTACTCTTCGTTGCAGTGCACAGGCTTCTCGTTGCGGTGGCTTCTCTTGTTGCGGAGCACCGGCTCTAGGCACGCAGGCTTCAGTAGTTGCAGCACACGAGCTCTAGAGCGTGGGCTCAGTAACTGTGGCGCACGAGCTTAGTTGCTCCACGGCATGTGGGATCTTCCCAGACCAGGGCGCGAACCCGTGTCCCCTGCACTGGCAGGCGGATTCTTAAAGACTGCGCCACCAGGGAAGTGCCAAGATACTTTTTAAACATACATCAAAGCAATAATGCCTTGAAAAGAGGTAATTATTTAAGCTTCTTAGGCCCGAAGAATCCAGATGTTTAATTATAAAATGTTTTCTTCCAGTTCTAGATATAAGGTCTCCTGGTAACATTGAACTCTGCTAAAGAATATGATTTGTCCTTCTCTTCCTTAGCCCTATTTTTTTTTTTTTTTTACAAATCAAAATGTGACGAGCTATTTAAGTGAGCAGAGGGTCAATAATATGAATAATAGCAACTATTTGTGAAGGGCTGACTCTGCCTGCAACAGACTCAGGGACTTAACATGCATCATTTTGAATCCCCTCACCAGCTGGCAGAGGTAAGTATCGTTATTCCTATTTTAGAGATGAAGAAACAGGGTAGTGCCAGAGCTGGGATTGAATCCACATCGTCTTGACTCCAAAGCCTATGTTTCATCTACAAAACACTGCCCAAGGAAAGTTATGCAAATAAACTTTACAGTTCATGCTCACTATTTGGGCTTGACGTTTTAGGGATGGGTTGGAAAAGGAATGGAAAAAATAGATTTGGGAACTAAAGCACCCATGAGCCTTATCTTCCTGTGCCAATCGCAGCCCTAAGATAACTTAATGAATAAAGCCAGCACATAAAATCAACAGTCATGGGCTATAAATATTAACTTTATTCCCCATTTTGTTCTCTCCATGCTGTTCCCATGGAGACATAGCTCCTCAATTTATCTGGAATTCAAACCGCCCAGGGGATGTGACTGTGAGAGCTTTGAGAGAGGACCAGTAAGAGGGAGGCGCTGTGTAAAGCTTCAACCCCTGCCTGAGTTCACTCAGCCCCTCTCCTTCTCGCTCTTTCTCCCCTTCCCATTTTCATTAGAAACTGATGGTGAGATGGATTCTGTAATGAGATATGGACTCAATAAAATTCTTCTCCGTTTGTAAACATTCTCAGGGAGAAAAAGAAACCTCTATGGTGACCGGCCATTTGTAGGCAAGCCTACAGACACCTTTCTGCAAAGCTATCCTCTCAGGGGTAGAAACCATCCCTAGATCTGGTAGACATTACTGATACCCACGGGGTCTAATTAAACATTCCACACCCACACTGGGCACTGGCTTAATTAAAACATTTATGCTGCCATGTTAACATTGAGATATATTTCATTCCCTTCAAACAGTACAGATTCTTGAGAAAAAAAATCACTTTCAGGTGGTCTAACGTGCCGTCAAATGCCGCCCTGTGTTTTTATCTCAAGTGAGATTTCTAATTTGGCCATTCTGGTGCTATTTTCTTGTTTCTCAAGACAGGTATGGGGGGAAAAAAACTTAGGTCCAAAAAAAATTTGCTGTCCCTCAAAGGGTCAATACTCAGTAAATTTTGAAAATGAAAAATTCTTGATAGACGAGTGAATGACAAAAAACTTTAGTATTGAAAGGCAAAACCTAATGACAGTGATAAATAAAAGTCAAATTGAATTATCTTGAAGAAAAAACTATAATTCATTCCTATCTTCATTTTCCTTTTTGGTTTCTCTCTTTTTTCTTGTCTTCATAAACCTACAGAGAAGACTTTTATGAATTTGTGATTGAGGTTCCTACCCCTTCTTTGCCTTGCCTGTAGAATAAATTACCTTAAAATTGGAAAGTGGTGGGAACCAAAGTTTAGTCCTCACCTCATATATGAATATCTCATGAATAGGAAAATAAAAAGTAATCATAGCTTCTACAGGCTGAAGGCTGGCTGTGTCTGCTACGAGCCTGGCTTTTAAACTATTCATCTGCATTTCTCATTGAATTCTCACAGCGTTCTTGCAAGATAGGCAATAGTAGAGCCTTTTATCATTTTGCAAATGAAGAAACAGTCTCAGAAAAATTAAGGAAAGTACCCCAATCTCACATTTGGTAAAAGCCAGAGGCAGGATTGAAACCTAGGTGTATCTCATTCTAAATGTTATATTTTTTCTACTACTCCATGCTGTCCCTCAGCTGCTGCACTTAGGCATCCAAAGTATAAGAAACATGGTGATACAGTGAAAGTGTTTCTTTAAACCTTAAAACCAGGTATGTTTAAAGGGAATAGATTTGGAAGATTTTCTTCTAACATGACAAAGTGCCTGGGACAAAATAGGAGTGAAACGAAACTTAGTTCCTCTTCCCTCAGAGAGAGTAACGACTTGTACTAGAAATTTCCACCGATTTATTTTATTTTATTTTATTTCCCTTCTTTTTGAAATTTTTATTCAAATAAATAGAAAGGGGCTTAAAATTAAACAAAGTACATTTTTTTGGTCATATATATACATGGAAGAATTTCAGTGCCTTGTTGCAATATATTTTAACATGCACCTGCATTGGCTTGAAAGTCTTCTCACTACAGGCTGGCAGAGCAATTCTGTGGAAAATACTGCCACACACCATTCACGGCCCTGCTTTCCCCCTCTATCCATACCTCCTCCTATCCCTTCCTCCGAGCCTTAATCCTATTCAAGGCCACAGATAATGGGATTAAAGGAAACACAGCCAGCCAAGAAATCCTTTCTAACCTTCATTTTAACGCTGGGCATTTTCTGAACACAGCATATAATCTTTATTAAGTACTGGATGCCCTTGTCATGGCTCCTTCTATACTGAGATTTATCCTCTCAGGAAATGTATGACAAACAGCAGAAGGAGAAAGAAAGAATATAAACGGGGTGAATGTGTTATTCCAGCTTTCTGCCTAACTGAAAAACAACCAAACTTCCACAGTTACATCAGGTAATACTGGCTGCTTCGAATCACATGCTATGCAAATGTGTGTATTTTTCAAAGACCAGATCTGTACTGTTTGGAGGACCCATAAGACTTTGAAGTAAGCACAGTTTTGTTCTAGTCATTAATAGGACCCCAGGGTACCAAAGGCCTGTTCAACATGGGCTCTAATGTTTCTCAGCAGCTCTGTGAGGAGGCTTGTCCCTTGAAATATGTATTGCTTTTTGAGGGTTATTTCAAATGAAAAGTCTGTGTCCTTCTTTTATTCCTACAACCATATCATCACCAATTTTTCTTCTCCTCCTTCTCTTCTTCCTCCTTTTTCTCTTCTCCCTCAAATTTTATTGAACTCCTTTATACCATGTAGTTAATAGTTATTGATTGTAGTTTGCACCAGTGTTCTATTTACCTACATCCCTCCATTCTTATATCTTCTCACAAGTGAATATCTTAAGACTTTCTGCAGGCTAACTAAAAACAATCTTTTTAATTAATGTAAATGTTCACCCTTATTTCAGGGAGAAAAATTTCATGACATCTAGCACAACTCTAAACACTTTCAGAATTCACTGCAAAAGCAATGTTTAAAAATCCCCAAAGAGGGGCTTCCCTGGTGGCGCAGTGGTTGAGAGTCCACCTGCCGATGCAGGGGACACGGGTTCGTGCCCCGGTCCGGGAAGATCCCACGTGCCGCGGAGCGGCTGGGCCCGTGAGCCATGGCCGCTGAGCCTGCGCGTCCGGAGCCTGTGCTCCACAACGGGAGGGGCCACGGCGGTGAGAGGACCGCGTACGCAAAAAAAAAAAAAAAAATCCACAAAGAAAGTGAGTCTCACTATGGAGTAATTAAGATACAATATATTTCACCTCAAAAGAAAACCCAACCTTTTGCTCACTCAGGACTTAAAACTAAGGCTTACACATTTTAAGTGGTTTGTTCTGAGCTGGCCAGGGAATGATCTTATTAGGACATGAAAAGCCTCTTGCATTTAATTCTCACTAGCAGATATCACCCCATCTGGGACCAGTAACTCGGATACAAATGGGGCCAAATCAGCTCAGCAGGATGGCCTCAGAGCCTTCTCTGTTCTTAATGCTGCAAGTCTAAGAGATCTCCAAACCTAGAATCAAACCGGCAGGGATAAACATCCTGTAGGATACTGAGGCCATAGGAAGCCTGAAGCTACCTGTCGTGATTAAGAGTACAGGATTTGGAATTCTGACCCTTGTATTTGAATTCTAACTGTGCCACTAACAAGCTGTCAACTAACTCCTCTGTTCCTGTATTCTCATTTGTAAAATGGGCATAAAAGTAATACCTACTTCCTAGGGTATTATTATTCCTAGGGTGAATAGGGACTAAATGACATGAGATGTGGAATGCATTAATAGTAGTGCTTGACATGAATATTAGCCGTTATTGTTTTTGCTATTAATATTACTATCATTACGACAGCGAAAGGAAGATTCAAGCTGCTGTGCCAGGCCTGGAGATATAGTATCTGAATTTGTGGGAGTATTTTGCAAGATTCATTAGCTTGGGCAAAGAGCACATATCTGATGGTTTTGCCTTGGGTTTTAAAAGAAAATATATCTTTTAACCTTTTTGTACTGTGACATATAATATACATGCAGAAACATAGGTAAAATATAAATTATAGTGTAAGGATTTATGTTAAATTTAACACCCATGTAAATCTCCCAGGTCAGAGAGGATATTATCAGAACCCCAGAAAACCTCTGCATGCCCTTTCCAAAACACAAATCCCTCCCTCCTCAAAAGTAGCCACTATTTGTACTTAAATATAGTCATCTTTTTGGCTCTCTTTTATTCTTTAAACCTAAGCATACCTAAACACTGTAGTGCGGTCTTGCTGTCTTTTTACAGCAAATATAAATGGGATTGTACAGTGTGTATATTTCTTTTGATCAACATTGCATTTGTAAGATTCCACATTTTGTTTGTTTCTGTATTCCACTGGATGAATATGCCACAACGTATGTACTGTTTCTGCTGCTGATGGACATTTGTATGGTTTCCACTCTGGACATTTGGATATTAAAAATATTACTGTTATCCGCACTCTTGAACAAGTGTCTTGGGGTTCACTCACACACATTTTATATACCTGGAGTGGAATTGCTTGATAACAGAAACGCAAATATTCAAATTTAGTTGACAATGCCATGGTATTTTCTGAGATCAATGTACCATTTACACTCTAATCAACAGTGATGCGACCTCCTGTTGCTTCACATTCCCACCCCAAATTGGTCTTTTAGACTTTTTAATTTTAGTCATTCCCGTGCGTATAGAGTGCTATCTCATTTCCTGGATTATTAATGAGACTGAGCACTTCAATTTTTAGTGGCTCTTTCGATATGCATAGCTCTTGCCCATTTTTCTTTTGGGTTTCGTCTTTTTCCTACTGATTGGTAGGAGTTCTTACTGTAGTCTGCATGTGATTATTCTTAATAGAGTTTGCTGTAGATATTTTATAAATAGACTATCATATAAAGGAAGTTCTCTCATACTACTAAGTCTACTGAAGCTTTTACCATGAATAGATGGTACACAATAAGGGTGGTGATAAAGAATTAAAAAGCAAAAAAATGCGTAACAAACAGCCCTGTTATATCTCCAAATGTCCAGAAGGTGGAGGAAGAGAGCCACTAAAAAGACTTCAGCCTAGGATTTCCAACACTTATTGCCAGTTTGAATTGTGCAGAGAAGCTGGCCTATTTAGCTATTTTATCCTCATTCACTTACTTGTAGCATTCCCAGGCAGAAATAATCTTAACTAATGCAGCGTTATGTAAGGGATGCTTTCCTGGTTTGATCTGTCTGGGCTTCAATACTCAGGGTGCACTCAATCCATGTAAATATAAAAATACCTTAAGGGGCTCTTTTGCTTTGGAATAATGACGATAGGATTCATTTGAAATGACTGAACTCACATGCTGGAATGAGTGAACAGATGTAAGTAAGTATCGGTATATTGCTACACACTTAGTCTGCTCAGCCTGCCATAACAACATGCCATTGGCTGGATGGCTTGATCAACAGAAAATTTATTTTCTTACAATTCTGGAGGCTGAGCAGTTGAAGATCAGTGTGGCTGGTGTGAGAGCTCTCTTCCCAGCTTGCAGACAGCCACCTTCTTACTGTGTCCTCACACAGCAAAAAGGAAGAGCGCTCTCTAGTGTCTCTTCTCATAAGGACACTAACCCCATCACAAGCCTCATTCTCATCACCTCGTCTAACCCTCATCTCCCCAAATTCCCATCTTCAAATACAATCACGTTGAGGGTTAGAGCTTCAACATGTGAATCTGAAGGGGACCCAAACATTTAGTCCATGACAACTAACTGCAAAGGATCTCAGGAAGGAGGTGGTAGAAGCTCTCAGCCCAAATGAAGAGAATTGACGCATTTCTGATCAAGTCTCCATTCTTTTCTTCACTGATCCTCCACTGTGTATCTGAGCCTATTTTTGTCCCGTTCCATCTGTCCCGAAACTGGAGAACTCCTTTATCAAGGCCCTTCTTACTCAAAATCTGTTATCTTCCTTCTGCCTACTCTCGAACTTCCCTTTAAAACAGTATTTTAATCACACGATGACTAAGTGGGCTTATTTAGTCCACTAAACTGCAAAATCCAAGCCACCTACTTTTCTTAGTGTTCTGGGACAATAAACTTTTACAGCTTTTTTGTTTTGTTTTACTTGTCGTTTTTAGTTGAAGTACAATGATTTATAATATGGTTTGTTTCAGGTATACAGCAAAGTGGTTCACTTATATATGTTTTTTCAGATATTTTCCATTATAGGCTATTACAAGATATTGAATATAGTTCCCTGAATTATACAGTAAATCCTTGTTGCTCATCTATTTTATTTGTAGTGTGTATCTGTTAATTACATACTCTTAGTTTTTCCCTCCCCACATCCCTTTCCCCTTAGAAAACAAACTTATGGTTACCAATGTCTGTTTTGTAAGTAATTTCATTTGTATTATTTTTTAGATTTCCTATATAAGTGATATCATTTGTCTTTCTGACATACTGCACTTAGTATGATATTCTCTAGGTCTATCCATGTTTCTGCAAATGGCATTTCATTCTTTTTTATTGCTGAGTAATATTCCATTATATTACATTTTCTTTATCTATTCATTGTTTAATGGACACTTAGGTTGCTTCCATGTCTTGGCTATTGAAAATAGTGCTTCTGTGAACTCTGGGGTGCATGTAACTTTTTGAATTAGAATTTGTCTTTTCTGGACATATGCCTGGGAGTAGGATTGCTGGATCATATGGTAGCTCTATTTGTAAGGAACCCCCCATACTCTTCCATAGTGGCTGCACCAATTTACATTCCCACCAACAGCGTAGGAGGGTTCCCTTTTCTCCACATCCTCTCCAGCATTTATTATTTGAGCCTTTTTGATGATGGCCATTCTGTCCAGTATGAGGCAATAGCTCATTGTGATTCTGATTTGCATTTCCCTAATAATTAAGGATGTTGCGCATCTTTTCGTATGCCCATTGGCCATCTGTATGTCTTTGGAGAAATGTCTATTTAAGTCTTCTTCCCACTTTTTGACTGGGTTGTTTTTGTTATTGAGTTGTATGAGCTGTTAGTATATTTTGGAATTAAACCCTTGTCAGTTGCATCATTTGCAAATACTTTCTCCCATTCCGTAGGTTGTCTTTTCATTCAAGGATACCCATTCTCACCACTTCTTTTCAACACAGTATTGGAAGTCCTAGCCACAGCAATCAGACCAAAAGAAATTAAAAGGTATCCAAATTGGAAGGAAGAGGTAAGACTATTATATACAGATGACATGACATGGTATTCTATGTAGAAAACCCTAAAGACTCTACACAAAACTATTAGAACTAATAAGGAATTCAGCAAGGTAGTAGGGTACAAAACATACAGAGATCTGTTGTGTTTCTTTACACTAACAATGAAATATCAGAAAAACTTTTTAAAATCCCATTTAAAATGGCATTGAGACAAAATCTCAGAGTAAACCTAATGAAGGAGGTCAAAGACCTATACTCTGAGAACTATAAAACATTAATAAAGGAATTGAAAGACGACTTGACGAAATGGAAAGTTATCCCACGCTCTTGGATTGGAAGAATATTGTTAAAACGTCCATAGTACCCAAAGACATCTACAGATTTAATGCTATCCATATCAAGTTACTCATGACATTTTTCACAGAACTAGAATCCTAAAAATGTATAAGGAACCACAAAAGACCCCAAATGGCCAAAGCAATCCTGAAGAAAAAGAACAAAGCTGGGGGCATAACCTCCCAGACTTCAGAGAATACCACAAAGACATGGATCAATGGAACACAATAGAGCCCAGAAATAAACCCACACCCCCATACGCAATGTAGGAAAGAGTCTCTTCAGCAAGTGGTGTTGGGAAAGCTGGACAGCCTCATCTAAGGGAAATAGAGCCCAGAACAGAATAGAGCCCAGAAATAAACCCACACCCCCATACGCAATGTAGAAAAGAGTCTCTTCAGCAAGTGGTGTTGGGAAAGCTGGACAGCCTCATCTAAGGGAAAGCTGGACAGCCTCATCTAATTTCATTCATCTAAGTGAATGAAATTAAAACACTCCCTAACACCATATACAAAAATAAACTCAAAATGGTTTAGAGACCTAAATATAAGACATGATGCCATAAAACCTCTAGAACATAAGCAAAACATTCTGATATAAATCATAGCAATATTTTCTTACATCAGTGTCCCAAGGCAAAAAAAAACAAGAGCAAAAACAAATGGGACCTAATCAAACTTAAAAGCTATTGTACAGCAAAGGAAACCACGAACAAAGTGAAGAGGCAACCTATGGGGTGGGAGAAAATATTTACAGCTTTTGCTATGGCTAACTTTTTCTTTAATTTTTTCACTGGACCTTAACGTTCATACAATTATACTCACTGGTCATGACTCACTCTTATCACTGACCCATGAAAAGGTGCTGTTTCTGGAAAAGAGCTGTCCTCTCTGGCCCTCCCTCTTTTCTCTTTCCCTTCCCTATTCCTTCTACGAATTTTGTTCTTTCTGCTCTCTCTCCCCCCGAAAAGTAAATATTTTTTGGATGGTAACAATCTTCTCCTGATTATGTTCTACTGGCAAAACTGCCACCTCTTTTTTCTTTTTTTTAATTTTTATTGGAGTACAGTTGCTTCACAATGTTGTATTAGTTTCTACTGTATAGCAAAGTGAATCAGCCACATGTATATACACATCCCCTCTTTTTTGGATTTCCCCCCAATCTAGGTCACCACAGAGCACTGAGTAGAGTTCCCTGTGCTACACAGTACGTTCTTGCCAGTCATCTATTTTATACATGGTATCAATAGTGTATATATGTCAATCCCAATCTCCCAATTCTCCCACACCCCCCATTCCCCCTGGTATCCATACATCTGTTCTCTACATCTGCGTCTCTGTTTCTGCTTTGTAAATAAGATTGTCTATACCAATTTTCTCAGATTCCACATATATGTGCTTATACGATATTTGTTTTTCTCTGACATATTTCATTCTGTATGACAGTCTCCAGGTGTATCCATGTCTCTACAAATGACCCAGTTTCGTTCCTTTTTGTGGCTGAGCAACATTCCATTGTATCTATGTACCGCATCTTCCCCAACCATTCCTCTGTTGATGGGCATTTAGGTTGCCCACATGTCCTGGCTATTGTAAATAGTGCTGCAATGAACACTGGGGTGCATGTGTCTCTGAATTATGGTTTTCTCTGCAATGAGATATCATCTCACAACAGTCAGAATGGCCATCATCACAAAATCTACAAACAATAAATGCTGGAGAGGGTGTGGAGAAAAGGGAACCCTCTTGCACTGTTGGTGGGAATGTAAACTGATAACAGCCACTATGGAGAACAGTATGGAGGTTCCTTAAAAAACTAAAAATAGAACTACCATACGACCCAGCAATCCCACTACTGCCACCTCCTCTAATCCCTGCAGATTCTCTAAAATTAGCAAGGCAGGAAGAATCTCCACCTGGGAAGGGAAGGTACGTTTCCTGGAAGACACTTGGCTTTGTTTCACCTCCTCCTCACGGGGTCTCTGTGGAATCGCCAATGCCACTTCCCCACGGAAGCCAGAGACTTGATTCACCTATTGACCGTGAACCAGTCCTTTAACCTTTGCTGTTATTTTGACTAAACACTTAAAAGTAATTAGTGTAATTAGTAAAAAGCCAACACTTTTTTTGGCTACTCCTACAATTTATAATAATGGTAATAATAATGGTGGTGGTGTAGTAGTAAACATATTGAGGGGTTATTCTGTGCCAAATAATATACTGTTTTACATGTATTATCTCATTTGTATATATGTATGAATTCAGAATTTTGGAGGTTTTTATCAAGGTGATGAATTGCATATATTATATAGTATGGAACACAATTAGTAGGGTCTGTTAACAACTTGTAATCAAATACATTCATATACCTGCCGCGAAATGTGTGAGTATGCTAAAATACATAGAGGCTACATAAATTGCCTCAACACATTTCAGATTCAGTTTGTGGCCACATTAAATTCAGGTTAGGTTGGGTTTTGGCACCAAAAGATTTAGAGAGAAATTTGTGGCTTTTAGAGAATTTTGGATTTTGGAACTACAGATAAGGAATTGTGAACCTTATAAATATTTCAGAAGCTAAAAGACAACAAAAGATTAGTAATGATCAGGAAGTAATAATAATAATCAAGGGTTTTTTTCTGCCACATCTGTATCTAGTTATTTAGCACTATTTGTTTAAAGACTTCTCTCATTTAATGTTGGTGACAATTGATAAATCAACTGACCATATAGGTATAGGTCCATTTCTAGGCTGTCTGTGCTATTCCATTTATCTATTTAAATATCCTCACACCAATGCCACACTATAATTACTGTGGTTTGCAGTGAAACCTGAAATCAGGTAATGTAAAGCCCACCATATTTGTTTCTTTGTCTTGACTCTTCCAGGTTCACTGCATTTTCATACAAATGTTATAATCAACTTGACCGTTTCCACCGTGACCCTTCCACAATAAAGTTAGTTAGCTATTTGTAGATGATATGATGATATACCTGGAAAACCCTAGACAATCAATGATAAAACTAACTCAGTAGCAGGTTATAAAGTGAACATGTGGAAGTCATTAGCCTTCATATATACAAATAGTAAACAACTAGACATGACAGAAAATCCCAGTAGCAAGAAAGATAAAATATTAGAAATACATTTAATCAAAAATGTACAAATTTATGAGGAAAACTTTAAACTCTGAAGAAACAAAATTAATTTTGATTAAAGGCTATCTCTCATATTTGGATAGGATCACTCCCCATCATAAAGATGTCAGTTCTCCCTAAGTTAATTCATAGATTTAATTCAGTCCTCCCCCCAAATTCTAGCTTTTTTGTGAAGCTAGACAAGTTGATACATGTTGTTCCATATGAAGTTAACAGTCAGAAATACTAAGAAAGTTTATGAGGACTAGCCCACTAGCCCTCCCATACTAAAAATATACTGTAAAGTCTGTAATTAAAACTGTGGTAATAGCACATGAATATACAGGTATACCAGTGGAACAGAACAGAAAGTCTAGAAGTTGATCCAAGCTCATATGAAATCTTTAAGGTGATATTTCAAGTCACTGAGACCAGGAAGGAATTTTAGTAAATGGTGCGAGAACTGGTTGGCTGTTTGGAAAAAGTTATATGTGGTGTGAAGCATAAATCTAAGAATAAATTCCAGTGGACCAGTGATTTGAATGTAAAAAACGAAACCACACAAGGACTGGAGGAAAACTTGAGTGAATTCATCTTTATCTTGAATGAGAAGAAAGGCTTTTCAACTATGACTGAAAGTCCAGATGCAGCAAGAGAAGAATGGACACATTTGATTACACAATGTTTTCAGGGCAAAAATACCGTAAACCAAGTCAAAGTCAGGCTGACAAGTTGCAAAATATATCATAGTTAAAGGTCAATATGTTTACTATATTAAAAACATAAAAATGAAGGGGAAAAGGCATGGACAAAGTATATGAACAATTCATCCAAAAATAAAATAAGGACCCTTATATATGTAAAACAGTGTTTGACCTTGCTCATAAGAAATCAAATTAAAACTACATTGAGATACTATTTCTCACTGATCAGATTGGAGAAAGTATAACATACCCTTTTGGCAAAGCTGTGGGGAAATAGGCACTCTTACATTGCCTGTGGGATTTCGAATTTGCACAATTCTCTTAAAGGGCATTTTGGCAATATTTAATAAAACTACAATTGCATTTACTTTTTGACTAAGCATTTATCTTTTTCCCTCTGGTTTCAATGTTTGTTTTTTTTTAAATTTATTTATTTTATTTATTTCTGGCTGCGTTGGGTCTTCATTGCTGCTCACGGACTTTCTCTAGTTGCGGCGTGCGGGAGCTGCTCTTCGTTGCAGTGCACGGGCTTCTCATTGCAGTGGCTTCTCTTGTTGCGGAGCACGGGCCCTAGGCACGCAGGCTTCAGTGGTTGCAGCACACGGGCTCAGTAGTTGTGGCACATGGACTTAGTTTCTCCGTGGCATGTGGGATCTTCCCGGACCAGGGATCAAACCCGTCTCCCCTGCACTGGCAGGCGGATTCTCAACCACTGTGCCACCAGGGAAGCCCCTCAATGGTTTTTGATGAGACGTTAGCTGTCATTTATATAATTGCTCCCCTTTAGGGAGAGTATTTTCCTCTGATTGCTTTCAAGGTTTCCCTTTATTTTTGTTTTTTTAGCAGTTTGACGATGATGTGTCTCAGTGTGGTTTTCTTTGTGTTTATAGTTCTTGAATCTTTGTCTTTGTGTGTACCTGAGTTTCTTTGATCTGTGGACTGATCATTTTATCAATTTTAAAAAATACAAATACTTATTTTACCCAATTCTGTCTCTTCTTTTTCTGGGACCACAATTACCAGTAAGTTAGGCCATTTGACAATGACTCACAGATCAATGCTCTATTCCTTTTTATCTTTCATTCTGTTTGTGTTTTACTATAATTTCTATTGACCTGTCAAGTTTACCGATTTGTTCCTTAGCTGCGTTCAGTCTACTGATAAGCCTACAAAAGTATTCTTCATCTCTGAGACTCTTTTTTATTTCTAGCATTTTCCTTTGGCTCTTTGTTGGTTGCCAGGTCGCTGCTAAAATGCACCATCTGTTTACTCATGTTGTCCACCTATTCAACTAGGCCCATTAACATATTTATCAATTTTTTTTGGAAGAGTCCCTAACTGGTAATTTCAACAGCTCAGTCATAGCTGAGTTTGATTTTATTGACATTTCCTCTCTTGAAAATGCCATGTTTTCTTGCTTTCTTGCATCCTCATATTGTTGGTGGAATGCAGTATATAGCATGTTTAAAAATTGAAGAGGCTGAAATAAACTTTATATCCAGAAAGGGGCACATCTTTTTCCACCAGGATGTTAGTGTGAGAGGCTGAGTCAATCTAGTCTATAGTTGAGCTGGGCCTGGGCTTTATGGTTATTTTAGTTAGATTCAGCTCACCACAGATTAAGTCATTCGAGGGTTTTATCAAAACATCTTCTGACATACTTGGGATCTGTATGCCTGAAGAGCTTTTTTTAGTTCTTCCGTCCTGCTCTCCTTCTGTGGCAGGCCCCACGTTGTACCTCAGTGGGAGGGGGTCTCTCCATAGCTGAAAACTATGATAAGGATCACAAGGCTGAGCGTGCCTGTGAGTTTATGTTATTGTCTGGTTTTGCCCTCAGATTTCCACAGGCCCCAGGGACGTGTGCCTCAGCCAGTGTAACATTCAGTTCTGTTTTGCCCCCAGTCCCTCATGAGTACTGCATGAAATCCCATGGAAGAGAGTTGTGTCTCCCAGGGATATAAAGAGGCCATGTCACCCACGGGTAAATTTCATTATAAGTTCAGCTGTTTTCTCCTTACCTGCATCTGTGGAACTTCCTCCTCCCTGTCCAGTTCACGGCCCTGCCAAAGATGAAGGCAGTTGTTAGGACTTTTCTCTCCTAGGAGGGACTTTCACTTTTTGGATTCGAATTCATTAGGTTTTCAACCTTAGCTCTGGTGGGCTTTAAATGTTTTGTAGTTTATCCGTCTTCTTATCGGTAGGATGGGAGCAATGTATTTATAGTTCTCTTGTTTTGTTTTGTTTTTTTATGCATAATAAACACTCAACAAATGCCATTTCTTTATTATTCATACCATTATTACAAAATGTTTTGGACACACATCAGCAGCAACACTATCACCACTATGATTATAACCAACAAGTCCAAATTCACACGTCATCAACCTCATAAGTCTGCATGGCAAAGTTTAACTTCAGAATTACATGATGATGGGCTTCCCTGGTGGCACACTGGTTAAGAATCCGCTTTCCAATGCAAGGGACATGGGTTCGAGCCCTGGTCTGGGAAGATCCCACATGCTGCGGAGCAACTAAGCCCGTGCACCACAAGTACTGAACCTGCGCTCTAGAGCCCATGAGCCGCAACTACCGAAGCCCATGCACCTAGAGCCCATGCTCTTCAACAAGTGAGACCAACGCAATGAGAAGCCCGCGCACCGCAAAGAAGAGAAGCCCCTGCTCACCGCTACTAGAGAAAGCGAGAAAGCCTGTGTGAAGCAACAAAGACCCAACGCAGCCAAAAATAAATAAAATAAAATAAATTTATTAAAAAAAACAATTACACGATGAAAAAATAAATCTCTTATTTTTAAACCGCAAAATCTCTTTAGTAAATATAACAACAAAAACAACAGCAATAATAAAAAGTAGATATATAGATAAATAGAAAGAATGAAAGGTAAAGGAGATAAAGTAGAAAAGATCATTAAAGTTAATACCAGCTAAATTAAAGTTAAAGCTAACTAAAGAATCAAAAAAAAAAAAAAAGCATGCTATAAGTATATAATTTCTAAAATAGCCAGGTAGTTATTTCAGTTCCATCATTATACTATTGGAATAAACAAAAGAATTATTGACTTCTCTTAATTTCAAACAGTTGATCCTAAAATCCTATACATTGTATATATGAAGATAATATTCATACTGCATCAACCAAGTAATTTGGGAAATTACAGGTTACCTACATAATAAATTACTCCTGAAATATTTGGAAATACCTTTGAGCTAGACCAAAGATATAAAACCAATGGAGGTGAGGCTTTATACATTCCAAGCACTGAGTTCTAAGGTAGGCGATCTCTCTTAATTTGAGACGACTCGATATGATAGAAAAGTGGATGAACATTTTTTAGCTTTGATTTGTGATCTGGAAAAAGTCACTTAAAGTTTCCAGGGCTTAGTTTTTCTATAAGCAAGCTGATGGCTCTGGAACAGGTTATCTTTAGAGTCCTTACCACCTTTTATTTATTTATTTATTTTTAACATCTTTATTGAAGTATAATTGCTTTACAATGCTGTGTTAGCTTCTGCTTTATAACAAAGTGAATCAGCTGTACATATACACATATCCCCGTATCTCCTCCCTCTTGCGTCTCCTTCCCACCATCCCTATCCCACTTCTCTAGGTGGTCACAAAGCACCGAGCTGATCTCCCTGTGTTATGCAGCTGCTTCCCACTAGCTATCTATTTTACATTTGATGGTGTATATATGTCCATGCCACTCTCTCACTTCGTCCCAGCTTACTCTTCTCCCTCCCCGTGTCCTCAAGTCCATTCTCTACGTCTGCACCTTTATTCCTGTCCTGCCCCTAGGTTCATCAGAACCTTTTTTTTTTTTCTAGATTCCATATATATGTGTTAGCATACGGTATTTGCTTTTCTCTTTCTGACTTACTTCACTCTGTATGACAGTCTCTAGGTCCATCTACCTCACTACAAATAACTCAATTTCATTTCTTTTTATGGCTTAGTAATATTCCACTGTATATATGTGCCACATCTTCTTTATCCATTCATCTGTCGAAGGACACTTAGGTTGCTTCCATGTCCTGGCTATTGTAAATAGAGCTGCAATGAACATTGTGGTACATGACTTTGAATTATGGTTTTCTCAGGGTGTATGCCCAGTAGTGGGATTGCTGGGTCGTATGGTAGTTCTATTTTTAGTTTTTGAAGGAACCTCCATACTGTTCTCCATAGTGGCTGTATCAGTTTACATTCCCACCAACAGTGCAAGAGGGTTCCCTTTTCTCCACACCCTCTCCAGCATTTATTGTTTGTAGATTTTTTGATGATGGCCATTCTGACTGGTGTGAGGTGATACCTCATTGTAGTTTTGATTTGCATTTCTCTAATGATTAGTGATGTTGAGCATCCTTTCATGTGTTTGTTGGCAATCTATATATCTTCTTTGGAGAAATGTCTATTTAGGTCTTCTGCCCATTTTTGGATTGGGTTGTTTGTTTTTTCAATATTGAGCTGCATGAGCTGCTTGTATATTTTGGAGATTAATCCTTTGTCAGTTGCTTCATTTGCGACTATTTTCTCCCATTCTGAGGGTTGTCTTTTAATCTTGTTTATGGTTTTCTTTGCTGTGCAAAAGCTTTTAAGTTTCATTAGGTCCCATTTGTTTATTTTTGTTTGTATTTCCATTTCTCTAGGAGGTGGGTCATAAAGGATCTTGCTGTGATTTATGTCATAGAGTGTTCTGCCTATGTTTTCCTCTAAGAGTTTTATAGTGCTTGGCCTTACATTTAGGTCTTTAATCCATTTTGAGTTTATTTTTGTGTATGGTGTTAGGGAGTGTTCTAATTTCATTCTTTTACTTGTAACTGTCCAGGTTTCCCAGCACCACTTATTGAAGAGGCTGTCTTTTCTCCAATGTATATTCTTGCTTCCCTTTTCAAAATAAGGTGACCATATGTGCGTGGGTTTATCTCTGGGCTTTCTATCCTGTTCCATTGATCTATATTTCTGTTTTTGTGCCAGTACCATACTGTCTTGATTACTGTAGTTTTGTAGTATAGCCTGAAGTCTGGGAGCCTGATTCCTCCAGCTCCATTTTTCTTTCTCAAAACCACTTTGGCTATTCGGGGTCTTTTGTATTTCCGTACAAATTGTGAAATATTTTGTTCTAGTTCTGTGAAAAATGCCATTGGTAGTTTGATAGGGATTGCACTGAATCTGTAGATTGCTTTGGGTAGTATCGTCATTTTCACAGTATTGATTCTTCCAATCCAAGAACATGGTGTATTTCTCCAACTCTTTAGGTCATGTTTGATTTCTTTCATCAGTGTTTTATAGTTTTCTGAGTACAAGTTTTTCACCTCCTTAGGCAGGTTTACTCCTAGGTATTTTATTCTTTTTGTTGCAATGGTAAATGGGAGTGTTTCCTTAATTTCCCTTTCTTATTTTTTGTTTTTGGTGTATAGGAATGCAAGAGATTTCTGTGCATTAATTTTGTATCCTGCAACTTTACCAAATTCATTGATTAGTTCTAGTAGTTTTCTGGTGGCATCTTTAGGATTTTCTATGTATAGTATCATGCCATCTGCAAACAGTGACAGTTTTACTTCTTCTTTTCCAATTTGGATTCCTTTTATTTCTTTTTCTTCTCTGATTGCTGTGGCTAGGTTTTTCAAAACTATGTTGAATAAGAGTGGCGAGAGTGGACAACCTTGTCTTGTTCCTGATCTTAGTGGAAATGCTTTCAGTTTTTCACCATTGAGTATGATGCTTGCTGTGGGTTTGTCATATATGGCCTTTATTGTGTTGAGGTAGGTTCCCTCTATGCCCATTTTTTGGAGAGTTTTTATCATAAATGGGTATTGAATTTTGTCAAAAGCTTTTTCTGCATCTATTGAGATGATCATATGGTTTTTATTCCTTTATTTGTTAAAGTGGTGTATCACATTGATTGATTTACATATATTGAAGAATCCTTGCATTTGATCATGGTGTATGATGCTTTTAATGTGCTGTTGGATTCTGTTTGCTAGTATTTTGTTGAGGATTTTTGTGTCTATGTTCATCAGTGATAGTGGTCTATAATTTTTTTGTATGATATCTTTGTCTGGTTTTGGTATCAGGGTGATGGTGGCCTCATAGAATGAATTTGGGAGTGTTTTTCCCTCTGCAATTTTTTGAAGAGTTTGACAAGGATGGGTGTTAGCTCTTCTCTAACTGTTTGATAGAATTCACCTGTGAAGCCATCTGGTCCTGGACTTTTGTTTGTTGGACGATTTTTAATTACAGTTTCAATTTCATTATTTGTGATAGGTCTGTTTATATTCTCTAATTCTTCCTGGTTCAGTTTTGAAAAATTTTACCTTTTGAAGAATTTGTCCGTTTCTTTGTGGTTGTCCATTTTATTGGCATATAGTTATTTGTAGCAGTCTCTTATAATCCTCTGTATTTCTACGGTGTCAGTTGTGACTTCTCCTTTTTCATTTCTAATTTTATTGATTTGTGTCCTCTCCCTTTTTTGCCTCGATGAGTCTGGGTAAGGGTTTAATAGAAGATATAACAATTATAAATGTTTATGCACCCAACATAGGAGCACCTGAATACATAAGACAAATGCTAACAACCGTGAAAGGAGAAATTGACAGTAACACAATAATAGTAGGAGACTTTAACACCCCACTTACACCAATAGACACATCATCCAAACAGAAAATAAATAAGGAAACACAAGCTTTAAATAACACAATAGGCCAGATAGATCTAATTGATATTTATAGAACATTCCACTTAAAAGTGGCAGAATACACTTTCTTCTCAAGTGCACATGGAACATTTTCCAAGATAGATCATATTTTGGGTCACAAATCAAGCCTCGGAAAATTTAAGAAAATTGAAATTGTATCAGGCATCTTTTCTGACCACAATGCTATGAGATTGGAAGTCAATTACAGGGAAAAAAAACTGTAAAGAACACAAATACATGGAGGCTAAACAGTGTGCTACTAAATAACCAAGAGATCACTGAAGAAATCAAAGAAGAAATTAAAAAATACCTAGAAACAAATGACAATGAAAACATGACAACTCAAAGCCTAGGGGATGCAGCAAAAGCAGTTCTAAGAGGGAAGTTTATAACAATTCGATCTCAAATAAACAATCTAACCCTACACTTAAAATAACTAGAGAAAGAAGAACAAAGAAAACCCAAAATCAGTAGAAGGAAAGAAATCATAAAGATCAGAGCAGAAATAAATGAAATAGAAACAAAGAAAACAATAGCAAAGATCAATAAAACTAAAAGCTGGTTCTTTGAGAAGGTAAACAAAATTGATAAACCCTTAGTCAGACTCATCACATATTCTCAATAGAAGAAAAACAAAGGCTATAATACAGTATTTTGAAGAACGTCAAGTTTTTAGAGCTTCTAGAATTTTCCAGCTAGGAAGAATTCAAGTCCTAAAAAAATGCAAGGTAATAAAACATACTTCATACTGACTGAAAAAGTTTGGTCTCAAAGAAAAAGAAAGCAGACTATGTAAATGTGTGTGTGGACACATGTGTATGAAATCGTGCTTATGGGTACCTCAGGTAGGCTGGTCCACAAGACTTGATTACCAAGGTAGGGGTGGGGAGGACTTACAGATCTATATTATGGCTAGTTGGTGCCACAGGCCACTGCTTTTTCAAATATTTTTATTGTCAGTGGCTGGGGATGAGGAAAGTGGGTGAGCCAGCTGGAGATGGGCACCAAGATGAGCCCATGAGTAGTATGAAACCATCTACGTATGAGTAGTAAGAAACCATCAATTGAAGGAAAGGTGCCAAAAAGGCAGCACCATTTTTGTAAGGAGGCAAAGGAGTAGAAAAAAATATTTTTGGAAAGTAAACAAATGCAGTTTCAAAGAGAAGCTAAGGTAGTAACAAAGGCAAGGAGAAGTAGATATTGTATTTTGGTAAAAATGCAGGGATCAACTAGTGGGTATAGCAGTATATGTATGTTGGGCTGCACCCCGAAGGCCTGCAAGCCCTGTAGTTGCCCAGCTCAAGACTGAAGGAAGAACCCAAAGACAGGGACAGAGACATCGATGGCTTAATAGATGGGAGACCTTACATACCTTAAGCAGGTCTTGGAGCAACACCCCGCCATGTGTGGCAGACGGTGGGCAAGACATGGGAGCAGTCTTCGCTATCTGAGGGGGAGAAAGAGGCTACCATTTATAGGGGGAATTGAAATCAGGTTGGCTTATCAGCTACCAGGGAAACCAGCAGCTGGGACACGTCCCTCGTCGCTCCTCGGGTTAATGACCATCACAAGGGTAGGTATTTCCCTTTAATAAACTAGCAGGTGGAGCCATTCCGGCCTACAGGGCAAACACATTCATGTGAATAGAACATAGGTGAAGCAGGAATTGGGTCGAGCAGGGCCTCAGAGAGTATGAGAACGCAATCTTGTGTGGCCTGATCCTACACTCCACCCCTACATATCCTGCACAACCCTTACAGTCTTGGGGGTCCTTATGTCACACACAGCTGTTCTAGACCCCAAACAGTGTTTTTTTTTTTTTTTTTGCGTTGCTTGAGGACTCGGGTAGGCCTTTTGTAATATCTTCCACCTGTTTTATCGCACTGTAGACAGCACAGGGAAGAACAGCTATCATGGTATGTCACTGCTCTGCCCCCTTCCACAGATAAAGCCAGAAGCCCAAGGTACTGTTATTATTTTGCCATTGCTACAGGCCCCAACCCAGCCCTCCTGGGTAACTGGGCAAGTCCAATTCACAAGCCTGCTCTTGAGTTAATGTCCCTAAAGTCTGGGTCTGTAATTGTTTAGGGGTGATGGGTTGGGGGAATGCTTGTCTTTTGTAGCTAATCCAGGTCGTTAAGTTTTGTCTGTATTCAGCCATCTTTGTGCAATCAGATGAACCATGAGCGTGGGGCTGCTACTTTTAAACTGGAAAGACCTAGGTTAACAGGATATCATCAGTATGATGGAAGAGAAAGACATCTCTCATAGTAGACAGCTGCCACAGGGCACCGCTTGCTAGGGGATGGCTGCCTTGGGACCACTGCTGCAACTTTCTGTTCCCCGTCCTTGTTTCCTGGCATCTCGGCGTTCCCAGGAGTTTCCTCGGCCTCTTGGCTGGCTCTCCAATTGTTGGGTTGCATCTCCCAGGCCCAAGCCTTGTAGTTGCCCAACCTCAAGACCAAAGAAAGAGCCCAGAAACAGTGACACAGACATCAATGGCTTAATAAATGGGGAATCTTACCCACGCGAAACAAGGTCCAAGACCAAACTTTTTCAGTCAGTATGAAGTATGTTTTATTACCTTGCATTTTTTTAGGACTTGAATTCTTCCTAGCTGGAAAATTCTAGAAGCTCTAAAAACTTGATGTTCTTCAAAATACTGTATTATAGCCTTTGTGTTTCTTCTATTAAGAACATGTGATGAGTCTGGCTAAGGGTTTATCAATTTTGTTTACCTTCTCAAAGAACCAGCTTTTAGTTTTCTTGATCTTTGCTATTGTTTTCTTCATTTCTATTTCTTTACTTGATGTGAAATTACTTGTGTTTGATGAGATAATTCATTTCCTATCATTATTTGTCATGAATGTATAATACTTCATTTCTTCACCCAAGGAACAGTTGATCAATAAATATTTGTTGAATGAATATTCAACATTATAAAACTGAGTGTAATTCTTGTGTAGTCCTGTCGGCTAAGCAGAGAGAATAGACATGGTGCTAAAATCTCCAAGGTGTTAAGGGGAGGGTCACAAAGTGAGAGATATTCAGAAGGAAGAGCATAGTAGGGAGAGGGGCTGTTTCTCTGAGGAACTTCCCGCAGGGTCTCTGCCTATAACTGTTGGTTACATAGGTTACTGTCTGCATCAGAATGTGCAGCTGAGGGTCAAACGGGACTGAGATCCAGCCTGCACTCTGTTCTTCAGCTCATCACGGCATGTACCTGAGCATGGGGCTGCCATGGGCCTAAGAAAGAGTAGGTTTGCCTAATCTCAAAGGTACTGATGAGCTATTGGCAGCCCAGCTTCCCTGTGCCCGGATTTTTCTCCAGGAGTCATTTATTAGTCATCAGTCAGCTTGTACATATTGGAGGGTACATAGGATTACTAATTTTTTCACATGAACGCTTCGTGTATGGAACCCCATGGTGGACCACCAAGAATTCTTTCTTGCCATGCCCGCATCAGCAGAGGATTGGACTCTTTTCTGTGAACATTGATGGACAGCTTTACATTGTGGATTCAGGGATCCTGGGAAGGCCCGATAAATAATCCCCAGAGGAATCTTACCCTATTTAACAACTGGAGCTTGACATTCCAATTTAATTTGATCTTTTTAGCTCAAGGCATGTTGAAATGAAACAAGTAATTATGAGTTATGTTGCTGTCAGCACGTCGCTTTTAGCACCCTGTGGTTATGTATGTCACAGTACTGAGCAGAGAACATTATGGATTTATCAATAGTTGGCTGAGCTATTTCCCTCATCCTAGGGTCTCTGGGTCTTGTCTCAGTTTTGGTAATCTCATTTTCCCCAGTACTTCCTATAGTCTCTGTTACATAGTAGGCCTTCAGCAAATGTTTATTGAATGAATGAAACACCAATGATTCTATTCCATTCCTTGTTCAGTTACTTCAAAAAGATTAAGATTCTGTGTTCATAACCTCACAAATTTATTCTTAAGGTACACTAAAGAAGAATTTGATTTCTGATTTTCTGATCTAGACGCTGGACCCAAATTAGTTCTCCACATCTTCAGATTTATAGATGTCTTATCACTTGGAATAAAAATCACTTTACAGAAAATGGTTTATGTCATTATCATCTGCTTCTTTCATTTGACTCTGTGTTTATTTTTCAAATGAGCTTTAAGATTCTATTCTAGTAGATATTATTATCATTGCTTATCTTAATATTTTGGGCATTTGCTCTGGCACTATCCATTAAAATATATCCTCCCCTTGGGACTTCCCTGGCAGTCCAGTGGTTAAGGCTCCACGCTCCCAATGCAGGGGGCACAGTTTCGATCCCTGGTCAGGGAACTAAGATCCCACATGCCACATGGTGTGGTCAAAATATAAATATATATATATATGTGTGTATATATATATCCTCCCCTTATATGGAGCAATGGCTAGCAAATGGCTGTTCAGCAAGGACTACATATCTCAGCCCCCGCTGCATCAAGTGGTGGTCACGTGAGTAGTTCACACCCATAAAATGTGATCAGAAATGATATCTTCTTCTTCTAGGCCAATATAAAGAGTATACTCCTCCACACTCTTTTTTCCTTTTGACAGTTGGCACGGGGCAACAAGGAGGCTGGTAATCTTTATTGTACCATGGATTCCTTTGGCACACTTTAGAAGCCTCTGGATCCCTTCACAGAATGTTTTTTAAATATATACAATACTAGAATTATAAAGGAAACAAATTATAGTGAATACAATTATCAGAATATTTAGAAAATCAGTGATATGATAATCTGTGTATACTCATTATCTATTGCTATATAACAAATTACCCTAAAACTTAGCAGCTTAAAACTTTTTTTTCATGGTTTCTGTGGGTCAGGAGCAGCTTCTGGTCCAGAGTCTTTCAAAAGGCTACATTCAAGGTGACAGCTAGGAACACAATCATCTGGAAGCCTGACTGGGGAAAGATCCACTGTCAAGCTTGCTCAAGCGGCTGCTGGCCAGCTTCAGTGCTTTGTCACACTGACATCTCCATAGAGTTGCCTCATGTCATGGCAGCATGACCTCTCCCAGAGCACTCTCTCCGAGAGAGGGCACAGAATCCATTGAATTGTTATAGCCTAATCTCAGAAATGACATCGAATCACTTTTGCCAAACTCTATTCATTGGAAGAGGATTACACAAAGGCATGAGTGCCGGGAAGCTGGGGGCCATCCTAAAGCTGCCTACCACAATGAGTTTTTTGTTTTTGTCTTTGTTTTGTATTAAAATACAAGATCTAGAGGCGGGTCTAATAACCACTGCAACTTTGAAAGAGCGCTGAGTATAAATGATTCTTTGAAAGCTTGGCAACAGTGATGATAAAAAAAAAAAAAACTGTGATTTCTGTTTGCTACAAAGGTGCAAGTACTGCAAATACGTCTGTAGATTTTGCCTACATTCATAATTAAAGGAAATGATAAATCTTGGGTCAAAGTTAACAGGATGTAATTTTTCCCGTACAAGTATACCAGCAGCCCTGAATTCTACCCATGAATCCTTTGGTGGACTCTTGAATTCTATCCATGGGCCCTATGAGGCTGGGGAGCCACAGATAGCTTAGGGCTCTGAATCATTGCTTGAGGAAACATTTACCAACCTAACACAATTGTCTTGAACTGTTGAGAGAGAAAAAGCCTCTATTGCACATAAGTAGTTGTATATTTTAGAGTTTATTCCTTACTACAGCCTACCCTAGACTCCCTAGTACATTTGCCAGTTAATTACAATATTATTACTGCTTTCTCCATTTTGTCCTTCAACATACACTTTTGAGTAAAACTTCAACTTACCTTTGTGTTAAATTCCATATATGTATCTCTACTGTAGAGCATTCATCTCATTCCACTAACATCTAGTTCACTAACTTAATATTTACCAAAGACATGTGGAGACTAAATTATGTTTTTCCAGTGACTTTTACTCTATTTTTTTCCTCCAGTTTTCAGTTTTCTACGCCAGATGGTTGCCAGCTGGATCCTTATGAATAAATTGTAAATGACCAATAATGATAAATATTTTTATGACCCTTGCTCCTAAATAATATTTAAGCATGTTGATGAACTTGTTTTCAAACCATGAGCATCTTATCATAGAGGCAACAGATTATCCCATACGCCATTGCCAGAAATATCTCCCTGGAATAAGTAATGGAGACTGAATGTGTCTAGGCAAAGCTACTGGATGGGTTTGTGTTGGCAGAAATTAACCTAGTTACAGTACAATGTTAATGGGGTTTTTTGTATTTTTTTGTTTTGTCATAGACATAAAAAAAAAATAATGGCACACCACTAGAAAAACAAAGTCAGGTCCATAATTTTACAATCCTTTCTAAAACTGAATTTAAAAACGAGGCAGTGGTGTTAGCTTTAAACCCAACTAGCCAGATCCTAGTATCACAAAATGAATTTTGAAAATAATTGTTTTGCCAAAGATCAAGCCATTTTTAGGCATATATATCATGGTTGGTTGGAATTCAGTATAAAGATTCCTTTTAAATGGAAGCAAACAATATAACATTTATAGTTTTCTCACTGAACTATAGTACTCCCCTTCATTGTTCGAGAAGATTCATTAAGCTGGGACTTCCCTGGTGGTCCAGGATCCGCCTTCCAATGCAGGGGACACGCATTCGATCCCTGGTTGGAGAACTAAGATCCCACATGCCCCAGGGCAACTAAGCCCACACACCACAACTACTGAGCCTGTGTGCCACAACTAAAGAGTCTGCACGCCACAACTAAGACCTGATGCAGCCAAAAATAAAATAAATAAATATTTTTTAAAAAAGATACTAGAAATAAATGGGGGAAAAAGATCATTAAAAAAAATCATTAAGCAAAAAAAGTACTATAGGACATAGGGAAAAAGAAACAAACTCAAAGGTTCTCTCTGGAAGCAAATATCCCCCTAGCAGTAATTTTGAGTTAGGTTTATCAAAACGGTGATTTACTAACAAATATTTTATTTTTCTCTATTAAAGTATAGTTTTGGCCCTGATTTATAAGAACCCCATACAAAAAAATCTTTTCTTAGTTCCTTATTATCTTATACAATTCAAGTAAAATTAAATTATTAAAATTAAAAAAAAATTTGTATTATAAAAGTAATGCTTATTGTAGAAATGTTAGAATATATGGAAAAGCAAAGGAAGAAAATTGTTTAAAAATTACCTATAATGTGGGCAACCAAATAGAATTACAGTATCATTTTGAGCTTTATTCTTCTTGCCTAGTCTGTACAAATATACATATAACTTCTTAAATCAGAGGGTTTTTTAGGGATTTTTATTGTAATCCTCACTTGGATTAACTAATAGATAAAAGAGACAATCTTGTCTTTGTACAGTTTTTCAAAATGCTTTGTTATTATTGTCTTTTATTTCTTTGTGATTTTCACTGGGATCAAGGCTATATTATTTTTGCTCTGAAGTTTAGTGATTGTTTTCCTGAGAAGTTATAGCAAAATAAGATCAGTTTTCTTAATTTTTTAGCTTTTAAATTTCTTGTTGTTTACTTCTTACCATTTCCCAGGTGTGGAACAAGTTGATAACTTTCTGGTTACCCTGTTTTAAGGTGGACTTATTCACTTTTGTGTTTGTTTCCACAAATGTACTTTTTTAAGATGTAATTTTACAGTTGAGCAACCATAAAACCCTTGCCTTTTTAAAGCTAAGTTCATACTATTGCTCCAGTTTATTACATCAGGATGTTGAAGAGGAAAAGGGTAAAACACACATGACAAAAACCCCTATCTAACAACTTACAGATACTAACTTCGCCTTCAGAGATAAGCCATTTTCAAACAAAATAAGTGAGCAAATGAACTTCAGCTACAAGGGAAAAAAACAGGCCTTTTGGGCTCAACGGATATTTCTCCTAAACTACTCAAATACAGACACAATTGTCTCTGCAGTTTTCCAAAAGGTTAGAGCTGCTTAGTAATTTGAAAGACATCCATTCAGACTGCTTCCAAGCATAACGCTCACAAAATACTACCCAACAGTGTTTTCTGACCTAATCTCAAACACATCTGGAAGGATGGAGATTACAATCTCCCATTCCAATACGGCAAATTCTCAACCAAAAAGTTGTAGAAAGAACATAGGCTTTGCGTCAAACTGAAAAATGTTGGTTTCCTCATCAATAAAATGGAGCTTGAGGATATATTTCTTTGAGGATTGTTTGTGAATATTGAATAAAACTACTAACACGGAATGTGGCACAAAGTAGTTATTTAATAGATATCATTCCCTTTTACCTCCATTTTCATCAATCCAGCCCCAATCCTTAATGCTAAGGATAACTCTATTTGCTGTTCAAATTGACACCGTTTCACTTTTCTAGAGAAGCAAAGGAAAGCTAACCACTTAACTATATTTCTTCAATTTTTTTTTTTTTTTTTTTGCGGTACGCGGGCCTCTCACTGTTGTGGCCTCGCCCGTTGCGGAGCACAGGCTCCGGACACGCAGGCTCAGCGGCCATGGCTCACGGGCCCAGCCGCTCCGCGGCATGTGGGATCCTCCCGGACCAGGGCACGAACCCATGTCCCCTGCATCGGCAGGCGGACTCTCAACCACAGCGCCACTAGGGAAGCCCTCTTCAAATATTTTATTTTATTTATTTATTTAATTTTTCTTCAAATATTTTAAAGTAACTTCCCCAATTGTTTCTTTGGCTTAAGAGACTTTCTTTTCTCCCAGTCATTTTAATAAGATCAGTTTTCTTAATTTTGTAGCTTTTTAATTTCTTGCTGTTTACTTCTTACCATTTCTGAAGCGTGGAATGAGTTGATAACTTTCTGGTTACTCTGTTTTAAGATGGACTTAGCCACTTTTGCCATTTGTTTCCACAGTTCAGGCACTTTCTCCTTGGCTCACTTCTTTCACTCGTCTTCTTCTTTAAATAGCATTTAGTAAACTATGAACTAATTGGAAGGTTCTTTAACTTACGTGGAAAACTCATTCGAAGTCAAAGAAATATATAAATTGAGGTAAACTCACGATAAATTTGTTATGAGAATGCTCTATCTGTAATCGCTGTAGTTATGGATACTAACAATTTAACTTTATGATATAATCAAAAACCATATTTCATTATTTTAAGGTGTGCTTTTTTGCACATTTTAACTCTAAAACTGAGACGCATATTAGAAGTGAGCAACACTATTCATGTGAAGGATTTTTTTCTTTCTTACTGGTACGAAAATAATAGTGCATCTTAACAACTGGCTTTTTAGATTTGGTGAAGTATACTACAAACAATTATTTTATAGAACAAAGTGTTACATTTTGGTTCTTGTGGTAAATAAATATTTATTGAACATGAGACTCATAATATTAGAAATAAGATAAAGTAGTTAAGGGAAGTCCTTGTCTTTTCCATTAAAAAAAAAGAAAAAAATTTGTGTTACATTGAAAAAAAGAAAAAATTTTGTGTTACAGAATGATTATATATGTATATTCTCATTATATAACTAGTTCATTATAAAATTCTAATGCAGTTTTCTTTATGAATGGCTACAGGATGGAGAGTTAAACTGTTGGGTCTCTGATAATGCTTGTAGAACATCTAAGATAATATTCAAGGTAAAATTATTATGAGCCTGTATAAGATCATATAACTTACACTGGAAAGACAAGCCATCTGCAAAGATGGCCAGAATTTTGCTTATGTGACCTGGATTTATCTCAAGACTCCCAGTAACTTTAAAGCCTAGATGAAGATTTAGTCCCCTTCCTTACATTTGCTCTTTAAATCCGTTCAGTTTCATGGGGCAAGAGTCAGGCATTTTCATAAACAAAGCATAACCTAAGGTTTGGCAGAATAGAGGATTCAGGTATGGCACTGACAATTTATTTTCTGTCTTGATGAAAAATGTGTCGAGTAACACACTAAAATATGGCATCCTGATTCACCTAGCTGATTTCATCTACTTTTCAAAATTTTATCATTTTTTTGGCATTGACACAATTGCTTATCTCTGGAAAGTTGGAGGGCATATGCCTTCCATGCAGGTAATTCATATATTTATAACTGAGCCAGCCTCTCAGAGAGATTATTTAATTCTGCTTTCTTTCCCACACCTGTCATTCCATTGTGTATACCCTTAGTGCCTCATTTTTCTAATGCTTTAAACATTTAATTTCCAGTTAATGTGCACACTAAATTCACCCTTGAGCTGTCTAGGCTTGAATGAGGATATCATTACTATATAGTCCCCTTGGACCAGTGAATTGACAATTCTGCTCATTTTGTTACCTCTCATGTCTTTTCTTACAGCATTTATGAATACACTGACCTGAAACCCCCCTACAGATTTCCATTTCACATCTATCCTTTTGTACACCCTTGTGCAGCACATCATTGTGGCCCAGATCTGGGGACTACTTAGCCTTCCCTAACGTCAGTAGTGTTGTGGTATATGAGATGAGTGGTCCAGGTAAGAGCTAGAGCTGGATATTCCCAACACTGTCATTGCTGGGAAAGCACAGTACTGCAGGGAGAATCGTAATATTATTACTTACCTTGCGCCTTAATTGCATAAATGAAAAAAGAAATTTGAAATGACAGAAAACACTAATACTTAAAATTAAATTACTTAAGGTAGAATTATATTGTGCATCATTCATCTATCAAGACAATTTAATCATTACTTGGACACTGTGAAATTTCTAAATTTCTTTATTTTGGGGTAATAAGAGAAGTGTTCAGATAAGTAAATATATATGTATATGTACACATGCTAGAATATATTGATATATCCTGCTACCTAGAATAAGACATAGGGGAACTATTAACCAAGTTGCATATAAGAGGAACAAAACGAGGTCAGGTTGATCTAATATTACCTCTATTATAAGTGTTTATGTGGTTAAATACTGCTGTGGAAAGAAGGTGGTCTTTAGAGACAGATGGACATTTGATAAAATCTTAGTTTTCGGGCTTCCCTGGTGGCACAGTGGTTGAGAGTCCACCTGCCGATGCAGGGCACACGGGTTCGTGCCCCTGTCCGGGAAGATCCCATATGCCGCGGAGAGGCTGGGCCCATGAGCCATGGCTGCTGAGCCTGCGCGTCCGGAGCCTGTGCTCCACAACGGGGGAGGCCACAACAATGAGAGGCCTGCGTTCCGCAAAAAAAAAAAATCTTAGTTTTCATGTGACTTTTGGCAAGATACTCTACTTCTCCAAGCTTCAATTTCCTTATTGTTAAAACTGAGACTATATACAGTCAGTTCTGCTGTAATGAAACATACCTGTTCATAAGAATTCATGTGCTAGGGCACAGAAATAAACCCACACACGTATAGTCAGTTAATCTATGACAAAGGAGGCAAGAATATACAATGGAGAAAAGACAGTGTCTTTAGCAAGTGGTGTTGGGAAAGCTGGACAGCCTTATGTAAATCAATGAAGTTAGAATACTCCCTCACACCATGCACAAAAGTAAACTCAAAATGGCTTAAAGACTTAAATATAAGACATGACACCATAAAACTCCTAGAAGAGAACATAGGCAAAACATGCTCTGACATAAATCATAGCATTGTTTTCTTAGGTCAGTCTCCCAAGGCAAAATAAATAAAAGCAAAAATAAATAAATGGGACCTAATCAAACTTATATGATTTTGCACGACAAAGGAAACCATAAACAGAGTGAAAAGACAACCTACCGACCGACTGGGAGAAAATATTCGCAAATGATGTAGCTGACAAAGGATTAATTTCCAAAATACACAAACAGCTCAGACAACTCAATATCAAAAAACCTAATAACCCAATCAAAAAATGGGTAGAAGACCGAAACACATTCCTCCAAAGACAGATGGCCAACAGGCACATGAAAATATGCTCAACATTGCTAAATACCAGAGAACTGCAAATCAATCACACCAATCAGAATGGCCATCATCAGAAAGTCTACAAACAAATGCTGGAGAGGGTGTGGAGAAAAGGGAACCCTTTTGCACTGTTGGTGGGAATGTAAATTGATACAGCCACTATGGAGAACAGTATGGAGGTTCCTTTAAAAACTAAAAATAGAATTACTATATGATCCAGAAATCCCACTCCTGTGCATATATCCGGAAAAGATGAAAACTCTAATAAGAAGAGATACATGCACCCCAATGTTCATAGCAGCACTATTTACAATAGCCAAGACAGAGAAGCAACCTAGTGTCCATCAACAGATAAATGGATACAGATGTGGTGTGAATATATATATATATATGCATATATACAATATAATATTACTCAGCCATAGAAAAGAATGAAATATTGCCATTTGCTGCAACACAGATGGACCTAGAGTTTATCATACTAAGTGAAGTAAGTCAGACAGAAAGACAAATATCATACGATATCAGTTACATGTGGAATCTAAAATATGACACAGATGAACTTATTACAAAACAGAAACAGACTCACAGCATAGAAAACAATCTTATGGCTACCAAAGGGGAAGAGGGGGAGGAATAAATTAGGAGTTTGGGATTAACAGATACATACTACTATTTATAAAATAGATAAGCAACAAGGACCTAATGTGTAGCGCAGGGAACTATATTCAATATCCTGTAACAACCTATAATGGAAAAGAATCTGAAAAAGAACGCATATATATATGTATAACTGAATTACTTTGCTGTAGATCTGAAACTAACACAACATTGTAAATCAATTATACTACAATAAAATAATTAAAAAAAATAAATGTGCTAGGCAAAATCACAATAAAAACCACCAGGCTTTTGGTAAAAATAGGTTTGGGGTATAATACTCAAAAACTTCATCAGTTACACATGAAAAAAAAAATAGGAACCCAACAAATATGGTAGCAGACTTTTACACATGTTAAGTGGTTAAGAAATACATAAATACTAAAATAAAATAATATTTTATCTTAAAAATACCTGAAGTTTACTTGTAGAGATGGGTATCAGGAGGGTTGTGAGTTGTTGTCAAGTGGTAGAAGGAGAGTAATCTGAAATCAGAAGGAAAGATGTAACATGAACGGAGGATGAGTGTGAGTTGAAGTAGCTGGTAGGTGTTGGAGGTGTTTGTATGTTTCAGTATTCCAACCCAGTTCAGTTCAGTGGGGTGTAGTTACTGCATTCATGTAGTAATTCCTGCAGACAAGATTGCACATAAGCATATTCTGTCCTTGTCTTTTTGACCTCACACACTTGAAGCACTTGCTTCCCTTGGTCTGGTAGTCAGTCTCCTAGATGGTCCCCAATGATCTTCACCTCTTGGTATTTACACCTTCGTGTAGTTTACTTTCATACTGTACCAGGAATTGGTCTGGGTGACCAATAAAATACAGTAGAGTGATGGTGTCCCACTTCTGAGATTAGCTTATAAAACACTGCAGCTTCTGTCTTGGGCTCCCCTTTCTTCTGTCATTAACTCGGGGGGAAGCCAGATATAGTATGGGGACACTCAGGGATCCTATAGAGAGGTCCATGTGATGAGGAACTGAGGTCTCCTGCCTACATCCACATGAGTGATCGTGGAGTGAATCTCCAGACTTCAAATGACTGCAGTCTCAGCTGACAGCTTGACTGCAACTACATTAGAGACCCTAAGCCAGACCCATCCAGATAACCCCTCCCAGATTCCTGACCCACAGCCACTGTGAAATAGTACCTGTTGTTTAAAGCTGTTAAATTTTGTTATGCAGAGAACTAATACACTTGATTTCATTTATTTCGTACCTCCCTGGCTGGTCTTTCTCTATTTATCTCCTTACTGGTTCCTCCTCCTCTTTTAACAAATCTATAACGGTTGAAATCCTTTGGGATTCAGTCCTGGGTCATCTCTTGTCTCTCTATATCTGTCATACTATGATATTAAGTATCATCTTTGTGCTTTATCTCTGAGCTGGAATTCTCCTTTGAACTACAGACCCACATATTCGACTTCGTATCTTGCCTCTCTACTTGGACGTTTCACAGACATCTTAAACCTAACATATTAAAAATGGAATTCCTAATTTCCTTTCTTTCTCCTAAACTGTTCATTCTTTCCTTCCCTATCATTCTCTCCAATCTTCCCAATTATTATAACAGTATCAAAATCCAGTTAATTAAGGCCCAAACCTAGATAGCAACACTAATTCCTCTTTGTCTAAACTCCTAATCCAATAAAGCAGCAAGATCTGTCCATCCGTTTCCAAAATAGATTTACAATTATTTACATTTTCCTTTTCTCACAATGATCATTGTTACCTCACCTAAACTACTGAAACAGCCTCCTAACTGGTCTCCCTGCCCACTGTCAATCCATTTCTCAGAGATAGCAGCTTGAATGATCTTTTTCAAATAAATCATGTCATACCTCTGATTACAATCTTTCGATAACTTTCTACTGCAGTTGGAATGAAATCCAAACCACTTATGTAGTTTACAGGCTTTGCATGACCTGCACTTATCTATTTACCCTCATCTTGAACCACCTTCCTCCTGATTCATTATGCTCAGTACCATTTTTTCCATTCCAGAAACATAAGGAGATCTTTTCTGCTCCAGGTATTTTGCACAGGTCAGTTTCTCTAACTGGAATATTCTTCCTCCTATTTTTCCTACTCCTTATCTTTTAGTTCTTCCCTTAAATCTTGTCTCCTCACGAGGACTTTCCTGATGAAGCATCCTCTCTGAAGTAAGTCTCCCTCTCATATTCTCTGCCACTTCCTTACCAGTATCAGACCTTGTATTATGTCTGTTTCCGTGTGTTCTGTCTGTCCCACTTATTAGATTGGCAGCCTCCTGGAGAGCACTGTCAATGTTAGTCTTTGTCACCACTCTGTCCCAAGTACCTGGCTCAGTGTCTGTACACTGCACATACTTCATTTTCGTGTGTTAAATGAATGGATGAATGAATGAATGAATCAATAAGCATGTGGTGAAATCCCACCAATTCTTTAAAAGCTAGGCCTTCCCTCTTTCACCACTGGCACTTCTCCCATGAAGCTATCCTTTTGTTTCCTTTGTTTAGAGAGTTATACCCTATCTCTGCTAGATTTTGAGTTCCAACAGAGAAGAAGCAACGATGTCTTATTCCCATGATATCTGGACGATTATAGGTACTCAATAAATCAGTGGTTCTCAGATTTCAATGTGTGTGCCTGCCCTCACAGATTCTGCCTTAGTAAGTGTGATCTGAAATTCAGTGTGTGTCATGGTTTATTTTTAAAATAAGCAACCCAGGTTATTTTTGTATCACACTTTGAGAAAAAAATGGTACTGCCTGTCAATATCTGTGGTGACTCCTCTACACCAGGCTTAATTTTTAGTTCTCATAAGCAATGAGGGTGAAATTTCAACACCCCAAGAAGTCTGGAGAGCAAAGGGTTATTGTCCCCCTCCCCCAATGTAATATTTCCCCATTTTTGGATATCACCATATTTTTTGAGCCCTCTATGTAGTTTTAGCCCTCTGCTTGTGATGTCAATTGATTTTTTTTTAATTGTATGTGTAGAACTGAGAATTTAGACCTTTTAGGGAACAGACACAGAAATATTTGTCTGCAGTTGTGTAGACAACTGCTTTAAAAGAAGGAGATGCTCTGCTCCTCTTATAGCCTCTCTTAAGGGAGAAATGATTTTTGGTGACGAATCTAATCATAATTCCATTACCACATTTTAAGTAGACTTTCCTCTCTGCTCTTTAGTAGTTACATTAAATAGCCAGCTGGCATAATTTTGGGGCAAAGATTTCTTATGAAAACTTTGAAAGTATTACATATTCCATTTGTTGCAATAATCTTTGTGAGGAAGATGCACGTTAATCTTGGTGGGACTTATGAACAATGGTTACCAGTTGCACTTTGATATTTTAATTATCTTTCAAAATGGAGAAATGAATATTAAGGAACAATACTGTAATAAATAATTCTTGAATAAATAATTTTTGTAATTTTAAATCTTGGGGGAAAACAAAAAACTTTCACATTCTTAGTAGGCAAAAGAGGATAGAAAGAGTGGGGGATGGAAAACCCAGTCAACTTGTGTTCACCAGTAGGAAGTGAAATAGATTAGGCAAGGGGAAACATTTATTTCAATAGTACAAATAGGGAAAACTGCCAGACCATTTGGAAAAATGTCTTCATAAACAGAAACTGACTCTACTCAAAGTATGCAATTGAGGATTCTTGTTTGTGAGCAACAGAAACCAACTCTGGTTAACTCACTCAGAAAAGAAATTTACTGAAAGATATCAGCTAGCTCAAAGTACAATGCACATTTTACCACAACTAAAGAAAAAAAAAAAGGAATGAATGCAAATCCTTGGGAAGGATAGGAACAGAGGAGGCAGCAGAAACGATAGCCAACCCCCTCCCCACTGCCCGCCCCCAGTCTTAATGGAACCTCTGTTGGCCCCATTTCCTCTTTTGCCTGCTTCTCACTACTACTGTTGGGTTAGCAACGTCACTATTCTCAGGGAGTTAGGAGACAGGGACTCCAAATCCCCCCTCAACTTTAATTTCCCCAAATAAGAAAACAGTTCCAATATTGTTCAGCCTAAAAGCACAAACAAAATAAAACAAGCAAAACTAGTAGAATGAGGGAGTTTGCCTTAGTGGTCTAGCCTTCCAACCCCATTTTCATTCCTATCTTCTTTGTCCTTTTCAGACATCACGTCTTTTCCTGTTCTCCCTTTCAATTATCTTAAACAAACCAAAACCAAAACCCTAAGGAAAGAGTTTTATAAATACATTTGTGGTAAATTGTCAATGACTTATAAGTTAAAATTAGTTTACTAATTTATTAGATGTAAAATATTTCAGTATTCCTTTTGTATGCATTTATCTTATTTTTAAGTGACCTTTTATTTACTAATTGCTTTTAATTAATTAGTTTATTTTGGCTGTGTTGGGTTTTAGTTGTGGCATGTAGGATCTTTCGTTGCACTGTGGGATCTTCGCTGTGGTGCGTGGGCTTCTCTATAGTTGCGGAATGGAGGTTTTCTCTCTAGTTGTGGCATAAGGGTTCCAGAGCGCGTGGGTTCTGTAGTTTGAAGCACGCGAGCTCAGTAGTCGTGGTGCAGGGGCTTAGTTGACTGGAGGCATGTGGGATCTTAGTTCCCCTACAGGGATAGAACCTGCATCCACTGCATTGGAAGGCGGATTCTTTACCACAGGACCACCAGGGAAGGCCTGCATTTATCTTATTAATAAGGTTAGTCATTTGTTTACAATTTATATTTCTTCTTGGAACAATTTTCTATTTTTATTCAATGTCTTTTTGTTAAATGGGCTCTTGATTTTCCCCGTATGTTTCTCTCCACATTATTTGTATTTTCAACAGGAAACAAGAGAATGGAACAAAGAATGCAACTGTAATGGTGGAATTTCAGGTTTTGAAAGTAAAAGAAGACAATACAGTGAAGTACATAAAACATGATCTAAATTCAAGATCCTCTAATTTTGGAGGTTGGTAAAAGCAAGTATCTCAAATCAAATGGATTTAATTCAAGGGAAGCCTGGACTGCTTTTTATTGAATTCTTCAGGTATTCAGTAACACCTGTATCTTGGTATAGAACTGATCTTTTTTCTTTTGATTTCGAAATACCTGATATTAATTTGGAATGAAGATTCTGTTATAGAAAATGTATTTGAAGACGCTAAAGCAGAGAGCTGAAACAATTCTCACACCACTAGTGGTTGAGACGTACCTCTAGGTATTTTGAGGTATTTACTATTTACTAAATTTAGAAAGTTTTTATGTTTACTGTAAGTGCAGTAAAATTTACACACACCAGATACAGAGGAATTTTCGGTAGATTTTACTTGAGAGAAGGTGAGTATAAACCAATTTGCAGTCATTATTGTAATGACAAGAATACCGCTAAAGTGTTCCAATGTGTCTTGTCTCCTTTGTTATTACCTCAGGTTATTTGAAAGCACAGTTATACTACCTCACATTGAAAGGTGACTTCATTTTCAATGCATTTGCAATAGAATTGCAGAAAAAGGCTTAAGATAATATCCGAGCTTGCAAAGCATTGCTGTCAGATTTTTGTGTATTTTGAAAAAATGGATAAGGGCTTTTAGCCCTAAGGGGTCCACCCTCCCCCTCCTTTACCTGCAGAATAGTAGAGTTTTGTATTAAGCCATCAATGGTTAGGTTTTCTTTTTTTTCCCTTTTAATATAGTTTATCCATTCAACATATATTTACTGAGCACCTACTAAATGCTTGGGACTTATCAGTGCACCACATAGGCCAAAGATTACTGTTTCCACATTCTGATGGTGGTGATGGGGTGAGGGGCAGGCTGTACAACAAGAGAAAACTGAGAATACATCCCATGAAAATCACGTATTTTTTCCAATTGAGCTGGTATATTGGATTGTGAGGAGAGAACCCCCTAAGTACAGTGTTAAATTCACAACTAGGGTCCAATACTGGACTACATTTAACTGACCGAAGACTGGTTGCTAATTACAACTTTGAAATCCTTTAAGGCAGTTTACGTGCCTAAAGAACAAAGTTCTAACGATTTTAGGCCCAAAGGAAGTAAGTGCAGCAAAGTATTAATAGGAAACGTGCTATATGGCTCCTGCTGAAATTCTATCCAAATCAAATGTGGCTTGCCTATTTATAACCTGATTTATATTTTTGGCAGATTAGACTGTGTTTCTCGGCCGGCACAACTGATCGTTAAGCTTCGTGCTCTGCTTTATTTTCATGCTCATGCCAACGTCCCTAGGTTCCGAAGTGGTAACGCTTCAACCACGTCCGAGAAAAAGCAGCATCCTCTGACGCTAAACAGCCAAGAAGCCTAAGCCGCTTCGGAGCACTGCGGCGTGAACTCCGCTACGCGCGGCAGACTTGGTGTGACGCCACTCAAAAAAGGGACTTAGATCGTGGCCATTTTTCTCCTTTCTAAGTGCGTCTGACATATTTTCTATCAAAGCAAAAGCAGCACTTCCTGGTTTCCAGTTGGCGTCGGAGAACTCGGCGCTTCCTGGCGTAGAGACGCAGTGTGCGAACAGAGCAGCCCCTTGCCTCCGCGTCTTTTCCTCAGTGTGAGATTATCCTTTTGCTTCTGGCCTGGTCTGAGTTGGCGCCACAGAAAGCATGGACCAGACGAACAAAAAGTGGGGGCGACAGAAAAGTCCGGAGGGTTCCCTCAACGCAAGGCAGAGAGGCCAGCGTACCCAACTCTGTGGACCATCGACCTCAGGGCCGAGCGACAAGACCCCGCCCACTGTCTACCGCCACCCTGGCGGAGGCGGCTGCTAAAAGCCGGAAGGCGGGGCCGCCAGATCATCGCGCGAGACCAGCCACGCGACTTCCCAGAAATCCTCGGGAAACATCTTTTTAACGGCCAGGGAGCCGGTTTAGGGCGGAGGGGGTGGGCGGGGCCTGCCCATATATTTAGCGGCACCGGAGGCCACGCCCCAAATCGGAAGTGACGGAGAGGAGCTAGCGCGTCGAAGATACCTCTATGGTTTTCCTCCCGTGCTTGAGTCGGGAAATGGCCGCGGTGTAGTTACGAGGAAGATAAGTCCCGGGAACCGTGCTTCGGCGTGTCAGGTAGGCCTTGCGTTGCATTCAAATCACTCAAAGGGCAGTGTATGTTGAGGAGGAATGAATATTGTTGAACCTTTTGTTGGTAGTGGCGGGTTGGCGGCGACAGGAGAACCCAGGAGACCTTGCGCCGTTATTTATGCGTTTCCCGGTCAGCTTCCCTCAGGTTTTCGAGGCACTACGGCCCGAAAAGGTGGGGGTGGGGTGAGCAGCGAGAACGGTGTGCGCGCGCGCGCGCGCACGCGGCTCCGAGCCTGGCTCGATACCCACAGACCGCGCGGCCTTCTCATGCGCTTGCGCAGATCTCTCTCTTAATCCCTTCCCCCATTTCCTCAGCCCGGACCTCTGCTCGCGCCCGACTGAACGCTCGCCTCGCGCACGCGCGCTTCCTTCTCCCTCCCTTCGCCGCCTACGGCCCCTGAGGCGGCCCGAGGTACAACTTGTGTTCGCTTCTCGCCACCTTTCTTCCCGGCCTTTGGGGCTTTGATAGGATCACTGACGTGCAGCGAAGTGCTTTGGGTAGGTTAGCTAACCCCTTTCCGCGTCGTTTGAACTCCTTTTCCCCGGCTTCACGCTCCCAGTCGGTTTACGCCTTATTTTGGTTACCTCACTTTGTCTTAGGATCCTGTTCCGCTCTTCAGACCCCGGCATCGCCTCCGGGGTTGCGGGAAAATTGTCTTCGGAGCTAATCTAATCGGGCCCCCCGGTAACTCTGCTTTGAAGCGAAAGTGCACTTTTGACTGTAGGAGTTGGTGCCTAATCACGGTTTCCTAGTTTGGGCAGCGGGCCTTAGTCGATGGATCTAAGAACGGCCCCGCCACCCCCGGGCCTAAAGGGCAGTTGTGTAGTACACGCGAAGCCACGTCCTTTTTGCGAGAGTTTCAGCCCCTTGTACCTCGTTAGAAATGTTGTAGCCGTGGTTGGTACAGTTGGTGGTATACATGGAGCGGAGTGGTGAGTTGAGGTTAAGGACTTTGCCCTCATTTTATTTAAGTCCGTAGTTGGCTTTATTTACTTTTAAGGTTTATCTCGTCAGAATCAATTAGCAGTACTGGCAGCTACTTTTCGATGTCAAATTTTTTTTTTTTATAAATCATTTTGAATTGAAAAAACTGAGACTAAAGTTGGAGGCAGATATGACCAGAAATGATGTACAGAGATTAGCTGCTTCAACTTGTATCTTTTTGCAGCAGCGCCTTTAAAATTCTTTTGGTATTAAAAAGCAAAACAAAATTTCTTATCTCTCAATGTGAATTTTCCTTCCGATTGGACTGTAGCTGGGAAGAAGGATTGGGCTGCAGGTCAGACAATAAAGAACCTTTACAGAGGAAAAACCCCTACCAGTTTATTTGCATTATTATGTGATCCTAGCCAATTTAGGGTAGGTAATCGAATCGAAGATTTGTGTGTCTGAAATAACTCACTTTAGGTGAACAACCTAAAGCCTGTTTACTGATGGCAGTTAGCTTTTTTTTTTTTAAATACCACACTTTCACTGATACATTGTGGTAAACATTGAAATCCCTCTTGATTCAGATAATTAAAATGGTGGCAAAGGAAATTTTTTAGGCAGAGCTGATTCTTGACTTGGAAGAACAATAGTATTTTAGTACTTGGAAATAGACCTGTAAAAACTTGTCACTTGGTAGGCTCAGGTCTAGTTGAGTTTATTGAATGACTTAATGTGGGCAGCTAGCTGTACTAGATTAACTATGTGAGTCACGACTTAACAGAAACGAAGAAAGTCTTTTCAGTTCTACATAGAGCTTTGGATTGGGAGTTTCCAGAAGCTACATTCGAAATCATTAGTTGACTACTAGCTGAATTCTCCTGTGTAACTTACAGTGATTTATTAAACAACAAGAAGTAGGTAAGGGAATCAAGAAGTCCAACTTATATCTCTGGGTAGTAAGTGTAAATGTTGTTTATAGTTGTAGGTTAGGAATTTGTTCATTTTTCAACTCCAGTTTCTTAAACAGTGGTCATCAGTATTACGTTGGAGTCTTAAATATTTAATGTTTTATTTGTCCTCAGGGCTGGGAAAGAAACAGTCTACAAACATTAATGCAGTAATAATACAGGCCTACATTTGTGTATTATTTTGGAATTTTCAAACACTTTAATTTTACTTGATCCAGTATTTGTCCTTATACTAGGTGGAGGCCAAAAAAGGTAGAAAACTTTTTAGGGCTACATGAACCAGGGATTGGCACACCCTGGTCTAGAATGAAGGTATTCTTTCTTTTTCTCAGTTCTGTGCGCTTTTTTTTTTTTTTTTTTTTTTTTTTAAAGCAGACTGACAAGGAGCTGGACAAAGAACTAAAAATTTGCAGCTAAACCTATCATTTTTTAAAGCTTTTACTTGTGGAAATTTTCAAGCACAAAGTAGAATAGTGAACTGTTTGTTATCTAGGTTAAATAATTATCAGCATTTACCAATTTTAATATTTGTTTTTTTCTGTTTTTTTAAAATTTTTATTTTATATTGGCATATAGGTGATTAACAGTGTTGTGTTTCAGGTGTACAGCAAAGTGATTCAATTATACATATGCATATACCCATTCTTCAAATTCATTTCTTCTGGAGTGTTTTAAAGCAAAATTACTTTTTTGTAATGCTGGTTAATGCCATATCAAAAATATCAAACTTAAATATAGTAATCATTTGAAGCAGAATTAATAAACTGCAGTTAAGACTGTCACAGACCAGGTTTACCAATAATGATAGTTAACATTTGAATGCATACCATGTGCCAAACTTTAAGTTGCTTACATTTATTAGTTCAGTTTGTTAATTTTAAACCTATGAGTAAGTATCGTAATTAACCTTATTTTATAAATGTGGAAACTGAAGCTGGAAGAGATTAAGGTAATTTGTCCAGTGTTGGACAGCTAGTTAATGGTCAAGCCAGAATTTTGAACCTAGTCAGTTGGAGTAAGAGTCATGGGATATTAATTTTAGGATTATTGAAGATGTGAATAGCAATAATTTGTTTACAAAATCTGGAGCCCAGATTCCCTGAGTATGATCAAATTAAGACAGCTCAAGTATGCTTGATAGGGTAACCTAAAGAATATCTTCTGGAGGAGCTTCAACTTGTGTATTTTGTTGAGCCCAGTTGTCTTTGCTCTTTCCATCACTTGTGTTCTAGCTGATCATTATGTTATTATTATTATTCCATAAACGATATGCTCTGTTAAGATATTTAAGAACTTTATTTATTTTTGGACCTGCTGCCTGGCTTGAGGGATCTCAGTTCCCTGACGAGGGATTGAGCTGGGCCACATCAGTGAAAGCCCAGAATCCTAACCACTAGGCCACCAGGGAACTCTCTTTAAGAACTTTATTTAAAAAAATAAAGCCTGACTCATTCTCTTGTGTTCTTCACTGGTTGGTGAATCATTTGGATAAAGGTGCATGAAGCACTTTATTCTCTATCTCTTTTTACAGTGTGTTAGTAAGTGATCTTGTTTAGAATAGAGGAAAGATTGATTTGACATTTTGAATTATATATGTAGGTTATGGCCACATCAGGCACCTGTCAGGGTATCGGAGAGAGCATAGGAGATCTTGGTCAAGTTCTGGATTAACTTTTTACAGTCTGTGACCATGGGCAGCCTAAAAGGGCAAACAAATCTCCTGTTTTTGCCCCCAAATTTGCACTTCTTCCAGATACTTGAGCCCAAAACTTAGAATTTAGGAGCACCATTGATTTTTCGTTTTCTTTTTTTTGAATTCCCTGTGCTTCATACCACTAACAATCTGTGAGCAAGTACTGTTGACTCTATGTACTTCCAAACCAGATTCTGGATTTGCTTCTTTTTTCTTTCTTTATTGCTACCACTTTATCCAGGCAACCATTATATTGAACTTCAACCTTCTAGTTTGTCTCCAAGTTCTTCTTTCCAAGTTGTTCGTGCTCTACCCAGCAGCCATCTTAAATCATATGGTGTGACTTCCCTGATCAGGCTTTCCAGGGCTTTCCCATTACAGTTAGAATAAAATCTAGACCCTTTACTCTGGCCTACTTACTAGATGCTATTTGATTTGCTCCTTTCCTGTCTCTCCTGTTTTATCTTATACCCTCTCCTTGATCAACCTTCTTACTGGTCTTTTGTCCTGAATTTGCTACATTTGTGTCCTTTGCCTAGAATGCTTTTCTTTTCTTGGGTCTTTGCAATGTTCCTTGTCTTTAGCTTAACTGTTACCTCTTTAAACACGGTTCAAGGACCCACCGTAGTAGTCCTGCTCTTCGCCTCTTGACATATTACTTTTTTGTTTTCTCTCTTCCCCTAGCTTGAACATAAGCTCCAAGAGAGTAGGGAACTTAATGTCTCACTTAAAGTGTTATATTTCCTACACTAGAATAGTTGTGCCTGGCTTGTGATAGGCACCTTTGTTGTAAATTCATATGAATTCTGAAAGCTTAAATTCATCTGAAAGATGGGGTTAAATATGTAGTTTCTAAGATTATGAGGATTAAATCAGGTGATTTTATTTAAAGTCACCTAGCACAGTTCTGGGCACATGGTTGGTAGTTAAATTTGCTGTAATTTGTTGATTTCTGTTCTTCTTTAGTTGTTTTTGGGAGGGCAGGGACCTTTTACAGTTATGTCTCCCATAATATTTAGCACAGTGCTTTGTACATAGATTTCATTAAAAAAAAATGGAGCAGATTACAGTCTTTGTACTATCTTAAATATTAATATATTATTAAATGTTAAATATAATTTACATTATATATTATTAAGTATATTGTGTGACATTTTATATATGATCATTGAGTTCTTGGTATGGATACTTGAGAATGTATTCATAGATTGTGAACAAGAATGTATGTCTCATCTACTAGTCTAACAGCCTACAGCCCCTCCTTCCTCACTGCTATTTCTAGTGTATATTTTCTTGGAACTTCAGAAAATCATCACTTGGAGTAAAGAGAGATTTGGCAGTTGGTTCTTCTCTGGATATATAGAAATTAAAATTAGCCTTTTAGAATTGTTTGGGGGAAGAGTTAGCTAAAATGAGCCTTGTATCACTTCCAGCAGTGAATCAGTAGTATTGGACTTCTAGGTCAGCATAAAGTTTCATAACAACGCACCAATTTAGATGATGAGAGGTTTCCTCTGCCCACTTGGGGGATTTGATATTTTTAAAACTAAACATGCAAGGACTTTAGAAATCTTTTTGTTTCTGTATCCATGACCTTTTGTTTTTGCTAATTTTTATTTTGGTGTATTTCCCTTAATTGCTAAGTTTCTGAAAGCTCAGATCTCTTAATCCCCTCAGCTGTAGGGCCATGGGTATTTAGGGGACATATTCTTGATTTACCAGTTTAATTTTAATTTCTTCTACTTTGTATTTTCATTGTTATTACATTTTTCATTGGATTGATAACTTGGTAAGATTCACAGATTTTCATATTAATGTTTTTTTTTCATTCAAGCTGGTTTATGAATTCCTTGAGTATAGGCATGTACAATGTTAATTGTTTAGTTTCTGCTCCCCTAGTGTTTTTTGACTGTTCTTTGCACATAATTGATAATCACTGAATGTTATTCATTAGGCTAAGTTTTTCAGTAAATACTGAAACTGCTTAATAGTCTGTGCAGAATTTAAATTTATTTGCATAGTAATGGTAAATTAGGAAGAGCATTGGCTTCCAATAGATACTTGTTTCATCTACTGGCTGTTCTTTTATTGGAACATCTGTACATGTATCAAAATGCTTTTAGGGACAAAATTAGAATTACTGTGATGGCTGTTACACGAATTTAAAAAAACAGCTTCAAATGAAACTAAACTGTATGAAAGGAAGTGACCAGGAGAGAATAAGGTAAATAGCAGAGCACTAAAATAAACTCATATTGTACTTAAGTTACGAACTGTAGCGTTATGAATACTAACTATAGATACACGACATGTTTTGATATACCAAGATGGCCACTTATGCCAGCCACTTTGGAATTTTCTGATAGGATGACAGCATAGCTTCTGTTTTCTAAAGCCCAAATTGCTAAAATTAGAATTCAGGTGTTTGAATTAAAGGTGCTTCAGTTTCATAATGCACTGCTTGATTGAAACAAAAAAAGTTAAGTTCCTTTAAGCTTTTGTGGTTAAAAATTTATTTCCTTAATCAGTTTTCCATTCCCTGAAATATTTAGTGCCTTTATTAAGAGTTTTTTATAGCAGTGTTGAGTGTGATGCCTTGTAAACAGTGGATTTTTAATTTACCATAATTCAAATTCATATTTTTTTATCTTTGCTAGGAGTTTGAATTTAGAATTTAATTTCTCAGAACATTCTCTCCAGGAAGAATTTTACAGTATCTCAAAGACTTCACTTGATTGCTTGATCCTGCATAAAACCCAAGGTAAATAATATCCTTTATTCTAGTTTTCAGTTTTGGCTTATTTAAGAAAATGTGACTTCTGAACTCATGATTTAGACTGATTAAAAGTGATGTGGTCTGAAACTCTTGGGGGCTTTCTGGTGGCTTGTATGAAGTAAGCCAGATTTTAAAAGATAGTTTTAAGGAAAAGATTGTCTATCTCTTCTGCTTCTAGGTTGTGTGCCTGCTTCTACTTCTATAAACACATCTGCTTAAAGACTCAGAACACACAAAGTTATTTAAAAATAAAACAAGACAAAATAACTCTGCTTATTTAACTACCTTCCTTTATGCATGCAAGAGGAGGTCTGTAACTTAGCTTTTTTCCCCTTATGTGGGTGTTAAGGTAATTAAAATTGATTGCTTATTATGTGCTAAGCATTGTATTAAGTATATTACATGTATCAACTTGTTTAATCCTCACTATAACTCTGAGGAGAGTACTGTCTTTATGTATTTCCTAAGTTACTTGGAATTAAGAGTGAGAGAAGACAAAGCTGGTATTTGTTTCTTTGAAGATAGATATGTTTTGTTTTAAAATAAATACTTGACACCCCTTGAATTTGTCATTTATGTGGTTTTTTGGTGAGGAAGTATGCAGACATCATTGTCTCCTCTATAATTCAGCTCATCTTAGTACTTTCAAATAGTATTTCATAATACTGAGCAAAGTCTAGGTAGGTCAAATAAGTGCCCTAAAACATTTTGGTAGTAGGAGAAATGGTTTAAATATATGGCAATTGCAGGCTATTAAGAAAGTTTAATGAGTTGTTTTTTATGGAAAAAATTACTTATTTTGTATAAGTTAGTGGAAATTTGGAAATAGTGTAGCAGGAATAAAGTTGGGAGGCATATGTATATGTTTAATTTTGTGAAGAGTAGATCTTATAAATCATTTAGTCCTGTTACTGATTTCTGTGAGGTCTGATTATTGTATTAGATACTAGGTAGTGTTTAGAAAAGTTACAATACTGGTGCCCAAGTTCTCTTTTTCGTGTAGTTCCAAATTATCTCTTTCTTGCAGCAATCTCTTCAGTTTATTCATCTTTTATCCTTTTTCATCTTCTCACCAGAAGGCTACAGGGTGAACCTAGGCATTGTCACATAAGTCCATTTTTATTCTGCAGTCATGACTATTGAAAGCAGAGCCATGGCTCCAGCTGTTCAGACTTAGTGACCTTTATTCTACTAGGAGACTATCCATCACCATTCCAAGCAGTATTGTATACATGGAGTGGTCAATTTAGTCCCATTTCAAGGCCATAAAGCACTTATGATGGCAGTCGGGTAGGTTTATTCTGTATTTTTTAGTATTGCGCCACTTGTACTTTGTTTTTTTCAGGTTCGTTATCTGTAATACTCTGATGTTATTTATCTTTTTTACAGGAGAGGTAGGCATTTGTATTGGGCATGGAATAACATCTAACATGCTGCTGTAGTCTGATATCATTGCTCTTTCTGGCTTCTGCAGCTGCTGCCTTTTTGGATTGAGGCACATAGGTGGGGCAGTCCATAGAAATCTTCTGTTGTGTCTTCACTATACAGTACCTGTCATGTAGGTGAAAATACAGTTTTAGTTAGGGATAATTGACTGTCTTAGTACTCATATGAATAATGATGAGTAATATCCTTTGAGAAACTTACGTCTTGTAAATTCAATTTGTATCCGAAAATAAGTTAAATAATTGAAACATTTTCACTTGTATTGTGATTTTAACCTTTTTCACTCTCTCATTTGACTAGGAGAAAAGAAATGGGTCGCTCCAATTCTAGATCACACTCTTCAAGATCAAAGTCTAGATCACAGTCTAGTTCACGATCAAGATCAAGATCACACTCTAGAAAGAAGAGATACAGGTGAATTACTGTGCTTTTAATTCCTTAAATAATGATAATAATCATATCAGCTAATACTTATGAAGTGCTTACACAGAGTGCTACATTCATTAACATGTTTTATTCTCAAAGAACCCTGTGAATGGATCTATTGTTATCCTTGTTTTAGAGTTAGTTCACTGGGGGTCTTGGAATGTATTTCCTGCAGATAAGCGGGAACTGCTGTAATGTTAAGAGATGAATTGGATAATGTAAGAATTATTTGACAGTAAGCAGTCTTTGCATACTGTTTCTTAGTTTCTCATTTCTGACTCTGAGGTCTCAATAGGTTTATTGTTTAAAAATTATAAACTCTGGTTGTCTTTCTTTAAGTAGTAATACATACTTAACATAGAAAATAGAGACCACAAGTTGAAAATAAAAGTGACCATAATTTCATTATGAATTAATACTTGTTTATGATTTTCCTGTACTATTTTTCTAGGCCTAAGTTTTTATTATGCATGCATTTAGCCAATGGTATTTCACTGGTGAATATTCTTCCATGGCATTACATTTTCTTTTAACACTATCACTTTAAGTGCCTGCATAAAGGTACTGTAATTTGTTAGTGTGTCCTGTTGTTGGTTGTCAATTTTTTCCCCTGTTTTCTGTGCCTTCATTCCTAAGCCCTTTATTTCTCAATATTTACCTTAGAATTGAGATTTTCTTCATTGAAAACAGTAAACTTCTACTTTTGTATAAATGAGGGCTTTTTAAAAAATAATACATTTTTGGCTTTGACACTTTATTTACGTGTTATATTCAACCAGAAGTATTTGGGATGGTAGGATGTAATAGTTTATTTTTCTTGGATTGATATTTATTTCATTTTTAGTTCTAGGTCTCGTTCCAGGACATATTCAAGATCTCGTAGTAGAGATCGCATGTATTCTAGAGATTATCGCCGAGATTACAGAAATAATAGAGGAATGAGACGACCTTATGGGTACAGAGGAAGGGGTAGAGGGTATTATCAAGGAGGAGGAGGTAGATATCATCGAGGTGGATATAGACCTGTTTGGAATAGAAGACACTCCAGGAGTCCTAGACGAGGTCGTTCACGTTCCAGGAGTCCAAAAAGAAGATCCGTTTCTTCTCAAAGATCCCGAAGCAGATCTCGCCGGTCATATAGATCATCTAGGTCTCCAAGATCATCCTCTTCTCGTTCTTCGTCCCCGTATAGCAAGTCTCCTGTCTCTAAAAGACGAGGGTCTCAGGAAAAACAAACCAAAAAAGCTGAAGGGGAGCCCCAAGAAGAGAGTCCTTTGAAAAACAAGTCACAGGAGGAACCGAAAGATACATTTGAACATGACCCATCTGAATCTATTGATGAGTTTAATAAATCATCAGCCACATCTGGTGATATTTGGCCTGGCCTTTCAGCATATGATAATAGTCCCAGATCACCCCATAGTCCTTCACCAATTGCTACACCACCTAGTCAGAGTTCATCTTGCTCTGATGCCCCCATGCTCAGTACAGTACACTCTGCAAAAAACACCCCCTCTCAGCATTCACATTCCATTCAGCATAGTCCTGAAAGGTCTGGGTCTGGTTCTGTTGGAAATGGATCTAGTAGATACAGTCCTTCTCAGAATAGTCCAATTCATCACATCCCTTCACGAAGAAGCCCTGCAAAGACAATCACACCACAGAATGCTCCAAGAGATGAGGCTAGGGGACGTTCCTCATTTTATCCTGATGGTGGGGATCAGGAAACTGCAAAGACAGGAAAATTCTTAAAAAGGTAAGAACTAAGAGAATTTAGATTATAATATTAATACTTCTGATCTTTGAATTCTTTTTGGATTTTAAGGCTAAAAATTGCATTGTGATGTGTATTTAGCTATTTTTACTCCTGACTTCCTTCTTTATAAGATAATTCCAAGTTGGTTTTATTCGTATCTTGTTAACTTTGGAAGTGAAGTATTCTAATAAATGTTTATGAAGCTAATTCATATTCCTCCTTTTCATTTTATCCATTTTTAGTCAGTCCAGAATTGAGAGTATAAATGAGAAATTGAGTAGCATAAAGCATAACTAATGGTTAACATGTTGTAAAAACAGTAAAAACAATATAACTAATGGTTAACATGTTGTAAAAACAGATTAATTTTATAAGTGTTAGCTTATTTTGTACTCTTCACCATTATAAAGTGACCTACATAAATAATGCAATTATATTACATGTTCTTGTGTGGTATTATAAACAGTCCAGCTACCAGTTTTTAACGAATGTGCCTGACTGTAGAAAAGATAATAAATGGTATTTCTTACTCAAGTAAACATTTCAGAGAGATACTTGGTTTGAATTCTAATTTCAAGCATTGCTAAAGGTTACTAAAAAGCTTAATGAAAATGGGTTGCTAAGGTAGTGTGATTGACTTACAAGTGAGGGAATACTGCAAGCATGCTATTTATGATTTAGTGCTATACAATCTAAAATTAATTTTCTTAGTGGACTGATACATAGTTTCTACTTAATGTTGCCAGAAAGCATCATTTTCTACTGCAAAGTATATATGAACTATTTTGTGGTCTAGATAGACTATTAAATATCTAATATTAATTACCTTGAAGTCCACTTTTTTGAACTCTTATTTATATTAGATAAGTGAAATAGTCTGAGATTGAGTATAATCATAAGTAGAATTTTAATAGATAAGTATATTGTTTATTAGTGGTTTTTAGCCTCAGAAATTAAGCTGTGTTGTATGTTCTAGAATCTCTGGAAATTTGGATTTGTTAGTGCAGAATTGTGGACTATAAATAGAACAGGTTTTTGAGATGGCTTTACTTTTTTTAAACTTTAGGAAGTCTAATGTGTAAATTTATTTAAAAACAGTACATAAGCTGTATGGATGCTTTTAATGCTTTTTAAAAGTGGAATCTGAAAAAGCACTTTTCAGTAGGGTTTTTTCCTCTTATTACTGGTCCTGTGATATTGGGAAGCACAATTAAGTATGCAAGTGATCTGCAATGAATGCAATCCAGAGTTACCATCCTCTTCTTTGCTTATTCACAGGTTCACAGATGAAGAGTCTAGAGTATTCCTGCTTGATAGGGGTAATACCAGGGATAAAGAGGCTCCAAAGGAGAAAGGATCAGAGAAAGGGAGGGCAGAGGGAGAATGGGAAGATCAGGAAGCTCTAGATTACTTCAGTGATAAAGAGTCTGGAAAACAAAAGTTTAATGATTCAGAAGGGGATGACACAGAGGAGACAGAGGATTATAGACAGTTCAGGAAGTCAGTTCTTGCAGATCAGGGTAAAAATTTTGCTACTACATCTCACCGGAATACTGAGGAGGAAGGACCCAAGTACAAGTCCAAAGTTTCATTGAAAGGCAATAGAGAAAGTGATGGATTTAGAGAAGAAAAAAATTATAAACTTAAAGAGACTGGATATGTAGTGGAAAGGCCTAGCACTACAAAAGATAAGCACAAGGAAGACGACAAAAATTCTGAAAGAATAACAGTAAAGAAAGAAACTCAGTCACCTGAGCAGGTAAAGTCTGAAAAGCTCAAAGACCTCTTTGATTACAGTCCCCCTCTACACAAGAATCTGGATGCACGAGAAAAGTCTACCTTCAGAGAGGAGAGTCCACTTAGGATCAAAATGATAGCCAGTGATTCTCATCGTCCTGAAGTCAAACTCAAAATGGCACCTGTTCCTCTTGATGATTCTAACAGGTAATCCACACTGATACCTAATAAATAATCTGTGGGTGGTTAGTTAATAATCCAGTTAATTATTTTCTGAATGTACTTACCATTTTCATATTCAAACCAATGGTATATTTTGTTTGTATGTGTCTGTTACCGATATGCTCCAGACCTGCTTCCTTGACTAAAGACAGGCTACTTGCTAGTACACTTGTCCATTCTGTCAAGAAGGAGCAAGAATTCCGATCCATCTTTGACCACATTAAGTTGCCACAAGCCAGCAAAAGCACTTCAGAGTCATTTATTCAACACATTGTGTCCTTGGTTCATCATGTTAAAGGTATGTTTAGTATGTTTCTTACCGTGAATTAAAGTTATCTTGTAAGTAAAAAAATGAACAGCTATGTGTAATGATTAATGCACCCCAGGACTAGCAAGTATATATAGACTATTAAATTTTTGGAAAAATAGCACTACACGAAAGAGCTAACAGTCTGGTTAACATTAAGACCTATTTAGTAAAGTGATTTTTAATATTTAATAAAGTGATTAAAATGCTAAATAGAATTAAAACATACCCTAAAAATCTGTATTATGATAAAACATGACGTAGATTTATACAACGCTAAAAGTCTTTTTGAAATGTACCGTAATACTGTATTTGAAGTGCAGGGTGCTTACAGATTATCTTTGATTGCATGCATGGGACTTGTATTAATGTACTCTTGGCATTGGATTTATAACAAAGTGGGGCAGTATTGTTATTATTAAGAATTTCTTTTTAACTTTTAAAGAAACTTGAAACCAGTGGGGAAAAACAGTATTAATTTCCTGTGTTAATTTTGTATTAGTTAACTTGTTATAATATTTGGCTTTTTTATATGATAAATAAACAAGAAAAAACATTATTAGGAGTTTTCAAGGGGAAGAATTTCAAGAAATTTATAAGTATGTTGGGTAAGTAGTGATTCTGTGAATAGTGACTGATTAGGATAATAATTATGACATTTCTTTAGGTCCTGGGGTTGATAAGGGTGTTCGTTTCAACTGAGTAGTGATGTTCTATTTTCACTAGTACGTAGTTTTAGTTTCAAAGTTACTAATAATTTTCAAAGGTTTTAGCATGTGACTTTTTGGGCAAATAGAACTTGTTTTTATTATTTTGGTTTTGTGTTTGAAAGGCAGTTTACTTTGAAATAGTTTCTTACCCAGGAATCTCCATGGCTGTTGCTCTGAAAAGCCGTTTTCTGAAAAGTTTGTCTTTGGATGTGAGAACAACTGATAATAGCTGAAACTTGCCTTTAGCAAATTCTTTATGCATTTGATATTTCAAAACAGTGACTAGTTAATGAATTTCATTTTGACTGTAATTATTTAAACATAGTAACAAAAGAGTTTTGTTATTTGGCTATAACTAGGTTTGTGAACCAGTTTATGACCATATTACTGTGGTGCATAGAATATGAAACGTTAACATTTTTTCTTTTTTCACCTTTTTTTGACCTGTCTCCACATTTTACAATTTATTGGTGAATTTTGAGATCAGGTTTTCATAAAATTTTTCCTTTTTCGTTTTCCTTTTTTTTTTAAAAAAGAAAAAGAATTGTAGTTATGTTTCATTATTCGTATTGTGCAACCGATCTGAACAGCTCTTACTTAACATAGAGCTGAAAATGCCCAGTGATGTTTTCTTTTTCATTGTAACTAGGTCCTGGAATATGTTTTGAAATGGCAAATCCATGTTTCAAAGTAAAATAGCTGTTGAAAGATACAGGCAAAGTTGAATCTTCTGTCTTCCTGGCAAAAATGGCATAAAAACTGAGTTGCTAGCTCAAATTCCTGGGTTTCATGGAATTATGATTGAGGCACTACCCTTGTAGTGGCCGTTTCAAGTTTTAATGATTGGTTATGAGACATGTGCTGGATATTGGGCGGTAAGTTGACACAGATGTATGTTGACCTGTTAAGCAGATAGCTTGCTTCATAATGTAACATTTCATGACTTTATACGTCTTTCTATATTACATCTACAGCATATTTTGAAATGGTTTAAAAACTAATCAGTATTGCTATTACTAATTTTAAAGTTGTTAAAAGAAAGACAAGACAATAATATCAAATGTGCTGTCAGGTTTGCCAAGATGCCAGAGTTTTGGAGTAATTAGTGTTAATTGATTTAAAAAATATTTTTCCAATTGAAATGGCAGTATTCAGTTTTTTCTTAAATCCAGTTTTTGTTGTCAACATAGTTCTTGCTGAAATACTTTGATTAGCTTACTAAAACTAGCTGTGTAGTTACCGTAGCATTTTTTGTTTCCTGCAAATGATTACTTGAAGTTAACTTCATTGGTTCATATTGGCAAGGCTTAAGGACATTCACATATTGTTCCTTTTTGTTCTGTTTGAGGAAGTGTAGTGCATTATTGAAATGGAATTAGAGACTCAATTTAATATATTTATTGTTCTTGGTCTATATGCAATATTGACAGGGACCTGTGAGGAACTTTGCATCAGTTACCTGTTGAGGTACAAGAAGTTACAAGGGACAGGGTAGGAGTTCTTTGTAACACTTGGTTCTCTTCTGCTAGGTTTCTTGAGTATTTTTATTTTTCTTTTCACCTGCTACATGCCCTTCTGTCACAAATGAAAATCGCTCTTAAAGTAAAGATAACTAACTGGGCAGTGTTTCTCCTAAATCAACAGAGCAATACTTCAAATCAGCTGCAGTGACTCTAAACGAGAGGTTCACCTCGTATCAGAAAGCCACTGAAGAACATAGTGCCCGGCAAAAGAGCCCTGAGATACACAGGTAATGTATACTGGGCATGTAAAAATGTTGTTTTGATAGGAAGACGCTGTTCAAACAAGTTTATGTTGGAACTTTAGACAAGATATATGGAACTACGTGGATGTTATGACACAAACGAACTTTGATTTGTAGCTTGAATAAATATATTTCCAATCTTGAAAAGTTTGTAATTTACTGTTTCTTTTTAATTTTCAGTTTTATTTGGTTTAAACTGGTTGTTAGAACTTAAAACACTAATTCTTATCACTTGCCAGTATGAAATTAGTTACAACATCTGTATGTTGGGAGGGGGTTGGATGCCTAGAGTAAGTAACCCTTGAATTAGATTTACTTCCAGTAAGTTTGTAAAATTAAAATGCTTGGTGAAAGGTAGAATTGTTTTTCATGAAAAGATCGTGAATGTTGAAGTCAGACGGTTGTATTCCAGTCCTTGCTCTCTCACTTAACTGCGTTGTGATAAAAAAGTTACTTAATCGCTTAACATTAGTTTTTCCCATCTACAAACAAGAATAACAGTGCCTGTTTTGCAGGATGGTGGTGACAATTAGTATTGATTATAAAACATCTAGTTCGGTGCTTAATACAAAGTAGGTATGGTTTTGGTGGTCACTGCTGAAGAGGCACTGAGAAGATGAAACTGACACTAGCTTAAAAAGGCAAGGAGAGGCACAGAATAAAACTAAAGATCTACTGAATCTGTAAAAATATTGGAGATACTTAACAAATAATCCTATTTGTGTATTCATTGATACACAATGATTATAATTGTATGATGATTAACACTTAAAATGATAATGTCCAATTTAATCAAAACATGTTTTCCTTTTTTTGATGGTTAAAGTAAGCTTGATATCTTGAAAGGTCAGGCTTCATTTATATATAAAAAATTGGTTGAAGCATTTTAATTCATTTTTAATATAGTTTTTATTTCTTAATTATCTATTAGGAATTAGATTAATAATCTTGCTGTGCTAAATTAGACAACTGGGAGAGAAACAACTGTCTAGTATTTCCTTTACAAAAATGGACAATTTTAGGAATTTGTGGAACCATAAAGTTAATGTGACTACAAATAGATTTTATTTTACATTAAGGAGAATTGACATCTCTCCAAGTGCCCTGAGGAAGCACACGCGTTTAGCAGGGGAAGAGAGAGTTTTTAAAGAAGAAAATCAAAAGGTATGTTTTGAATGGACCTTTTTTTTTTTCTCATGTTAACTTCAGCTTAGTTAATGATGTTGTACTAATAAGCATAGTTTGTTTAGGCAAAATGTTTAAGGATATCATCTGTAACTTGTAAATACATTATGTATATATTTATGGTAGCATATATAGTGTACTTTCCTAGAAGAAATTAAGCTGACACTTGTACTATATATCTAAGTTAAACCAAGAATGATTTTTTTAAATGCTACTGAAAGGAAGAAACTAGTTCTAAGAAAAGGGCAAAGAATCAATGAGTAGACAAAGGAAAATTATAAAAGCAAAGATATAAATTATATTAGGGTTTCTGTTAGAGGTGAAATGGATGAGCCAGAATATTCCTTGATTTATGTGTGCCTAAATTAATATCTCTAGGTTCTTCACAGAGAGAACAAGAAGTAATCTCCATGCTACTGGGCATTTTTGATCTGGACTAAGAAATAAGCATTCTAAGAACTGGTTTACAAATGAACATTTGGAACAAAAACTGTGTTATAGTTTTTGTGGATTGTGGGGAAGAATGCTTTTAAACTTGAGAAAGGAGTCTGAATGACTGGAATTACTGGCGTTGGGGTCGGAGGACTCTTGAATACGGAATTCAGTCGTTAAGGGAATCTGATTAATTGATAATTTGAAATTGACATTTTCAAAGTAGATTATATGACAGTCCATAAAAGTCTAGTTGAAATATGGAGCAAGGTTAAAAGGGAGCAACTGTCTGTTGTAGTGAAAAGGCTAGGGAACCTGGAAGCGTATTGCTTGGTTCCAATTCTGGCCATCACCAAGTACTGTCTCTGTGATATTAGGAAAGTAATTAGCTTCTTGGACATTGGTTTTCTAATAGGAAGAGTGAGAATACATCTATCTTGCAGAGTTGAATAATTGGGCTGTTATGAAAACATTGGCATTTTTATTACTAGAAGCTGTTATTAATGGTTGTAGTATATAACCATTTTAATTAGGCATGCTATTAATTCATTAGATAAGAAATTTAGAGCTTAGGAAGAAAGTGGTTTCTTTGCATGGGGCACATTAATCTTGGAAAACCAGATTCTGAGAAGTGAATGCTAATTTTGGCTTTTACTTTCAATACCTTGGGTTCAATGTTGGTTAATTTTGTTTTGCCCACAATTTAGTCTATTCTTGTACTCTGACAGAGTGAGTATCTTCCTTCTCTCCGTTACTCAGACCGATTTTGATTGAGAGGAGAGAAAATAGTGATAACTAATGGAAGGACAAGAGGATATGACATTGCTTTTTATCCTTTATCTTCCTATCTGAGTGAACAATTAACATATATTTAGTACTATGTTGTTTATATATATGTATATATATATGTATGCATATATATATGTGTGTATATATATAGTTTGGCCTTTACAAAATACTTTCACTTTTATTGTTACTTGTGGACTTGGTAATAATGTATTACTAGGTGAATAGGAAGATTTTTGCTCTTGATTAGATTTTTCTTGTTACAGTGGGAGCAAATGGGTGAGTAGTTGGTATCATTTGGAGATATGAATGTTTATGAACATTATAGCTAGACTTCCCAGAGTACTTCTTATTGTTGAATAGTAGCAAGGATGTCCACATTGCTTAGCATCTTACTGATGTATAATTTTTCTTCATTCCTAGATGCCTCTTTCCATCTTCCTAAATTATATAGTATTTGAAAAAGCAATGGAACAAGAAGGAGGTGAATTGTGACCCAGTTAAACTAATGTCCGTTGCAATACCTGAATTGAGAAAGGGCAGTATATGGCCCAGATACTGAGTACAGGATTGGGAATAATATCTTTCTGGCTTTGTTTCTACCCTTGTTCAACCTCAGTTGGTTTCATTAATCATATTACGCTTGCATGTTATGGAAATTACAGAATACTTAACTTTTGAAGCGGTTTTTATTGGGTTGGTCAACTTATATGGGAAGAGCTTGATGACGAGGCTTAAATAATGAGAACCATTACTTTAGGATCCCTTAGCTTTATAGGCAGATGGCTACACCCACAACTGAGTATAACCTCTATCATTGTTAAACTATATAAAAAACCGTTTTGAAGGATAAATGAGGATGTGCTGAGTACAAAAATAATTGTATCATAGTACTGTATGAAAGTTTATTATGGATTGCTTTGAACAAAAACCTATGACATTTTCAAGATGATTTACCTTTTAATAATTTCCCCAGTCCCATTATACTTGCGTACACAAGTGTTTAGTGAAAACATCAAGTACATTTTTAAACAAAAACTAAGTATGGAAGTAGTAAGTTACTCATTCTTTTCTGATACTAAAATGCCAGCTTAGAAATTGGCATAAAATTTGGTTTTGTGTGTGTGTATATATACACACACACACGTACATACACGCACATATATACGTATTTTTGTCCCTATAGTTTCCCTGAAATCTGTATTTTATATCTGTCTTTTATAGGGAGATAAAAAATTAAGGTGTGATTCTGCTGATCTTCGGCATGACATTGATCGTCGGAGAAAAGAAAGAAGTAAAGAACGGGGGGATTCCAAGGGCTCCAGGGAATCCAGTGGATCAAGAAAGCAGGAAAAAACTCCAAAAGATTACAAGGAATACAAATCTTACAAAGATGACAGGTAACTGTTAAAACTGTCTGAGTTAGGTTTTAGCTTCTAATTAGCCTTTAATAATTGTCAGCTTAATTGCTTTCAATTTTGACTGTGTAATCGAATGTTTAAATTTAAACAATTAAAATTATTTGTTTTACAGCAAAAATATATTTGTCTTTTACACGGCTTATGGTGGATGAGGACAAAAACTTTGGAATAGCAAGCTAACACTGAAAAAAAAAATGACAAATTAATGTGTCCTATTATCCAGGCTACATCAGGAGGTTGGACTTCAATGCAGTGCATTTCTAGAAACAGTTTGTGTAAGAACTTTGGTTCGTTATGCTTGATTCCGCACTTTTTCAACTCATAACACCCAGAGTACAAGAATTTTAAACTGATGTCTAGTGGTTTAACATGGGAGAGATGGGGGGGAGGAAGGACTAGTTTTTTTGAAATAGCAATGTGTATTAGTCTTTCAAAGTAATGTTTCCATGGATACTGTTAGAAGTGGTAAGAGTTATCGCAGGTATGACCTTTTCGGGTGTTGGATTAGAATCATGTAAAATTGTTCATCATAGAGTCAAATAAATAACAGGAATACTAAGAAGTATTATAGATAATTGTTTTCCTTGCTATTCATTAGGTAAATGGTGGATTTTACTTGTGTTTTTTAATTTATGACTGGTATTTGTAATGTCATATGCTTTTTATTTCAATAACGGAGTTATGGCCTAAACGATATCAACTGTTCTCACCCAGGGTGTACAAACTGCATTCATTTTGAAACATGGCCTTAAGACCATTCTTACTTTTTCCTACTCTTCTCTTCCTTTCCTTAAAATAAAAATAAGTTTAAAATATTGAAGAACTGAACCTTATTCTTGAAGTTGCCAGACTGCTAGTTTCTAACTGGCATGTCATACCATGTTTTTCAGTAGTCATGTAAAACAAATATTGAAGGAGAATGGAAACAGACTATGTCAGAGTTTAACACCCAATCATTTTAGTTGCATAATAATTTTAATAGGGGATAGTTTTTTTGACTTGAAAAATATCCCTCTTATTATAAGATTCAACAGGGGGTCTTTTTATCTTTTTAAAAAATAGCACACATTTTTTGTTTGCTTTATTTTGCAGTAAACATAAAAGTAGAGAGCAAGATCATTCTCGATCTTCATCCTCTTCAGCATCACCTTCTTCTCCCAGTTCTCGAGAAGAAAAGGAGAGTAAGAAGGAAAGAGAAGAAGAATTTAAAACTCACCATGAACTGAAAGAATACTCAGGCTTTGGAGGAGTTAGCCGACCACGAGGAACCTTTGTAAGTAATAAAATTATCTTTGATCATTTGGTAGAACTTTACTTAAGAGTACTATACATAAGGAAAGTAAAATATATGTTTTAGACATTGTTGTGTGAGTCATTACTCGTATAGCCTTGAAAAATAAAATGGTATTTGATATATCGTCATTAAGAAATGCCATTTAGGGGGAGTGAGGAAGGGCTTGGAGCTGGGATGATGCTTTCTTTGTATATAAAGTAAAAAATAAATGTTTTTGCCTGATTTTAAAAGAATAAAATGCCATTTTGAGATTTAGAAGCATCTATATAAACTAGATAACTTTTCTTAACATTGGAATCAGTAACTGTACATAGTGCTTAGAGACCCAAGAGTCAAGCAAAGTTAGTGATTGAGATCCATTTCTTTAATCACTTAGTCCTTGAAAAAAGTCTTGAAACAAACAAAAAAATCCATATGTTCATCTCTGTATTGACAGCTATTTTCATTTTTGCCTATTATCTTCAAGTTCTTGTTTATCCGTGTATCAGTCATAGAAATTATATCTTTTCTTTTTATTCTACATAGCATATGCATTATTCCCATGTTTCCATAAATTTGTTACAATTGTTAATTTAATGACTTCATAGTAGTGCATCTTCTTGACTCTTTAATTTCTAGATTCAGATTCCTACCTTGAGCAAGTATCCAGTTTGTTATTAGTGGGGTTCACTAATTAGATGATTTGGGAAAGAGAAGAGCTTTGCCTGTATGGTGATAGGTGTAGTTGAACACTTGGGATGTTAGTGTTAGGAATTAGACAACTCTTTTGGCTAGTAGAAGGGAAACAAACCAACTTGATTATTTAAAAATTTTAGTTCAGGCCTTGAAAGTGCAGCATTCTGACTGCACTGTTAACTAATTAGGTTGACTGCATTTCTTCTTAACCTACTCAGCTTTCAGTAGGCAGAATTTTTTGCCTCCTTACTGGCCTCAGTGGCCATGAAGTTGAGATTTAGGAAAGAAATTAGGGAATGTTTTTTGTTACTGCAGTAAAATTAGAGTTTGCATGTAACTTAATACCTCTTGATTTCACTACTAAACAACTTTGTTAATGTTAATCAGTTTCGAATTAGAGGCAGAGGAAGAGCCAGAGGAGTTTTTGCTGGGACAAATACTGGTCCAAACAACTCAAATACTACTTTTCAAAAGAGACCGAAGGAAGAGGAATGGGATCCAGAATATACCCCAAAGAGCAAGAAGTACTTCTTGGTGGGTGTTAGAAATCTCTGTTTATTTGGTTTGCATTAATTTTCAAAGCATACTGGGTGAATACATTTGAGTACAGGTATCCACTACTATGAGAAGATTTCACCATCATATAGGAAACTTTTAAAATAAATCATTACCCAGATGATTTTGAAGTTTTGAAAATGTGGGTCCCTTTAGTCCTGTTTATACTTTATTGATATCACCTATGGGCTGATCAGGGTAAAGTAAAAATATACCTGATTTGATAGCCACATTCAGAGAAGAACAGTAACTTGTTTCGTATCTGTCTATAAGACGGTAAAAGTTGTAGAAGCTTCTAATTAAGAGTTACTTTTCATCATCGCAGCTATTTGTTTAATTGAAAGACAAGGAGAAGAATTCTTTCACAGTACATGTAATTAAGGTTCTCAGGAGGCTGTTAACTTTTATTGGAGTAAAAGGAAGATGAAAAATTACATTATGGAAAAGTTGCTAGATACACATTAATTTAGTGCTTCCTTGTGATGCTCTTCTCTCTGAAGTAGTTTTATAAGGGATGAAGCCAGAGGAGGTGGGTCCTGAAAGATTCTCTAGGTAATGATGGAAATTTTCTGCACTTTGGCATGGGAGAAGAGGGTTTTTTCCTGTATTATAGAAACTTGAGGAAACACCAAAAACTATTACCAGAATACTCATTTTTGTCATAGCTTCTCAGGGAAGTCATGTTTTAGAGACTATTTCTGAAGACTAATTGTTTTGTCGAAGCAGGGAGGAAAATAGTACTGGATTTTATAGAAATGTATCTTTCATTTGGCTTTTTATGAATATATTTGAATAAACCTGAATGTCCATGCCATCAGCTAAATTAGAGTTATAGAGCTGTATTCTGAAGTAGATCTATATTTTGTTTGAAGAATGGGCATTGTAGCTGTTTCAAAAACTAATTTCCATTTGCCTCTTTTTGGGATACTTTAAGGACCAAGAGTCTGAAAAAGTTAAGCATAATGTTTGCACAGCATATGCTCATGTGAGGAGAAATTTATGCTTGAGTTGACAGTCTGGAAAGTGAAAGGCATTTTATTCAGTTACAGAAAAGTTTAAAAGACCTATCTCCTTTTCGATTTAAGAATTTATGAATAGACTGCTGTTTATGCTGTAGATGGAAAGATAAATATGATTTCAATTCTTGGCTTACGAGACCTAGTAATGGAGAACATTCTAAATACATATGGTGGATTATTGCAAAGGAGATACTGATTAGAAGAGACTTCGTAGACGATATTGGATTGAATCTTGAGCTTAAAACATGAGCAGGTGTACTGTAAGAAAGCAGGAGTGAAACATCCTTAAATAGAGAACTCCAATACTCAGATGGCTAGATGATTGGTGTAAGTTTGGGAAAATTAAGAAAAAGCGGGAGCCAAATTTTAGAAGGCCATAATACTTCAATAAATTTGGATGTTAAGCAGAGTTTGGAAAATCATGGTTGTGACAAACATATCTGGGAAATAATTGTTTGAACTAAGGGGCTATAGGTTTGGAAAAAGTTTAAGGAACATTTATGAAGGCTTATTCAGGGAGCCACTAGTCGGGTGTTGGTAGTGAGAAGATGGAATCTCTCAAAGATAGGGAATAAAGGGGAAAGCAGCTAATTTGAGGTGAAGATTAAGTTCTGTTATTGAAGTGCCAGGCAGAAATTAAGTGGAAGTGTGCAGTAGGCAGTTGCTAATGCAGATCGAGAGAGAAAAAAGTCTAGGAGCCATCATTCAGTCACAAAGCCACAGTAAGATCATCCAGTCTGAAGAGATTAAAAGGCCAACCTTGCAAAGGAGGGGTGAGGAGTGAGTGATTGTAAAAATGCCAGACAAATAGAGCAAATGTGAAAGGACAAAAAGTTAAGAGGGAAATGAGAGGTGAACAAGTAGATAGTAATTGTTTAGCACCCTTAAACATTTTACGAATATTTAATTTAGGCCAGACCTTCATTTTTGTATGGTGTTCTTTCAGTCTCCAGTATCATAGTTTTTATCTTAAATTGGGACATAATTATTTTTTATTGTCATACAGCTAGGCGTTACAGTAATTAAGAAGAGTGTTATTTAACATTTTATATGTTGCTATTCTGGGTTATGTTTTAAAACCTCCATTTCTATATAAATATAGGCATACACGTGCATTTGTCACAGACTAATGCTTACTAGAAGTAAACTTAACGCATCACATTTTTTCTTATAAATCAGTTTCCAAAATTCATTATTTTGTTAATTAATGAGCTATTGGAATGACAACTCTGGTTTTTACCTGGGAATTTAAAGTTAAAATATTTTGCGTAGTCTGAATAGGTCTGACTTTTCAGACAGCTAGTGTTGAGAATAGAAATATTAAAAAAAATTTGAGACTAAATGAAGTTGAAAATTATAGATTCCCCTAGGTTTTGACACACATGGAAATTTTGTCCAGAGTAATGAAGCATTTAATACTTAGTAAAAATAATGGATAGCATTTATTGAGCATATATTATGGTAGGCACCATTCTAAGTGTTTCACATATATGAATTTATTTTCATGCTCATGAAGTCCTTTTGAGGTAGGACCATTATTCCACTTGTATAGATGGAAAACGCAGAGGTACAGAGATTGAGCAGCTTGACCAAAGGTACATGGCCAGTAGGAGTGGGGTCAGGATTTGAACCCATGCCTTGGGCTCCAAAAGGTTCTTACAGCTCGTATCATTTTTCCTCCAGTACTGAGTAATAGTAACATTTGTTGCATTCTTAATCTGAAATTTACCTTCTCAGAAGTTTGATTTATGCAAAGATAAGGTAATGTTTTCAATAATAAGTATTCCAGGAGAGATAATAGTCTTTAGAACCTGAAATTCTCTGGAGAGGTGAGAGTACGTGAAGAGTTGGAGCAAGTGGAAAAGTACTAAAATGGGCAAGTTCTCCATGTTGAGTTGAAGTCATCTGAGGAAGAGAAAATCCCTGTGGGGAAGGACGTTTGGGTTGGCGCTTTAATAAATTCACTCTTTGAAACTTGATCATTCTATACAGAAGAGTTCAGAGGATTCAGAAGGTCTTGGTTCTAACATGGCCTCCTTTGTTAACATATTGTTGGCTGTGTATTATAACTATCTGACATCCTCTTTGTCATCTATGAAGTAATTAATTTTAATTAGTCTGTAACAGGACTAAAATCTTGGATGTAGGAATTTGAGGATTAAGAGTTAGTATGCTTAGGGACTTCCCTGGCGGTCCAGTGGTTAGGACTCCGTGGTTTTACTGCAGGGAGCATGGGTTCAATCCCTGGTCAGGGAACTAAGATCTCGCATGCCTCTTGGCGCGGTGAAAAGAAAAATTAAAAAGTTAGTGTGCTTAGCATCAAAATGTCACTTAGGTATCTGCCGGGATACCCTCTGAAAAACACAGTGTGATCTTGGAGCTTTCGTTTTCTTTAATTTCAGATGATTGTATGTTTAAAAGTAATTGCTAGTTTAACTGTAGTGTCTGGCTTTGCCACTGCTTTTTCTGTTTCAGCTCTTAGCTACCTCATACGGTAACTATTTACTGTCACCAAGATACCTAGAAAACGTATTCTGTGGATGATGGGCATAAGGGGCAGTGGAAAAGATTGACTCTGTGGCTTTGGGCAAGTTACTCAATTTCTCTGTGCCTCAGTTTCTTTATATCTAAAATGGGGTTAGTAACAGTATTTTACAGGGTTGTTGTGAGAATTAGATGAGTAATAAGCACCATATAAACTTTATCACCACCGTTGATTGCTTGCTTGTCAGGCACTGGGCTGGGCACTTTTTAACAGATCGTTTATGTTTCTTCAAGGCTATCTCTGGTTTTTTTAAATGAGGAAGTAAAGTCACACAGTTTCTGTTAAGATTTAAACCCATGCCTCTGGCTTCAGTGGCTGTTTGCTTCTTCCTACAACTCCATGGAATACTGTGTAAACACCACAAACAAGAAAGCATAAAGGCTATATAGAGTTAGTTGTGTTAATACCAAAAGGGAGCCTGAAATTATGTAATTGTGTGTGCATATTATTTTGAGTGGCAGACTATTTTAAAATAGTTTATTTTGGGTTTACAATTGAACTTTCTGACATACTGAAATTTACACTTTTGATAGTTCCTAAGTTCATTGTTTGAGTCATGCACACCTCTGCCTAGTCATCTTTTATTGGTTTGATAAAGCTAGATTATTAGAAGTGGGTAAGGACTCTTTCATATAGTCTGTTAATTACATGTGTGAACTTTTCAAGTGATTCAGGAGGGTGATCTGTATTACATGAATATGCACAAAGGCACATTGCATGTTTTGAAAATGTGTTCATATTATGTGTTTGAAAAGTTTTAGTGACCTTTGGACAGTTGATCAATATCAGTACTCCATAAGTTGTACTTAATGTATGTAGATTTTACTTGTGTACAGTATGCAACATTGTTTGCATTATGCCTGTTGTCTCATAAAGGGGTGTCACTCCCATTTTTGTAGGTACGAACTTAAAAGTAAGTTTGAGGTGGGCAGCAGTTAAATTACATTACAGGAGAACTTTGGCTTTTTGTTTTGTACTTTGGGATGTAATACTCTTCTGCTTGTCGACAAAGTCAAGTACTTTTCAGTTTTGCAGATGTTTTGATTAAAGGAACAATTTGTAACTTGGGGAACATCTGTTTTTGGATGCAGCTAATGAAAAATTAAGGTTGGGCTGTAATAACTGCAGTATTTTAGGTTAGTGAAGAAGAAAGAAGTTGAGATATTACTCTAGGGACCACGCCATCATGATTTGGCTTGTGAAATTTCCTTGCCAAGAAGACTGATGTGTAATACACATTGATTTAGATTTAAATCTCAGTAGGATTTTTAAAATCTGTTGCTATATGTAAACTATAATTCTTATCACCTGTTTTATTTAGTAAATGTTACTGATAATGTAATGATATTTTTATGCTTTGTTGCATATTTATGACTGAGGTAATTTTTTGGGGAAAAATATCGGTTATTTTATCATTTATACACAGTATAATATACTTATTAATAATAAGTGGACTTAGACGGAAATAAAAACGGAAAGCAAAAATAAAAATTTTGAAAATTGGCAGTAATTTAGCAGTTGAGATTCTCCAAAAAAATTGGACAGCTCTCAAATGCTTGGGTTACGAAGCAATGATATAACTGTTTGCTTTCATGATGGAGTATGTTTTTGTTGAAAAATTCAGTTTTATTGGTTTTGTTTTGTGTTTTGGAACAGTACCAATCTCATTTACCCAATCTTCAGACAATTTATACCATGACTTATGATTGGGGATATAATCATCTTCCTTACAAGAAAGACATTTCATTGATGATTGTTTTTAACCTTTCTGTAGCATGATGACAGAGATGATGGTGTGGATTATTGGGCCAAAAGAGGAAGAGGTCGTGGTACTTTTCAACGTGGCAGAGGGCGCTTTAACTTCAAAAAATCAGGTAGCAGTCCAAAATGGACTCATGACAAATATCAAGGGGACGGGATTGTTGAAGATGAAGAAGAGACCATGGAAAATAATGAAGAAAAGAAGGACAGACGCAAAGAAGAAAAGGTAGAAATTTCCAACTTGTTAGTGATTCTTATATTTTCTTATGTTATGGGTTTGGTGGGCCAGTTAATTAATTTTTAGGAACGATGATTATTTTGGATCATTTTCACTCTTCATATCTTTGCTAATCTTTCTCTCTCTCTTTTTTTTTTTTAGGAATAGTAAATCTGAAGTGAGATTGCAACAGAGAACAGAACTTGCACCCACCATTTTTTTACATGATTTTTGTTTTCAAATAAGAATGTAAGCATTTTACTTAAATTTTACTGTTTGCAAGTAGTAGTCTAGAGAAATTTTGTTTTAAGTCTTCAAATATCCTGAAAAATAGTAGACTGTATGTTGGAAATTGTACTGAAATAAAGTAGAAAATTGTTACGTACCATATTTGTAACTATCAACTTTTAAAAAAAATACTTTTACTGTTTTTGTTACATGCATTGTAATTCTGCTTTGTCTATAAGATATGGTCAAGTACAGCTCTGTGAAAGTTATGATTCTCTTCCCTCCCTGTTTGTTAATGTTTATTCTGAAGTAAACGTTAGCTCTACATACAAATCCCTGAATAGCAGTTGTTTATAGAAACCACACTAACTATTTTAACTGTATACATCTGTTTAACATTCTCCTTAATTCAAACACACTACATTGTAGGGTGACTAATTTTTGAAGTGTACCATGGAAAAAGTTGTTATTTTGGTAAACTAAGCTAGTTTAACACCTCAGCAAATGTTTAAGAAGGAAAAAGAAACTTTGCCAATCGTGAAAAAAGTACAAGCTGTTAAAAGTTAGATTGAAAAGTATGAGAATATTTTTCTTTTTTCTTTTTTTAACTGAAAGCAAGCAGTGGCCTATATACAAACCATTCTTAGGAGCCTTTACTATTTGAGTTCAAAATTCAATATTCTCTTTCTATTCTTCCCTGAAAGTTTGAGTCATGGTCTTAGATATCAGCTATTGTTTGAGAGAGGAAACTGGTTTGCAATAGTACAAATAAAAACTCCCTTCCTACTGAACGTCTTAGACTTTAAAAAAAAACAAAAACAGAACAAAACCTGTAATCCTGGCATTGGTATGGAAGAGGATTATTCTGCAGAGTAACTTGATACATTAAAAAGACGTGTACCTGATGTCATACCTTACATATTTATTTGAGCTTTTGGACAGCCAAATCATTAGTTTGTAGTCTAACCATAAGGAAAAATAGGCGAACAGAATATACTGCTCATTAGTGGTATTTTAAGTAACTTGTTTTTCATATGTCACCAATAAAAAGATCTGACAGGAAGTTTGTCACAGCATTGATCTAACTTGTTTTTTATTTTTTTCCATATTTCAGTTGCAGTTTGTAAAATGGGTTTTCTTTTTCTTCCCAAGGGTTCTATTGTTCAGGAAGATAATCTTTCAAATGTGAATTGCCTTTATGTTTATGATGATATCTCTTAGAAGGAATGAAAATCCAAAATAGTAAATTTCAGTGTTTAAGTCTGTCTGCTCTTAGAGCATATATAAAAGTAGTCAAATTTCACTTGTTAATTCAGCAACTGAATTAGTTTTTATGTTTGCATTAAAAGGAGATAATGCTTATTCTGTTAGTGTAAACTTTTAAACATCTTAAGTGTATGGCTCTTTCATCCTCACTGATGGTTTGTTTACAGGTGCTCTTCTAGCACCTTAACTGCAGTCAGAGGCATTAGCTAAGAGCTGTATGAGGGAAAAACATGAAAACAAAACTCAGTATATGTGATGTTCATGGCCCTAAGATCCTTAAGTATTGCATCATTATTTTTATTTTGTCTTTCTGAAATGGTTTGAGCAGAGGAAATACTGTCAAAGGAACTATGTGTTGCATTAATCAGGGCATAACTAATATTCTCCTAGTCAGAATAATAATTAATTACATGCTAAAGCAACATGGATTTGATCTCTGACACAGGAGAATTTTCACGACCATTTTATTTTATACAAATAAATTTAGCTTTTATTTTAACAGTTATTATTTGGTTAGATACTGAATCTCTATGCATGTCTATAAATGTGCAGTTTTGCTTTTCCATGTAAGACAACAGGAAAGGGGAACCTACTGAGAAATTACTTTAGGGAGTAGGAATAAAGCTACCCAAGTCCTACCAGCAGGTTATATTTTAAGTGCAAATGCGTTGCTTTAACCCAAATATGTTAATGATTTGGTTACTTTTATTAAATAAAATTGAGGAAGGAGTATCCTATTAGAATATAGTAGGAAGGGTGATTGTGAAAACACTGCAATAGAATGCCATTGTGGATGTTATTTTTTTTTTAGAGCCAAGCATATAAAAAGCCTGTGTGAATTTTTTTAAACCGCAATTTAACACCCTACTTCATGACATGTTATAAAAGCTGAATGGTTCCTCTTGGTAAGGATATTTGTTTACAAGTGCTAGAAAATAGTAACTCCTTGATAACCTGCATTAACACACTTCCTTTTGCTTAGAGAAGGAAAATAAAAATGAACCAAAGGATATTTCCAGAAGGGATTAAGAAAGCTGTTTTAAGAAGGCCATGACTCAGTCCTTAGGTGTGTACACCTTTCAACATCGTAGGAATTTTAATTAAAAAAGCAAAATTTGTTTTTCCAGTTGTAGCCTACTTTAAGGAATTACTGTTTTTCCCCTTTTGTCACAGTTAAAATCAAGTGTTGGGAATTCAGTTATAATTTGAGTAAAAATATATCCAGTAAGAATGAATGTAGATGGCTAACTGATTCTTACTCAGTGTGATGTATAATGCAACAGGGACCCTTGTAAATTGTCATATGCCAATAAAATGTCATAAGTGGTAATAGCTGTTGTTTGTTTACCTGATTTTGAGACTGTTTCTGTGTGTGTTCTGTACAACTGATGGCAATGGCTTATGTCTCATTTTAGAATACCAGCTTATCTGTTAGTAAAATTATTAACAGGGATGATGTGGCTTTTTGAGGGTTGATAAATACTTTATAAAACTGCTCAAATCCCCATTTATTTTTTATTTTTTCTCCTGGGAAAATGGGAAATTTTACAGTGGGTAATTATAAGCCATTGTTAATACAGGAATTTCAGACTTCTAGTCTAGCCTTCCTGTTCCTGTGTTCATACAGGAACTTGTCAGCCATAATATTATGATGGAGAAATCAGCATTACTTCTCTTTCTTTCTAGAAATAGTAGTCAGTCAATAACTAAAAAGTGGTTTTTTTGGTTTTTTTGGTTTTTTAACTTAGTCTTTGTTCACTTTGATTTAGATCTGGTGTGATTCTTACCATGCCCCTCGCATTTTCACAGAAATTTGTGTGCTAAGACATACATTTTAACTAATACAAATGACAAGTTATTCCTCAAAACTTTGTTAAAGAAGTAAGAACTCTGTACATGTATGCTGAACTATACTGGGTAATTTTAACACTATGTACCAGTTACCTACATAAAAATGTGCTATTTTATTTATTAGGGACATTTATTTTTAAAGAGAGTTAGTTGCTTTTTTCTTTTTCTCTTTGGATTTTTTTTTTTTTCTTCCTTTTTTCTTTTTGGGCACGGCATGTGGCATCTTAGTTCCCTGACCAGGGATCCAGTCCTTGCCCCCTGCAGTGGAAGCGCAGTGCCCTAACCACTGGACCGCCAGTGGCTTTGGCTTTCAACTGGAATCCCTTTGGGAAATACTTTGTTCCATATGGAACAGTATTTCTTTCACTTTCAGAAAGAGAAGTACAGAGACCTAAGTTTATGAAGTTGCTGAATAGGGAAGGGACATGGAGAAATAAACTTCACCTTTATGGGATTGTATTTGACTAGACTCAGTCTGTGAGTAGTAGATTGTGATACATCCTTTAACAAAATGTTAGAATATTATCTGTTACATACATTTAGGGTTCTCAAATAGTTGAAGCCATTATTGTTAAATCTGAATGTCAAGGGTCTAATTGTTCGGTTTATTGAGGTAGATGTTAAAAATTTGGAGTCTATGTTAATGAAGTTTTAAGTGAAAAAGTTACTAGTTTCTTCGAATTCAGGAATATATTGAAATTAGTTATTCCATTGTCTGACTTGAGAGCTTTAGTAGAGGTGTAAATTTATGAGCTGGACTCATGTTTTAGAAGCATTCAGTAGTGATTAGTGTGTCAGGTACGCAAGTGAAGCCAAAGTTGTACATTAAGTGTGCTAGCTTTCTTTATATTGTTGTATTACCTCCTAGTACTTTAGCTTTTAAAAATGGATCCCACTGGTTAAAAAAGAACAGGCATTAGGATGCCACTTACCACCACTACTAGGAGAAAAATTCCAAACAATGTGTCTTAATTATAATGATCTGTACATAAAGATTTTTTCCCAAGGATGTGTTAGGCATTTCACAACAGTGAGCCGATTTACAGTGCTCTTAAAGTGCAGATGTTAATCTTGATTCTTGCAAGTAGAAAAAGGTTGGGTAAGTGGTTTTAATGGTATTCTCCTAAGAATTGGGATCAGATTTTTCTTAGTAATCTCTTAGGGTTGCCCAACTTCCTGATTCAGTAGTGAGTCCTCCTTTTAATGAAAGTAGATGATATATATTTAAAATAGATAACCAACAAAGTCCTACTGTATTTGTACAGGGAACTCTGCTCAATATTCTGTAATAACCTAAATGGGAGAAGAAGTTGAAAAAGAATAGATAGTTGTGTATGTATAACTGAGTTGCTTGGCTGTACACCTGCAACTAACACAACATTGTAAATCAACTGTAGTCCAATATAAAATAAAAACAAAACAACCCCCCCCAAAAACTACCCCCCAAAATAAATTAGGAAGAGCAAAATAAAAGTAGATGATAGTTAAGTACACCGTACAGTTAGGTGACGAAAGGCTGTACTTTCACAGCATGAACTCTGTATTTGGCAATGATAACTTCTTGGTATTGTCATAGTAATTGCAAATTCCATGGCTTGTAAAGCGCCACTTAAAATTAAGAATACCACTCTCACCCAGTCTAGTCCTTGAGTATGGGAGGTCGTAATTTTTTCTGTCTTGTACTGGGAGGGGAAAACTAGAAGCCTTTTGTTTTTTGGCCGCACCACGCAGCTTGTGGGATCTCAGTTCCCTGACCAAGGGTTGAAACCGGTCCCCGGCAGTGAAAGTGCCAAATCCTATCCACTGGACCGCCAGGGAATTCCCTAGAAACTTTAAGCTTCCAGTGTACTTCTAAGCCTGCCATGAGGGTAATGTTAAATACACTTGGAATATTTTTGAAAGATTGAGTATCACCAAATGTAGACATAAAAAGATACTTACAATACAGAATTTAACTGGTTAATGTCAGTATACAGTTATTTTTTTATGCCTTCATTTGGTGATACTCAACTTTCAAAATCAACGTGTTGGCTGTTTTTCACCCCTGTGATAACTGTGGTAAAGATGCTCATCATTTGCCCCAGTTGCTGCAGTATAGTCTTCTGTTGACCTTTTAATTGCCATCTGTGGGATGTTTTTCAACTGGAAGTTGTCTTTTTTAAGCTAAAAATTCTTCGATGACTTCTCGTTGCCTAAATCTTAGGATGAACTATAGGAATTTCCTGTGAGCAGCTTTTTTTTTTTTCCTTTTGCCTTATCCCACTCCTTGTTCACTTACCTATCCTAAAATCTTACACCCTACCAAAAATCCTAAAAGTTCCTCTTGTCCTCATTCCTTTAGGCTGGCAGCTCATTCTGTGTATGTGTCATGCTTTGCTAGAATAAATGTTTAGTACTTAGCATTGTGTATTGTGTAAGACATACATACCATAGGTATGCAATAAATGCTCCTTGAGTGTATAAAAGAAAGCATGTTAACTGCGTGTGGATATATAGAAATTTGATTGGTATGAGTCAGTTAACGGCTCCTGCTAAAACTTAAGTCAATCTAAGCCACCTTAAAAATGAGCTGAACTGGAGAGAGTTCAGATTGCTATGAATAGAAGAGTTGGAACCTTAATCTTTTTATACACGGCTCAAGTTACCTCTTGTGTGTTGTTTTGGAGTACTGTGATTTTAAGGGAAAACATTTAGTATATTTAAAGGAAGGAGAGCCAGAAGCTTGAGGTCTGAAATATTGTCATATGAATAATTGGAAAAGGTACATTTACTATAGAAAAGTGATGACCTGGATGAGTCCTTGATAGCAGTCTTCAAGTACTTAAAGGGCTGTCCCTTAGAAGAGGAAATACAGTAAAATTCGGATCACATAGGACCAGGAAGAGCATTTGATATCACTTTGCCTAGCCTCATCATTTTAACATGTTCCATATTTGGAGGGCAGAACCAGAGCCAGTGGATTAAAATCATAGATATATAGACTTTTGTTGACTCAGTGAATTAATTTTGATAACCAGATATTTAAAAAGAGTAGGCATTGACATAAATCACAGCAATATCTTTTTGGATCCATCTCCTATAGTAATAGAAATAAAAATAAACAAGTGGGACCTAATTAAACTTAAAAGCTTTTGCACAGCAAGGAAACCACAAACAAAACAAAACCCCTACAGAATGGGAGAAAATATTTGCAGACAATGCGACCAACAAGAGATTTGATTGGTATAAGCCAACTAATAATAATCTCCAAAATATACAAGCAGCTCATACAGCTCAATATCAAAAAAACAACCCAAAGGAAAAATGAGCAGAAGACCTAAATGTTGATGGCCAAAAGGCACATGGCAAGATGCTCAACATGGCTGATTATTAGAGAAATGCAAATCAAAACTATGAGTTACCACTTCATGTGGGTCAGAATGGTTGTTATCAAGAAGTCTAGTAATAATAAATGCTGGAGAGGGTGTGGAGAAGAAGTAACGCATTTACACGGTGGGAATGTAAATGTAAATTGGTGCAGCTACTGCAGAGAACAATATGGAGGCTCCTTGAAAAACTAAAAATAGACTTACCATGTGACCCTGCACTCCCACTCCTGGGCATATATATGGAGCAAACCATTCTGAAAGATACATGCACCCCAGTGTTCATAGCATCACTGTTTACAATAGCCAAGACATGGAAGCAACCTAAATGTCCATCGACAGAGGTATGGATAAAGAAGATGTGATATATATGCACAATGGAATATTTCAGCCATAAAAAAATGAAATAATGCCATTTGCAGCAACATGGATGGACCTAGGAATCATATGATATTGCTTATATGTAGAATCTTAAAAAAAAATACAAATGAACTTAAATACACAAATAGAACCACAGACATAGAAAACAAATTTATGGTTACCAGAGGGGAAAGGGTGGGGGAGGGATAAATTAGGAGCTTGGGATTAGCAGATACAAAATAGATAACCAACAAGGACCTACTGTAGCACAGGGAAGTATGCTCAATATTTTGTAATAACCTATAAGGGAAAAGAATATAAATTATTATTTTTCTGTATACCTGAAATAAATACAACATTGTAAGTCAACTATACTTCAATCAAAAGTAAAATTAAAGGAGTAGGCAGCTTGTGAATATCATAGTTTTCTGCTTATAGAAGTATGGAGAATCTGGATATCTCCCTAGCAGGAATACTGGGCTACCTGAAGCTGAACTTTTTTCTAGCTGTCTGAACTACTTAACTACATTTTACTCTCAGGTGCTTGCTTTATTAAACTGTGTGTTATCAACTGAAATTACCTGTGATAATTAAAAAGAAATGCTGTATTATTGCTACAGTTTTCAGTGTGATAGGAATGAACTTCAATATTTAAGACTTATGCCGTATTCTTTTTTGAAATATGCTAAATATTTTGATGACTGTCTTACAGTAGCAAATTATTTGCTACTGTAAGACAATATAAGTTATTTGGAATTTTTATGGAGTAGAGTTTTTTTTTCTTTTTCCTGTTACTCAGACCATGAGAGTTTTGAAAATTATGATTATTGCTAAAAAATGAAAAGGACTAAATGGAAGTATTAGGAGTAAAGATGTTTAACTGGACTGTCTGGATGATCCAGAAGCAGAGTAAAACCAGGACATCCTTTAACTATGTTTTCTGTGTTCTAGGTTTTAATCAACTCTTTTTAAGTGTTTGAGAAAGTCAAGGCATATCTCTGTGGACATACGATTGTATCAGAAAACAGTATAGAATCTATTAAGTCATATGGATTTTCTAAAACTAATGGAACCAGAAAAATCAAGCTGCCATTCACCTTTATGCTTTTAGAGAGGTCTAAATATTTTTGTTCAAAAATAGTATAAGTAGCCAATAAACACATAAGACCTTTGGATTCAAACACTGCAATAACCTAGGCTTTTATATGTTATTTAAAGGTTCAAATAAAATAATTCCTGCATTTAGACTTATTTAACTTAGATTTTGTAATTTTAATATATCACAGGTAAATAGCAATTTATAGATATATAGTAGGTATAGATACATAGGTAGTAGTTCTCAACTGTGTTTTACGTTACTTCGTCATTTTTATTGTCAATACAAAAAGCAGAGATTTTCAGGACAGTTTAGTTTGAAACATGGTTTTAATATCAAGGAAAATCTTGGTCCTAATTAATGTCAACTAATACTTAAAAGTTTTGAATAAACAATTGTAAAGTTTTAATGCACCTTTAAGAAGTATGTAATCTTTTAAATAGTGCTGGTTGGTTTAAGTGTACTGCATTACTACTGCCTCTGAGAGGTTTCAAGCATAGGTAGCAGAACAGAAGGAAAAAGGCCCTAAGTATTATTTTTTTTGAAATGTAAAACTAAGTGAACTTTCTGGGCTGGGCATGTGCATCCCAATCTGGATATCACCTTTTCATGACATCCTATGGTTAAGGTTGGAGAGGCTATTGCCTACTTGTTAGAATGTTACATTGTATCCTGCCCCATTAAGATAATTATAGTAATTCGAGTACTCCTAATCACCTAAAACTTAGCCTTGTGTCAGAGGCTAATGGGGTTTCAACTGGGCAGTTGGCAAGATTGAGTACACATCTTTCTAGCCTCTGTTCAAGCCAGCCCTCAGCCTCCATTTGTTCACTGGGAAAGTATGCCTAGCATTGGCTGTAAAGTGAATAAATTATTGGTCTCGGGGATCCAGTACATAGTGTGATAATTAACTATAATGTATTATTAATGGTTCTGGGAAAATGGAAAAAATACATCTAGATAACAAAACCAGTTATTTTTGGACAGCATTTACAATTAAACTAGGTTACAAGCTTTTCCCACGAACCCACAAATATCGGGATGGGGACAAAACACCAACCTGCCTGGTACTGATTTCTATGTGAGTAGGAGTTAAGAATTGGGGTAGCATCTGACAGGCTTGAAAAGGAGAATCTCAAGTGAGCCTACTAAAACGGAGTTTTTCCTCTCCAATAGTGAGCACAAGGTACCCACAGTAAGGATTAGAGAGACTGGGATACTTTACCTCAGTGAACTCTCAAAATGGACCTGTCAAGGCAAGACTCCTTTTAAGGACGGGACCCCACACTGAGGAGAAAGAACTGAAAGTGGAATCCTAATTCGCAGGGTAGACACGGTGGATTGAGAGGGCCTAGATTCAACTGTGGGAGGGGAACACAGCCAGGAAAATCTTAGAAAGCATGCCATCAAATATTTGAACACAAAAATGACAGAAAAGGTAGAAAAGATTTACTGAAATTCTGCATCATTCTAAAAGTTCACGGAAGTAATTTCACTTAAAAGTAATAGAAAAATATTAATGTCAAATCGTAAAAGGTTGTCAAGATGTGGTATGTATGAATGCTTTAGTAAACAAAATGGAGGAAGGATCACTGGAGAATTAATTTTAGAGGGAAATTGTCAGCAAAGCATTCATGGAGATGTAGCATTTGACCTGGGCCCACCGTGTTGTTACCTAAATCAAAGTTGAATATTGAGCTCTATTAATAATGCACCCTGGGGCTTCCCTGGTGGCGCAGTGGTTGAGAGTCCGCCTGCCGATGCAGGGGACACGGGTTCGTGCCCCGGTCCAGGAACGGCTGGGCCCGTGGGCCATGGCCGCTGAGCCTGCGCGTACGGAGCCTGTGCTCCGCAACGGGAGAGGCCACAACAGTGAGAGGCCCGCATACCACACACGCGCACACACGCGCGCGCACACACACACACACACACACACTAATAATAATAATAATGCACCCTGAAGGAGGCTTTAGTACCACTGGTTTCCCTTCTCATGCTCTCAAGGGATATTCTCCTTTTGCACCTATTGTGTGCTGTTTGATATCAGATTGGAAAGGGAGAAGGTTATAAGATCATTATTTATGAAGGCAAAAGGGAAGGACAAGGAACTTGAGAAAATGCTATGTAGGGTCGCTGATCCATTTGCATTCTTTTACATTTGTCCAGCACCCCTCTCCTGCTCCTTTAATCCTTATCTAGCCTAGACTACTGGGCCTGTCACTATAATCACTGTTGTTCTGCCGGTTTCTTCGTTTCAAATCATTCTTGGTGTCTGTTTTCTCTCATTCCATATCCAATTATTTTATTCAACAAATACTCAAATAATTTATCCAACCATTTTATTGAACGCCCATCAAATATACCAGGCAGTCTTCTAAAGCGCTGGAGATACAGCATGGGTCAAAACAAATTTCCTATTCTGGAGTTTTGTTTGGCAGTAGGTGGAGCATAAATATACACGGTATAAGTGCTATAAGGAAAAATAAATCGTGGAGAGAGATGCTCTTTATATATATTGCTCAGAGGAATCGTCTCTGAGGTTTCTACTAGAATGTAAGCTCCAGGAGGGCAAGGACCTCAGCTGCCTTGCTCATTACATTCCCTGTGCTTTAGAATGATGCCTGGGACATAGTACATTCAATGTTAGTTTAATGAATAAATGTTATGGACACACAGAAATTACTTGAAAAATTCTCCCTTTTTTTTTTTTTTCTTTTGCTGTACGCAGGCCTCTCACTGTTGTGGCCTCTCCCGGTGCGGAGCACAGGCTCCGGACGCGCAGGCTCAGCGGCCATGGCTCACGGGCCCAGCCGCTCCGCGGCATGTGGGATCTTCCCAGACCGGGGCACGAACCCGTGTCCCCTGCATCGGCAGGCGGACTCTCAACCACTGCGCCACCAGGGAAGCCCCAATTCTCCCAGTTTTTGACAGTGTTGCTCAGCAGCAGACACAGTTGATCCTAAATTATATGTCACTCCAATGCATTTCTCACTGAAATGCTAGAAGCAATAGCTGTTTTTTTTTTTAATAATTTTATTTATTCTTGGCTGCATTGGGTTTTCGTTGCTGCACGTGGGATTTTCTCTAGTTGCGGCTAGTGGAGGCTACTCTTCGTTGTGGTGCGTGGGCTTATTGCTGTGGCTTGTTGCAGAGCATAGGCTCTAGGCGCATAGGCTTCAGTAGTTGTGGCACGTGGGCTCAGTAGTTGTGGCACACGGGCTTAGCTGCTCTGCGGCATGTGAGACCGAACCCGTGTCTCCTGTGTTGGCAGGCGGATTCTTAACCACTGCGCCACCACGGAAGCCCAGTAGCTGTTGTTTCTTATGAAGCCAGTAACCTCAGATCAGAATTGAAAATTGGGATATCACCTGCCAGGACTTGGTGGTCACTTTACCATCGTAGGCTAGGCCAGATCAGCATTGGCAGCCTGGATAACCTGGAGCGTTTCATGAACGAACATTGTAAGTACTGCAATGCTGCAGATTCCTCGATGACAGCGTTTAGCATCTGCTAGTCGCATAAGCATAAAATAGATGTTTGCTGAATAGACGAATGAATTATTAAACAAATCGCGACATTCCACGGCAAGCGGACTTGGGAGAGCGGCCCCACTTCGGGTCTGTATGTAGAGGATGACACACTTTGCCTGCGAAGATCTGTGTGGGGCACGAACTCCGGATCGTGGGCCTGATCCAAGGGCCATAATGGCTCCATACTCTGGGCTGTAGACACCGGTATTATGGGAGCACCCGGGAAACCCAAAGGCGAGTCTTGAGCATGCGTCATCGTCCCTGCGCTGCCTGCCCCGCCCACCTGTGCCTTTAGGCTTCTATTGGCTGCCTCGCTGAAGGCCCGCCCTCTTGAAGGAGGAAGACACTCAGTAGCCAGTCTAAATAACCGTAAGTAACCTGACGTCATTACGTAACCAGTCACAAGCAACGATCTTCAGCCTTGTCCAATGAGGTCGGGCACGGGTCATGGCCCGCGGAGTTTAAGTTTAGTCGCGGGTTTAGACCCGGAAATGGTGAGCCCATTGTGGAGGCAAGGAACAGGTTCGGTGGCGCACGGGCGGAGGGCCGCGCTTCCAGCTGAGTTGCCCCGGCCGAGTGAGGGGCTACAGGGCCAAGCCCTGGGCCAGTGGAGGCGTCGTCACCGCCCGTGGCAGGCAAGCCGAGGCGCACGGGCGGACACGTGTGGACGTCTGAGCGCTCCCGGACCAGGACGAGTGCACGCCGGGCCTAGTCCTCTGCGGATTCCGCGGCAAGGTTCCTTAACGACTGCTTGAAGTTCCCGTGATTGCCGAGAGGCTGGGCTTCGGAGGAAGGTAAGCCAGGCGACCATGCTGGGTTAGGAGAGACGCCGAGGGAGCTTGGGGCCAAAGCGAGTGATGTGACTGGGCGCTAGTCTCGGCTTGTTATTTAGTAGTTAGGTGACTAAGTCACGTCGCCTATCTGGGGTTCATATTCTTGAAAATAAGCAAGGAGGTGGGTGGTACTCCGATACGTTAGTGAGGAAGAGCTACCGTTCCTTTTGTCAAAGCCTTGAGTCGGCCCCCTGACTGCTTTCAAGGATGGGTTGAACTCATCCCTTCTAAGAGTCTCAGCCCAAAGCTTTCGGAGAGAGGGCGCATCGCTGTTGCAACTAACCTGAAGGCTTCCCTGCTAAGTTTCCAATTTCGCTGATTGATATTTATTAACCAGGTCCCTTCAGAGGCTCAAAAAAATCCTATGAATTTTTAATGCAACTTAACTGATAAATTGAAGTTTCTTTTACCAACCCTTCCCCATTCCCCCGTTCCTCTTTTTCTCTCCTCTCATTAAAATAATGCTGGCCAGAGAGATTAGTTGATGGTGTAATGTGTAACCAAAGGAGTTTTCCAATTATTTAATACAATTTTGTGCGGCAGTTATTTATCAAGAATAATGTTTTCTAATTTTTTTTCCCTTAAGGTATCAAGAAACAATGTTTCCTTAAATTTGCTTCTGTATTTGCCTCATCAATGTCATTCATATTGAGTATCTTAAGAGAGATGCTGGAATATTTTGGTGTTCCTGTAAACCAGGTAAATATCTTTTAATGGATTTGAATGAACCTGTTGTATTTGTTTGAGGTCTTATTTTAGAAATGATTTATATGTCAACACTCAAGGCAAAATTGTTACTTCTCTATAGGTGTAACAAAGGCGAGTTTCCTTTAGTATAGCTTTGATAGTTTGAGTTAAAAAAGGGATAAGATTATCAGGAACCCATTTATTTGATAGGTCAAATGCCAACGAAAGATACAACCGAAGCAAAAGATAGACATGACCTTCATAGATAAAATATTTAAAAAATATCTAGTGGCTTTATTTAAGGTAATTTAAGTTTGATACTTGGATATAGAATGGCAAGTTATAGCTCAGCAAATTCAGAATAAATATTAAGGAGAGAGGTTGGCTTAGGTGCGAGAAGCATAAGCAAATCAAATTTTGTCTACTTACTGAGTAGCTATGACATCTAACACAATATGCTTGTTTCTGTAGGTGATGCAGAGTAGCAGTACATGGTTCTTGTATTCATGATGCTTAAAATATAATATGAGATATAAGAAACGTATAGAGATAACTGTAATACAGGACTGAATATAAGAGAGACACAAAAATAATAGGGGGGCTTACAGAAAATGGGCAAATTGTTGCTGTTTGGTGTTGTGAATTAGAATAGACAAGGATAATTAAAATGTTTTAAACAAAAGTTGAAAAATGATGGAGCCATTAATATAAATGGACAATTCCATACGTGAAACTACTTTGAGTAGGGAGATAAGTCATATGTGCTGTTGGAATATATAAATACAAAGGTCCTGCAGATAATTGGGTATATGGTTCTGGAATGTAGGAAAGAAAAGAGATTCAGATTTGGAGTGATCGACATTCTTTTGATATTTGACTTTGATGACATGTAATGGAGGATGTCACTGGATGTTATTGAAGCATTTTGAATTTCAGAATTGGAGAGATTTAAAGACAACAAAGACTGAGTGATTGTTGAAGATTTGCTTATCAGTAGATTATTGATGCCTTTAGGGATTTCTGTAGGTGGAGAGTGGCAGCTGAACTGTAGTAGTTTGAAGAATGATTGAGGAAGGGAAGTGGCATCAGCATCCTTCTTTTGAAAAGTTTGTGAAAAGAAATTGAGAGAGGCCATCAATCTGAAGGAAAACTGCTTAACCCAAAAGAGCATGTGTTCTTGTTAATGGATAGTGGGAAATTAAGTTGGATAGATAGAATAGGGCTAAGTGGCAGAGGACCTTTGAGAGTGATTGGAGAATGAATACGCAATTCATGGAGTATGTTATGGCAACTGAGCTGGCAGAATTGATGGAAGGTTGTGAGGCTGCCTGATGGAATCAGTATTTAATGGTTAGAGCCGGGTGCTTGGATATGATCAGATAAATTCAGAACCCTTGCCATTTAAAAGCAGAGGAATGGCATGACTTTGTGCAGAAGATTCTATGAGCTGATGACTTTCAAATCATTCTCTCTAGCCCCAGTTTTTCTCAACTAGTCCTATGGCTTCGATTTTTACCTGTCATGTATTCTGTATGCTGATGATTCCCAAATCCATCTTTCTAATGCAGATTGTCTCCTAAGTTCTAGAACTGTGTATCCATCTGCTTACGGGATGTTTCCATGAGGATGCTGATAGGATGCTACCTCTGTATCTGTGGCTTATAATAAACTTCGTTTTCCTTATGGGATCTCAGGAAAAATGAAAAGTCCAATTTTTAATGCTTTTTGAAGAGAGAAAATGCCTCCTTTGTGTTGAAATCACTTCCAAAAGAACAAACGTTATGTCATATTTTGGGGGAGGTTTCCTGTGGGAATAGTTTACATTAATAGGGGAAACTCCAAGCTAAAGAACAAAGTTATTATTTGAGTTATAGAAGCACATTTCATTTCTGTTATCTTAAGAACTGACTACTAGAAAATGTATTCCACTGTAAGTAAAGCATTCTTTTTTTTCTCTTTTTAAAAATTGAAATATAGCTGATTTACACTATTGTGTAGTTTTAGCTGTACAGCAAAGTGATCAGTTATATAATATTTCAGATTATTGTCCATTATAGGTTATTACAAGATACTGATATAGTTCCCTGTGCTATGCAGTAGATTCTTGTTGCTTTTCTGTCTTACACACAGTAGTTTGTATCTGTTAGTCTCATACTCCTAATATAACCCCCCCTTCCCTTTCCCCTTTGGCAGCCATAAGTTTGTTTTCTACGTCTGTGAGTCTCTTTCTCTGTTTTGTTTATAGATTCATTTGTAGTATTATTTAGAGTCCCCATATAAATGATAATATTTGTCTTTCTCTGTCTGACTTATTTCACTTAGTATGATATTCTCTAGGTCCATCCATGTTGCTGCAAATGGCAATATTTTATTCTTTTTTATGGCTGAGTAATATTCCATTGTGTGTATGTATGTGTGTATGTATGTATGTATGTATATCTACATCTATATCTATATCTGCCACATCATCTTCAACCAGTCATCTATTGATGGGCACTTGGGTTGTTTCCATGTCTTGACTATTGTAAATAGTGCTGCTGTGGACATTGGGGTGCATGTATCTTTTTGAATTAGAGTTTTCCCCAGGAGTGGGATATTGCTGGATCATATGATAACTCTACTTGTATTTTTTTAAGGAACCTCCATGCTGTTCTCCATAGTGGCTGCACCAATTTACATTCCCACCATCAGTGTAGGAGGGTTCCCTTTTCCCCACACCCTCTCCAGTATTTATTATTTGTGGACTTTTTGATGATAGTCATTCTGACCCACATGAGGTGATACCTCGTTGTTTTGATTTGCATTTCCCTAATAGTTAGGGCTGTTGAGCATCTTTTCTTGTACCTGGTGGCCATCTGTATGTCTTTGCAGAAATGTCTATTTAGGTCTTCTGCCCATTTTTTGATTGGATTGTTTGTTATTTTGATATTGAGTTGTATGAGCTGTTTGTATATTTTGGAGATTATCCATTTGTCAGTTGCATAGTTTGCAGATACTTTCTCCTATTCTGTAGGTTTTTTCATTTTATTGATGGTTTCCTTTGCTGTGCAAAAGCGTTTAAGTTTAATTAGGTCCCATTTGTTTATATTTGCTTTTATTTCTTTTGCCTTAGGAGACTGATTTAAGGAAATATTGCTACAATTTATGTCTGAGAATGTTTTGCCTATGTTCTCTTCTAGTTTTATGGTGTCATGTCTTACATTTAGGTCTTCAAACCATTTTGAGTTTATTTTTGCGTATGGTGTGAGGGAGTGTTCTAACTTCATTGATTTTCATGTAACTGTGCAGCTTTCCCAACACCACTTGCTTTTCTCCATCGTGTATTCTTGCCTCCTTTGTTGTAGATTAATTGACTGCACATGTGTGGGTTTGTTTCTGGGCTCTCTGTTGTGCTCCATTGATCTATATGTCTCTTTGTGCCAGTACAACAGTAAGTAAAGCATCCTTAAACTGTTTAGGGCCTGCTTCATTTATTCCCCTTTTTATTCCTCCTTTAAAGGAAATTACATGAATATACTCTATATTACTTCACTGCTTGAAAAATTGAAATTGTCCATTTTTCATTGGGCCCAAAGATGGGATTTTTAGTTGGGAGGAGGGGAGACAATTTTTCTGAATAAAGTTCCCCAAGATATTTGGCCATTATCAGAAATAAAACAGAATGAATTTGTGGTGCTTTCTCAAAAGATCTTTCTTCCTGGAATCTGTATATGTTAACTCCCATCCCCCTGCTTCCCACGTTTTTAAAGACAGATATGAATAAAGTTTAATTCTTTGAAGAAAATACTTTAGAAGTATGCCATTCTATATTTTCTTTTTAAAAATAAATGTTATTGCATATTTTACATTTTTTCCATAAATAATATCAATACAAACATGCTCAATAGGGTACTACTTTTTAAACAATGCTTTATGTTTAAATAGGTTTTGCAGATTTGGGAAAATAAAGACTATGGATCAGCTCGGAGTATTGTTCGTATTATTGGGAAAATTCTTCCTTTAGAACCTTGTCCCAGGCCTAATTTTGAGGTAAGTCAGTCAACATGCATTGTTTAAGTACCATGTGTAAAATTATCCCAGGTACTCCTAGGGACATAGGGTAGAACAAAAGAAGAAATGTTTCCTGCAAGCCAAAAAACCTTTAGTTTATCCTGGAAACAAGTCATTTCACGTGTGTCTTTGTCTTTATTTTTTTAAGTAATTATATCCAAAGATTGGCAGATGCGAAGCAACCCCTGAGTAGCTTATTTCATTCTTCTAGTTTGTGTTTTATGTTGGATGACATTCACTAAGGAAGAGAATATTGCCACATGTGTAGACTTTAGAATAATTATTTTCCTCAGTTTTTTTTCTCGCTAATAGGTGTGTGTTTTTCTATTGCATATCCTTTTTCCTTTGCACTCTTGTGGATTTTTAATTTACACAAATAGTTTCCACGGGCATGTGTCTTTCCCCGACTCCCTGACTTTCTTTTTTCCTTTAGCTGATCCCACTCTTGAACTCTGTGGACCCAGCTAACTGTGGATCTGTAGTCCCATCTTTTGCTGACGTTTTGTATGTGACGAATGATGAAGAAGCCAGTTATCTCAGATTTCGGTAATTTTTCTACTTATCTTGGAAAGTGGGGTGTGGGCTATAATCTGAATTCTTCCACATGGTGAAGTATGTTCCGACTGATCGAGCCTTTTTATTTGTCTACCTCTGTACTGCGCTGTGTCCTGCTAGTGTCTTCCTAATAGGGATGACTGGTGTTTTCTCATTTTTAGCCAGTTTTTTCTTTTTTTTTTAATGTATTTTATTTTTATTTATTATTTTTGGCTGTGTTGGGTCTTCGTTGCTGTGCGCGGGATTTCTCTAGTTGCAGTGAGCTGGGACTACTCTTCGTTGTGGTGTGAGGGCTTCTCATTGCAGTGGCTTCTCTTGTTGTGGAGCACGGGCTCTAGAGTATGTGGGCTTCAGTAGATGTGGTGTGTGGGCTCAGTAGTTGTGGCTCATGGGCTCTAGAGTGCAGACTTGGTAGTTGTGGCACACGGGCTTAGTTGCTCCGCGGCATGTGGGATCTTCTCAGACCAGTGTTCAAACCCATGTCCCCTGCACTGGCAGGCAGATTCTTAACCACTGTGCCGCCAGGGAAGCCCCTAGCTAGTCTTTCTTAATGCACATTTAATCCTCACCCCAGGCCTAGGAAGGAATGATATTAAAAGGATATAAAAATCACCATGTTCATTTTTGGAGAAAGCTTTTTCCTATACTAAATACTATATTTATTTTATATATTTAGCCAAAACTTATATAGTGTTTACTGTTTACCAGGCAATGATGTTAAATATATTTCAACATTTGGATGTTTTACTGCTTGGTAATACTAACTTAGCTGTTAGTGTATTCAGATACAGGCTGAAGTACAAAAGGGTCAGTTATTCAGAAAAACTGGCTAAATTTATTCTATATCAAATTGGTTTATAAATTTTCAAAAAATTAGAATACGGTAAACTTACCCCAACATAACAAGGAATCCTGTAGGACCTTATATTCCGAATATGTAGAATTTCTAAATAAATTAACTTTATTTCTAAATAAATCAATTTGTACTGTGTTTGAAGTTAATAGATAGGATCATTATTTTTGGTTTACAGTCTGTAAGCAAGATGTGTTCCTTCATTCACTGACCGCTTATTGGTCACCTATTAAAGTCAGCATTTGTTCTGGGTACTGAGAATATAAAGTTACATAAGATGTTGTTTGTCCTCAGTGAGTCTAGAGACCATTATAGGGTAAAGAGAGCTATTCTGGTTTTGTTTTGGTATCTTTATTCTTTAACTGAAAGAATTTATTTCTAGAAAATTTTTCTTCCTCCTTCTCTCTCTCTTTCCATTTTTTCCTTCCACCTACAGAAATAGTATATGGAAAAATGAAGAAGGGGAGAAAATTGCTTCTTTCCATCCTTTGCAACTAGTTGAAGATCCATTGACACCTGCTCTAAGGCATAACAAACCAACAAAAAGTGATTGGCCTGAAAGTGAAGCTGCAATTAAAAAAATAGCTGCCCTTGAAGATGAGCTAGCTTTTCTTCGCTCTCAGATTGCTGCAATTGTGGGAAGGCAAGAACTGAGAAACAGTACAAATTCTGGTGAGTAACGCTGGATTTTTATTTCAGTTGGATGATACTCATTTAGTATTTCAGTCAGTGTGGTTCTGAGTAAGAAAAGAATGTTTGCTGCTAATGTATCTTATGAATGAAATTAAATATGAAACGATGTTGGGTGTATATATGTGTTACCTCTGATGTTTATTGAGAATAAATTAAGATGCATTTGTAGTGACAGGGATGGCTTTGGTTTAAAGAAGAGCTAGCTATGCTGCCCAAGATTGTAGTTTTGTATTTAAAAGCCTGTTTTCTAAGTACAGTTGTCCCTTGGCATCCGTGGGGTGTTGGTTCTAGGACCCCTGTGGACACCAAAATCTTAGGATGCTTAAGTCCCTTATATAAAATGGCATATTTACATATAACCTATACACATCGTCCATCCTCCCATATACTTTAAATCATCTCTAGATTACTTATAATACCTAATAAAATGCAAGTAGTTATAAATATAATGGAAATGCTTTGTAAATGGTTGTCAGTGCATGGAGGATCAAGTTTTGCTTTTTGGAACTTTTCTGGAGTTTTTTTTTTTTTAATTCATATTTTTGATCTGCGGTTGGTTGAATCTGCATATGTAGAGCCTGAGGATATGGAGGGCTGACTGTAAGCTTTTCTAACTCCGTAGAAAAGTGTTGGACATTTAAGCGGAGGGATGCATTAATTTGAGACAAGAGTATAGATTTGAGGCTTCATATATATATATTTGTAGTTTGAAGTTATTGCTGCTATACTTCCACCAAATCTAGGTGAATACTGTTTTCCAGATGATTCTTTTTAAAATTTTTAGAGATGTGACTTGCTTTAAATAATATACATACACACACACTATCTGTATGTATATAAAAACATCCATATAAACATATATATAATTTGTGTATAACATAATACTTATATAGTATTGTATATTTATAATTTATATTAAATATTATATATACTACTGGGTAATAAATGAGGTATGATATATACACTTTTTTAAAAGCAGTCGTGTTACACATGATTTTAGGAGCAGATCTGTTGTGAAAAAGTTAAGTATTTGGTACCCGTCGTAGGCTCCTGCCTAGAAAATATATGCCTGGGTGTTTCTACAATGTCATCATTAGAGTGAATATATCAGTTTGCATGTTTCTAGCCACAAGTTGTTGATCGTGTTTTAGCTTTTGTAAATAGAGGATGAAATTCAGATTGTATGTGAAAAAAGCACTTTTAATTTTCTCTTTAAAGTGCATTCTCCCCCTTCCCCTACACAGAGAATCCTAATTGGATTAAAAATGAATTTACTGTTTGCTTGACTCTTTCAGAAATTACTAAGCAGATGGGATTGCTTCACCTTCCTGGCCACAGTATCATTATTTTAGTAGCATTACAGAATTGTTCCTGTTTTGATTCTAATTAGTGTTACGTGTTACATTGGAGAAAATTTTGCATGGTTTTTCAACAGACCACATTTTCTTTAGGCTCCTTGGACTTGAAGAACGACAGACCTAGTGGTTTGGGACACATGCCATCATCAGGGACTACTCAACTGAGTGTCGAACCAGATTCGTTTTCAAGTTCAGTGTTTCCTTCTCCTCCTCCTCCACCACCGCCTCCTCAGGTTTCTTCTCTACGGCCTCCATGTTCTCCTCTCGTGCAAACAGCCTCTAATAATATTTGTGCATCAGATAATTCAGCAACTGAAGTGAAAAAACAGCACCCAGATACTAGGAAAACCAATTTTAGTCATCATTCAAAAAACCATAAAGATGTTCCAAACATGTTGGATGTTCTGAAGGATGTGAATAAGGTTAAGCTACGTGCTATTGAAAGGTATGTTGTCATAATTTGAGAAATGAACCCAAATTTTATCAATGGTGTTTAAAGAAATTATTATATTTATCAAAGTAAACATATATAAGTCTTCTCTGATTCCTCTTTACCCCAAATACCCCTCGAGAGAGAATCATTTTCAGTTTTTTGTGACTCTTTGTTCTAGTGTCCTATCTCCATATTTTTGAAACAACGTACTATTTTTGCTATTTCTTGATATTTTAGTTATATTTACTTGCAATTGTTAAAAATCTGGAATACGTTCTCTTAGACATTCCACCCCCTAACACACGTGCACACACACTTCTTATTACATCTTCCCGATATGGTTAAGTCACAGTCTTTCCTTAAATCCGTGTTCAGAATTTATATCCTTACTATAACAGTAAACATTCACAGGTAAGCCATTTCATATACTATGACTACATTTTTTTTGTTACTAATTTTATTTTTTATTGAAATTAATAATTGCCTCCTTGAATCCCCCCCACCCCGGAAATCCCCTCACGGAGCCCTCTGTCCTGTTCTAATCTCACCTGTTGCTCTAAACTTCCTACATTGTCATCCTAAGAATTTCCTTCGTCATCATGGGCATTCTCTTTGTCCTGTGTCGCATCACCCATTTCCTGGGTGTCATATCTTCTTCCTGCAGCTTCCTGAGGAGTGCATGAAAGGTAGATTTAAGACCTTGTATATCTGAATTTCTTTTTCTTTTATTCTCACACTTAATTGCTAGTTTGGCTGGGTATATAATTGACAGAAAATCATTTTTCCTCAGAATTTTGAAGACATTTTTCCATCGGTTTCTAGCTCTCAGTGTTCTTGTTGAGAGGTTAATGTCGTTTTGATTCCTGATGCCATGTATGAAACCTGTTTCTTCATTTTTTTTTTTTTCTTGCAGTATGCAGGCCTCTCACTGTTGTGGCCTCTCCCATTGCGGAGCACAGACTTCGGACGCACAGGCTCAGTGGCCATGGCTTATGGGCCCAGCTGCTCCGCAGCATGTGGGATATTCCCAGACTGGGGCACGAACCCGTGTCCCCTGCATCAGCAGGTGGACTCTCGACCACTGCGCCACCAGGGAAGCCCCTGTTTCTTCATTCTTGAAGCATTTAAGATCTTCTCTTTGGTCCTGGTGTTCTTAAATTTCATGGTGATGTGCCCTGGAGATTTCTTTTTAAGTTTCTTGTGCTGAGCATTTACTTCTTTTTAAGTTCCTTATGCTGAGTTCACTTATTGATTGAACTCAATCAGTTTAGAGTTTTATGTCCTTTATTTTTGGAAATTTCTTATAACATTTCTCTGATAATTTTCTTCTATTCTTTCCTTCTGTTCTCTTTTCTTGGAAAGCCTATTAGAAGTTTGAATGCCAGAATTATTTGCCTTATCTTTCCTTTACTGTTTTCTTCTCTTTGCTTTTTTTTATTGTACTTTTTGAGAAAATTCTAACTCTTCTATTGTTTTTCCTGTCATCACTTGTTTTTTGGGGGTGTGGGTGGGGTGTGGGGAACTGTGCAGCTTGTGAGATTCTAGTTCCCTGACCAGGGATTGAACCAAGCCCTCGGCAGTGAAAGTGTGGAGTTCTAACCACTGAACTGCCAGGGAATTTCCCCCATCATCATATTTTTAATTTGTGAGACCCATTTCTTTTTCTTTGAGTGCTCCTTTTTTATGTCTTCTTGCTTTTGTGTGTCTTATGCTACTGAAAATATTAACTACAGTTTTATTCTTAGTTTTCTTCTGCTCTTGAATTATGTTCATTTTTCCTGAGTTCCTTTTTCCTCTTATTGATTTTGGTCTCCATTTATAGTTTTGGAGCCTTATTTAAGTATCTGGTGATTTGCAGCTATGCATTTATATTTAAAAGTGAGGTACGGAAAAGCTGATTGAAGTTTCTTTGTGTGAGGTGGGATTGCCAGCTGGTGGGCTTCACAATTTAGTGACTGAGGAGAGAACCTTGCCATTTTGTTAGCCAGATCCCATATTTCAGTAGCTGTATGTCTTTTCTTTGGGACTAGAGAGTTTTTCTAGAAAGTTCTTCATTCTCCTTGGTCAGAAGAGTTGGGGATTTCACAGGTGGTGCAAGCTAGGTAGTTTGAGAGTTGAGTGGGGAAAGGGCAAGGGAGGAGCATATCATTCCATATGTGGACTTTTCCTCAATCCGTCTGTTTTCAGGAAGGCAGCTTACCTCCCATTCTCTTCACTGTCATCAGCTTTCCAGCTTTCAACATTTTGTTGCAATTCTTATCTACTCTCTCCTCTCGTAATCTCTTTGTCTTTGTGGGTGTACATCTTTTTCATTTCTTTGCTGTCATTTTAGTAGGCTTTCACAGAGATCTGCCATGTTCACCTGGAAATTCCTCAATGAAGTTTTGCTGAGAAAATAAATGTATTTTCTGTGTAATAGTGTTAGGACAGATAAGTCATTTCATTATCAATGAGGTTATGATTGATCCTTGTATGAGGCAGCTAGTACATAGAAAAATCTTACGGTTGTACGTACCCATTTAGTCCCAACTAGATCTCTTACTGGTATCGTCGGGCACAGTCAGTGTAAAATGATGACTCTGTGGCTGTTACCATCACTGGAGAAATGACTGAAACGCCAGTAGACTCCACCCTCCACCCCTCTATTCTCTCATTTTTCTAACAACTGATCTTGTTTCATACATTACTGCTAAATCCGACGAGACTTCCCACATCTTTACATTTACAAATTTACTCCCCATGTTCTCTGCCTTCCATTTTGTTATTGCAAATGAAGCATCCTTGATCATGTCCATTGCTCTCCCCTTAGTCACTGGTTCCCCTTCTCTCTAAGCATTTCACTTAAAATTCTCTCTTCTGTCTTCTGCACAATCAAATTTTCCATCTTTATTCTTCTCTTCACACTTGAGCATTTCCCATCTTCAAAACATGTATACCCTCAGCTATTATAGTTTCTCTGTTCCCTGTCTGGTATAAATTCTTGGTGTTGTTTATAGTTTGTTTCCATTTCTCACTGCCTTCTAGTCACTGTAATATGGTGTCTGTTCCCATCACTCCATTGAAAACTGTTCTTTCAAGGTCTCCAGTGACTCCATGTTGCTAAATCCAGTCAGTGGTCAATTCTCATTGCTCTTCTTACTTGACCTCTCAGCAGTGTTTGATACAGTCCTCAGTTTCCACCTCCTTGGAACACTTTCTTCACTTGGCCTTGAGGAAATCATGCTTGGTTTTCCTCTTACCTCATTGTCCACCTCTTATTTCTTTGCTGATTCTTTCTTCTGGACCTGGTCTCTGAATGTTGGCATGTTCAAGGCTCAGCCCTCAGCCCCATTCTTCTCTCCACCCACATTGTTTCCTTGGGTGATCTCATCTAGTCCTAGGCTTTAGATACCAGCTAAATGCTAATGATGCCCACATTTATTTTTCTAGCCCTGACCTCTCCTCTGAGCCCCATGCCTACTTCACATCTTCATTTGCCTGTCTCACAGGTACCTCATGCTTCACATGTCCAAAACAGAACTCTTCCTTCCTACCTGTTCCGTCCTCTACCTTGAAAACTTGTTCTTCCCCCAAGTCTTTTGCTTCTCAGCAAATGGCAACAATATCACCCTCAGTCCAGACATCTGGAAATCATCCTGTTTTTTCATTTCCTTTCTATCCCACATCCTTTCTGTCAGCATACAGCTCAAATTTATGTACCCTCAGTGGTCCTCACTGCCACCTTTCAATCTAAGCCACTATCTTTTTTTTTTTATTTTTGATGTGGACCTTTCTTTTTTTAAGTCTTTATTGAATTTGTTACAATATTGCTTCTGTTTTATATTTTGGTGTATTGGCCAGGAGGCATGTGGGATTTTAGCTCCCCGACCAGGGACTGAACCCACACCCCGTGCATTGGAAGGCGAAGTCTTAACCACTGGACCACCAGGGAAGTCCTGCCACTATCTTTTTTTTGCGGTACGTGGGCCTCTCACTGTTGTGGCCTCTCCCGTTGCGGAGCACAGGCTCTGGATGTGCAGGCTCAGTGGCCATGGCTCATGGACCCAGCCGCTCTGCGTCATGTGGGATCCTCCTGGACCGGGGCACGAACCCGTGTCCCCTGCATCGGCAGGCGGACTCTCAACCACCGTGCCACCAGGGAAGCCCCTTGCCACTATCTTATATAGCTTGGACTTTTGCAGTTGCCTCCAACCTGGTCTCTCTTTTCATTCTTGCCTCCTTATCTGTTCTTCATATAGTAACCAGAGTGACCTTTAAAAATTGAAGTCAGATCATACCATTCCGCTGCTTAAAATCCTGTGGTGGTTTTCCATTGCGCTTAGAATGAAATCTTGACACCTTGCTGTGGCTTGGAAGTCTCTCTAGGATTCAGCCCTTATCTCTCTGACCTCACGTCCTACTTCCCATCTTACTTAACTGCACTCCAGCTATACCTGTTTTTCTTTTTTCTTTTCTCACAGGTGCCAACCTCCTTGCGATGCATCCACTGGATGTTTACACTAAAATTGACTGCTTGTCATTTCCTTAAAGAGAATGTCACCTCCTTTAAGAGGCTTTTCCTCATCATCTCATTGAAAGTGCTTTCAACCTAGCCACTATCACATTTCCCTCTTTTATTTTATCCACAGCACTGGATAATTGCTGTCCAAAATGTTCTTGCTTACTTGTTTTGGTGTAACACTGTCCTGCCACCAGAGTGTGTGGAAGTAGGATACTGCTCTACCCCTGAAGCGTAACATAGAACCTGGTAAAATAGGGGGCATTAAGATTGAATGAATGAATGAACAGTTAGCCTGATGTTTTTCTTTTCTTGAACTCCATAGTCCTTTTAAAAGCTCTTAAATATTTCTTTAAATTTTTCTACCGACTGGAAAATTAGAAAATAAAAAATAAAGATGATATTTGATAAATCCCAGGTTACAACGGATTGTGGTAGAGCCTCACATGGGCTCTCAGCTTTCTGATTACTAATCCATTGTGCCCTCCAGATTTGTTTTTTTTTACAAGGCAAAACATTCCAATCTCTTGAAGATTGTAATATATTATGCTTATATTTCTGCTGTGTTTGTCAATAAGGAACTTAAATTACACAAAGTTTTAATTTATTCCATTTTTTTTTAAAGGTCCCCTGGGGGCAGACCCATTCATAAAAGGAAAAGACAAGACTCACCTTGGGATCCAGTGTCTTTAATATCCCATGCACTTAAGCAGAAATTTGCATTCCAAGAAGAAGATTCCTTTGAGAAGGAAAATAATTCCTGGGAGTGTTCTCCATTTTCTAGTCCAGAAACTTCAAGGGTGAGATTATAAGTTTAAATCTTCAGTTTTTCTAATGCGTATTGTTCGTGATGTATCTTTGCCTTCAAGTTCCTTGAAGTAATTAATTATGCAGAATGGGCTTAAAATTGTTGATGCTGTGTGCTGCTAATGTTTCTGTTGTTTGTGTTGACTTTCACGTTCATTTTTAGCTTTTAGCGTACTATGAAGTTTTTTTGAGGTGAGACACTTGATTTGAAAAATACTTGTGCATAAGTTTATAATGGTTTATCCTGGGCACGTGCTAACTTGACATTGCTGTCTGCAGTATGAACTGGGTGTCTGAAACTTTGAGAGGACCAGAGAAAAATGGTGTGATAGATTCAACCTAACCATATTTAAATGTGAATATTCCCAATATTTTTTCCGGTCAAATATGAAGATTGAATTATTTAGATAAATAGGACATTAACTGTGCTTTTAACAAAGCAGATGAGGTCATAATTACTTCAGTGACCATGCTCATTGGATACTTAAAAAAACTCATATTTCAACCCTTGACCCTTAAGATTGCTTCTTTCTTGAAGTGTCTTTTCTTTGGTTTAGATACAATCCAAATCTGGGGGGGGTGGTTTTCCATCTCATAAACTAGTTGAGGTAGTAAATAAGAATAAGCCTTAGGAATGAGAGGAGAGTGAAAGATGGACAGTATATACAGTCCAGTGGGTGGCTTTAGAGTGGCGGACATCAGTCAGACAGCAAAGGAGATGGAAAAACTGAAAAGCAGATGGCAACTCAAAGAGCACAACAGAGCAGGAGAAAATCATTCTACTCAGTTTCAGCGCGTGTGTGGTTTCTAAGTTACCGTTGTGCCTGTACAATAGCTGATGCTTATCATGTTGACTCAGAAGATTATATTCTTAACTCTAAGAAGGCAAAAAAGTATATAGTTTACTTTAGAACTGTTACAATTAAAATTACAAATGTTTCTAAGTGTTCAACATTTGCATAGAAATTTGTAACTGGCAAAGTACTTTTTTTACTCATCTCATTTGACCTTTGCAGCAATATTTTTTTCTATCGAAGTATAGCTGATTTACAGTATTGTATTAGTTTCAGGTGTACACCATCGTGATTCAGTATTTTTGCAGTTTATACTCTATTATAGGTTATTACAAGATAGTGGCTATAATTCCCTGTGCTATACAGTATATCCTTGTTGCTTATCTGTTTTATATATAATAGTTTGTTAATCCCATACCCCTATTTGTCCCTCCCCACTTCCCTCTCTCCTTTGGTAACCACAAGTTTGTTTTCTATATCTGTGAGTCTGTTTCTGTCTTGCATATACATTCTTTTTGTTTTGTTTTGTTTTTAGATTCCACATATAAGTGACATCATACAGTATTTGTGTTTCTCTGTCTGGCTTATTTTGCTAGGCATAATATGCTATAGGTCCATCCATGTTGCTGCAGATGGCAATATCTCATTCTTTTTTATGGCTGAGTAATATTCCTGTGTGTGTGTGTGTGTGTCTGTGTGTGTACCACATCTTGTCAATCCAATGATCCGTTGATGGTCCTTGGGTTGCCAATATTCCCTCTTTTACACATGAGGAAAATGAGTGTGAAAGTGGTTAAGTGATCTGCCATCTGACATCTAAGTGGCAGAGCAGTGAATAGAACTTGGTTTATTAAAATTCTAGGATATTTGAAAACCTTCAGTTATCTCAGAAATTCACTTAGGTGGAACACATAGTTTCCCAGTGATAGTGGATCAAGGAGGTATTACTGGTTTGTCTTACACTGTTCACTGTTCTTTTCACATTTTCTTTCCAGCCAACTACAAGCATCTTAGAGAAAGAGCCATCTCTTTTTGTAAATTTTATAGCACCTTGCTTAGGGATGGGCACATAGAGACTCAAATTGTAGTCTACGGAGAGCTCAGTCTGTGCAGCTGTGACTGTCCTGCTCACTTTCATGTCCTCAGCCCTGACTGAGCACAGTGCCTGACATGTAACCCGCTCTTAAACAATTACTTACTGTTGAATGAGTTAAGCCTCAAAGGGTTATTTGGTGTTTGTGTTGCCATTCTTTTTTTTACATCAGAATAGTTTCTGTGTTAAATATTTGCTTCATTTCAGTTTGGACACCATATTTCACAGTCAGAAGGACATTGAACTAAAGGAAGAACTGACAAACACAGCAGGTATAGCCCAAGCCACGAGCTACAGGGCTTGTGTCTGCACCTACAAGGCAGGATTGCAGAAGTATGCCAGCATACGTATCCCTACATGTGAAAGGATCTCACCTCCTGTTAAGGAAGTTAAATGTAGTCTATACACTGAGGTATATTAGTGCAGAGGTCTGAAGGATCTTGACTCTTAAGAATACCTGTCTCTGGTTTTAGAAGATCCAGCAGTTAACTGGCTACTGATGGTAGTTAGGGAAATGGATCTTTTTTTTTTTCCCATGTATGTTAATGTTATTAAAAGCTGAATGTATACTTTGAGTGATTCTCCTAAGAGCTAAATAGTAAATAATTTAATGTTTCTCATTAGAGAACAGTAAGGTCTCATTATAAGGTGACAGATGCCATTTAATGGATTAAGAAAATGTAAACTAAGTCTGTATTGTACTACTCAACAGATGATAGTACATTTGGATTTTTAAAAACAATTTCTTAAAGCAGTTATGACTTTCTAACTTAAGAGCCTTTGAATCTTTTAAAAATTGGTAGTGATCGGGGCTTCCCTGGTGGCGCAGTGGTTGGAAGTCTGTCTGCCGATGCAGGGGATGCGGGTTCGTGCCCCGGTCTGGGAGGATCCCACATGCTGCGGAGCGGCTGGGCCCGTGGGCCGTGGCCGCTGGGCCTGCGCGTCCGGAGCCTGTACTCCGCAGTGGGAGGGGCCGCAACGGTGAGAGACCCTAGTACCGCAAAAAAAAAAAAAAAAAAAAAAAAAATTGGTAGTGATCTGGTTCACTTGGCCTCCAGCAACTTGGAGATTTTCAAAGAATATAAAATTATAATTTGTTCATTAAGATAGTCATACTTTGAATCATAGATTGAACCTCCTGAAAAATCTTCCTGAGGTGATAAAAGAATTAGAAGCTGATTTTGACCGTTAAATGCTAGATTGTAGAAGTATTTAAAGAATCTTCTTGATAAGTTTTGCCTACACTAGCTATGTAAATATGTACGCTTACCACTTTATTTCCTCTGTTCCTTTGTAAATAAATATGATTTTTTGAACTTGTTTGTGTTTTATAGCAGTTCCAATTCACGTTCTCTCCTCACTACATTTAGAACGTCTGAACTGTTTTTGGAAAGAGGGTTCTGTAGTTAGTTTCTTGGTCAATGCAATGAAACACAGAAAAGTTTGGAATAGGTGTTTTGTCCTTCTGCCAATACTAATGTGGTGTGGGAATTTACATGTTTCCCTAGAAATGGAGCTTAGGTTCCATTTGGAGGAACTCAGCACCCACCCATTTTACAGGCTCTCCCCTTTCGGAAGAGCCCAGTTTGCTCACAGGTTTCATGTTATTGTGGTAGAGAGTTGGCTGCCTGGTAACCCCTATTTCCGACCCCTTTCTCCTGGCACCTTCCAGTTAAGGGTGGCTGTGCAGCATCCATCTTATAGCCATGAGGAACGGGCTTGAATCACAGAGATGTAAACCCTGACATCACTGAGCTGCTGAACTAACACCAGCAAGAGCCATCTCCACACTTCTTGTTACATGAGAAAGAGAAATAAAAAAATATGCATTGTGGGTTTTCTGTTACTTGCAGCCAGAAGCATTCATGATGATACAGCAAGTACAGCAGTGTGACTTCCATACCTGCCTGCTACTCCTTCTGTGTAGTTTTCTGATACTTCTTATCCTGTGTCAGTAGTTTGTTCTTGCTGTTGTTCCTGCCCCTCCTAGACATTGCTCCCACCCTGCCTTTTCTTCTCTCTTGTCCTTGTAATTAGAGTCCTTTTCCTCTGAAATAACTGCTTTTTATCCCCCGGGGTAGTCTTGCATTTTCAGTTTTATCGTTTCCTTATTTAGAAATGTTTAAGGAACAACCCCTCCCCAACAGCCAGCAGAAACCTTTGGAAGATACCATTTTCTGCTGAGTGAAATCTGTTTCTTAAGAAACCTCAAGTTAGTTTTTGGGGGGGCTTTTCTGTTCTACTTCAGAATGAATTTCCTGCTTGCCCAAAGCACATGTCAGCACCACGATGCATCAAGATTGAGTTGCCTTTAGATTCACCTCAATTTAGAAGTCTCACTTCCGATGTCCTGGGGGACATGAGACCATGCCCTGAAAGTCCCCTTCAGGAGGCCTTCTGAATAGCCTACACTTGGGCTCCTGGTGACTTAATGTTGACTGTAGAGTTCGTGAGGGCTTAGGCTTTCATTATGAATCTATCTGTAAATTATCTAATACCTAAGTGTTATTTATAACATTTTACTCTATTTTAAACTTGTCTGAACATATAGTGAGTGCTGACACTTTCTGTTCTTGCAAGGTATATAAACGCCAACTTCTTTTCCTGGCTCTAAAGCATTAATCCTCCCACTTGCCCTAGAAGAGTCCCTCCTCTCTCCTCCCTTTTCCTTGGATGCCTTAAACTAACTTGCATTCTCTTTCTTGATTGGCTGCTAGTTAATCCCTAGAAAAGAATCAGGGCATTTGACAAAACATTCTAACACTATTTTATATTGGAAAAAATACTGGCTTGGTAATATAGACCACAGGAAGTTAAAGCTGTTTAAAATCTTGACTGGTTGAGATGTGCAGATGATAGCAGTGATTGTCAAGGCAGGGAGGGGAGATGGGACTTCCTAGGAGGATGTAGCAGCATCTGGAGGGCACCCATAAATTGAAAATATTGGCATGGGACTGTTATGGGGATGGAGTATCAAAAGACTTTGCTTTTACAATGAGAATGCATTTGTGCTTTAATTATGAAATTTACATAAAAATTGGATTGGGAGAGAATTACTTGGAGGATGATTTAGATGAGAGCAATGGGGAAAGAAGACTTTTAAATGTGTTTTGCTGGATATTAAGCACAGACTCTCCTTAGACTAGAGAGGTTGCATATGCAATTGCGTTTCTTATAAATTGAAAATCAATAAAACAAAACGAAAAATGGGTCAGTGGGAATGAGGTGTGAAATTTTTATGTCAGAAAAGGGCTACTGCAGGTTGGGTCCTCTGGGAGGTGGACTGTGAGATGGCGATCAATGTGAGGAAGTCTATCTGGGTGTGTTCTCAGGATCACCTCCCTGCAAGGGAAGGAAGCAGAATTGGGTGAGGGAGAAGCTGGGCTGTAATGCATCCTCGGCAAGGGCCTCAGCACACCCTGGAGGGTGCTCTGAAGCTGGGGTAGCCCTCATAGTCGTCTCCCATTGCTCTGAGGGTGCTGGGTCTTTATGTCTTTACATTGACCAAACATTGAGGAGTGGGGCATGACCTTGAGCAAGGCATCCTTCAGCCAAGGGCATTTCCACAAGAGGTTTATCATAGTGGTGCATCACAGTCCATTAGAAGATTAGCCATCCACAGAAGACATGGGTTCCAAAAATGTTGCAGGGCCCAGCCTGCCTTCCACTGCCATTAGCCTTCAGTAGTATTGACTGTCCAGAATTACCAGAACCCATTACCCTGTCATCCTTCTCCCAGGCTAGTTCTTATACTTATTTTCTTTAAAATTTTTGCACTTTAAAAGTTGGGGACGAAAGAGGTGAGAATGCCTTTCTGTCTCCAAATATCCCCCTTCAAAACCCCCCACCCCAGGGTTTCTGTGTGGGTAACCTATGGTTGGTCTTTCACAGCTTTGTCCTTTTCTCTTCATGGAAATTACTAATGTTTCCAAGGACTCAGAAGCATTAAACAGTTATCTCATTGTGTGGCATTGGGAACCAATGGAAGAAGTGCTGGAAATGTGCCGGGAGGACTGAGTTATTACTTCTTTGGACCCCAAGCTCCTCAACTGGAAAATGAAGAGGTCAAGCAGGGTGTGCCCTGGGGTCCAATGTGTGATACTAACATTCTATGACTTACTTGCTTGGGTAAAAAGAGACATAATCATAGCTCAATTGAAATGGAGAATCATCTCCTGCTTCAATCTACTGCTGGATAGGAACTAATCAGAGAGAGAGGCAGAAGATGGAGAAGGAGGGCATCCAGGGCTTTCCTGATCACAAATCTCACCTCCATTCCAACTCTCTTTATAGTTTTCTTGCAAAAATAATAATAGAAATAAGGAAGTGGTGGGGTTTCCAAAAACAAAAATTGTAACTTTCAACCATCTGGGGAAGGCAAAAATCCCATCCACCACAGCTCTCAGTTTGAAAGTAAAGTTGTACCGCACACAATCAGGATGTTACTTAAGCGTGCTCTTAAAAGAACACATTGTGTGTGGCTGATAGGGTTTTGGTGCTTCGGCCAGGTGTCAGGCCTCTGCCTCTGATGTGGGAGAGCCGAGTTCAGGACATTGGTCCACCAGAGACCTCCTGGCTCCACGTAATATCAAATGGCCACATAATATCAAACGGCGAAAGCTCTCCCGGAGATCTCCATCTCAATGCTAAGACCCAGCTCTGCTCAATGACCAGCAAGTTACAGTGCTGGACACCCTATGCCAAACAACTAGCAAGACAGGAACAGAACCCCACCCATTAGCAGAGAGGCTGCCTAAAATCATAATAAGGTCACAGACACCCCAAAGCACACCACTGGAGGTAGTTCTGCCTGCCAGAAAGACAAGATCCAGCCTCATCCACCAGAACACGGGCACTAGTCCCCTCCACCAGGAAGCCTACACAACCCACTGAACCAACCTTAGCCACTGGGGGCAGACACCAAAAACAGCGGGAACTATGAACCTGCAGCCTGCGAAAAGGAGACCCCAAACACAGTAAGTTAAGCAAAATGAGAAGACAGAAAAACACACAGCAGAAGAAGGAGCAAGGCAAAAACCCACCAGACCAAACAAATGAAGAGGAAATAGGCAGTCTACCTGAAAAAGAATTCGGAGTAATGGTAAAGATGATCTGAAATCTTGGAAACAGAATGGAGAAAATACAAGAAACGTTTAACAAGGACCTAGAAGAACTAAAGAGCAAACAAACAATGTTGAACAACACAATAAATGAAATTTAAAATTCTCTAGAAGGAATCAATAGCAGAATAACTGAGGCGGAAGAACGGATAAGTGACCTGGAAGATAAAATAGTGGAAATAACTACTGCAGAGCAGAATAAAGAAAAAAGAATGAAAAGAATTGAGGACAGTCTCAGAGACCTCTGGGACAACATTAAATGCACCAACATTTGAATTATAGGGGTCCCAGAGGAAGAAGAGAAAAAGAAAGGGACTGAGAAAATATTTGAAGAGATTAGAGTTGAAAACCTACCTAATATGGGAAAGGAAATAGTCAAGTCCAAGAAGCACAGAGAGTCCCATACAGGATAAATCCAAGGAGAAACATGACAAGACACATATTAATCAAGCTATCAAAAATTAAATACAAAGAAAAAATATTAAAAGCAGCAAGGGAAAAACAACAAATAACAAACACACAAGGGAATCCCCATAAGGTTAACAGCTGAACTTTCAGCAGAAGCTCTGCAAGACAGAAGGGAGAGGCAGGACGTATTTAAAGTGATGAAAGGGAAAAACCTACAAACAAGATTACTCTACCCAGCGAGGATCTCATTCAGATTTGACAGAGAAATTAAAACCATTACATACAAACAAGAGCTAAGAGAATTCAGCACCACCAAACCAGCTTTACAACAAATGCTAAAGGAACTTCTCTAGGCAGGAAACCAAAGAATAGGAAAAGACCTACAATAACAAACCCCAAACAATTAAGAAAATGGTAATAGGAACATACATATTGATAATTACCTTAAATGTAAATGGATTAAATGCTCCAATTAAAACACATAGACTGGCTGAATGGATACAAAAACAAGACCCGTATATATGCTGTCTACAAGAGACCCACTTCAGACCTAGGGACACATACAGATAGAAAATGAGGGGATGGAAAAAGATATTCCATGCAAATGGAAATCAAAAGAAAGCTGGAGTAGCAATTCTCATATCAGACAAAAGACTTTAAAATAAAAACTATTATAAGAGACAAAGAAGGACACTACCTAATGATCAAGGGATCAATCCAAGAAGAAGATATAACAATTGTAAATATTTATGCACCCAACATAGGAGCTTCTCAATACATAAGGCAAATGCTAACAGCCATAAAAGGTGAAATTGACAGTAACACAGTCATTGCAGGGGACTTTAACACCCCACTTTCTCCAATGGACAGATCATCCAAAATGAAAATAAATAAGGAAACACAAGCTTTAAATGATATGTTAAACAAGATGGACTTAATTGATATTTATAGGACATTCCATCCAAAAACAACAGAATACACTTTTTTCTCAAGTGCTCATGGAACATTCTCCAGGATAGATCATATCTTGGGTCACAAATCAAGCCTTGGTAAATTTAAGAAAATTGAAATTGTATCAAGTATGTTTTCCAACCACAATGCTATTAACTAGATATCAATTACAAGAAAAAAATCTGTAAAAAATACAAACACATGGAGGCTAAACAATACACTACTAAATAACCAAGAGATCACTGAAGAAATCAAAGAGGAAATCAAGAACTACCTAGAAACAAATGGCAATGAGAACACCACAACCCAAAACCTATGGGATGTAGCAAAAGCAGTTCTAAGAGGGAAGTTTATAGCAATACAATCCTACCTCAAGAAACAAGAAACATCTCACATAAACAACCTAACCTTACACTTAGAGCAACTAGAGAAAGAAGAAAAAAAAAAAAACCAAAGTTAGCAGAAGGAAAAAACTCATAAAGATCAGATCAGAAATAAATGAAAAAGAAGTGAAGGAAACAATAGCAAAGATCAATAAAACTAAAAGCTGGGGACTTCCCTGGTGACATAGTGGTTAAGAATCTGCCTGCCAATGCAGGGGACACAGGTTTGAGCCCATGTCTGGGAAGATCCCACATGCCGCGGAGCAACTAAGCCCATGCGCCACAACTACTGAGCCTGCGCTCTACAGCCCATGAGCCACAACTACTGAAGCCTGCCTGCCTAGAGCCCGTGCTCCACAACAAGAGAAGCCACCGCAATGACAAGCCTGTGCACTGCAATGAAGAGTAGACCCCGCTCGCCTCAACTAGAGAAAGCCTGCCTGCACACAGCAACGAAGACCCAACGCAGCCAAAAATAAATAAATTTATTTAAAGAAAAAAAAAAACCCTAAAACCTGGTTCTTTGAGAAGATAAACAAAATTGATAAACCATTAGCCAGACTTATCAAGCAAAAAAGGGAGAAAACTCAAATCAATAGAATTAGAAATGAAGTAAGGAGAAGTAACAAATGACACTGCAGAAATACAAAGGATCATGAGAGATTACTACAAGCAATTATATGCCAATAAAATGGACAACCTGGAAGAAATGGACAAATTCTTAGAAAAGGACAATCTTCTGAGACTGAACCAGGAAGAAATAGAAAATATAAACAGACCAATCATAAACACTGAAATTGAGACTGTGATTAAAAATCTTCCAAGAAAAAAAAAGCCCAGGACCAGATGGCTTCACAGGCGAATTCTATCAAACATTTAGAGAAGAGCTAACACCTATCCTTCTCAAACTCTTCCAAAATATAGCAGAGGGAGGAACACTCCCAAACTAATTCTGTGAGGCCACCATCACCCTGATACCGAAACCAAAGAGGTCACAAAGAAAGAAAACTACAGGCCAATATCACTGATGAACATAGATGCAAAAATCCTCAACAAAATACTAGCAAATAGAATCCAACAGAACATTAAAAGGATCATACACCATGATCAAGTGGAGTTTATCCCAGGAATGCAAGGATTCTTCAATATATGCAAATCAATCAATGTGATACACCATATTAACAAACTGAAGAATAAAAACAGTATGATCATCTCAATAGGTGCAGAAAAAGCTTTTGACAAAATTCAACACCCATTTATGATAAAAACTCTCCAGAAATTAGGCACAGAGGGAACTTACCTCAACATAATAAAGGCCATATATGACAAACCCACAGCCAACATCCTTCTCAGTGGTGAAAAACTGAAAGCATTTCCTCTAAGATCAGGAACAAGACAAGGCTGCCCACTCTCACCACTCTTCTTCAACATAGTTTTGGAAGGTTTAGCCACAGCAATCAGAGAAGAAAAAGAAATAAAAGGAATCCAAATCGGAAAAGAAGAAGTAAAGCTGTCACTGTTTGCAGATGACATGATGCTATACATAGAGAATCAGAAAGATGCTAGTAGAAAACTACTAGAGCTAATCAACGAATTTGGTAAAGTAGCAGGATACAAAATTAATGCACAGAAATCTCTTGCATTCCTATACACTAATGATGAGAAATCTGAAAGAGAAATTAAGGAAACACTCCCATTTACCATTGCAACAAAAAGAATAAAATACCTAGGAATAAACCTACCTAAGGAGACAAAAGACCTGTATGCAGAAAACTATAAGACACTGATGAAAGAAATTAAAGATGATGCAAACAGATGGAAAGATATACCATGTTCTTGGATTGGAAGAATCAACATTGTGAAAAATGACTCTACTACCCAAAGCAATCTACAGATTCAATGCAATCCCTATCAAACTACCAATGGCAGTTTTCACAAAACTAGAACAAAAAGTTTCACAATTTGTATGGAAACACAAAAGACCCTGGATTGCCAAAGCAATCTTGAGGAAGAAAAATGGAGCTGGAGGAATCAGGCTCTCGGACTTCAGACTATACTACAAAGCTACAGTAATCAAGACAGTATGGTACTGGCACAAAAACAGAAATATAGATCAATGGAACAGGATAGAAAGCCCAGAGATAAACCCACACACATATGGTCACCTTATTTTTGATAAAGGAGGCAAGAATATACAATGGAGAAAAGACAGCCTCTTCAATAAGTGGTGCTGGGAAAACTGGACAGCTACATATAAAAGAATGAAATTAGAACACTCCCTAACACCACACACAAAAATAAACTCAAAATGGATTAAAGACCTAAATGGAAGGCCAGACACTATAAAACTCTTAGAGGAAAACATAGGCAGAACACTCTATGACATAAATCACAGCAAGATCTTTCTGACCCACCTCCTAGAGAAATGGAAATAAAAACAAAAATAAACAAATGGGACCTAATGAAACTTAAAAGCTTTTGCACAGCAAAGAAAACCATAAACAAGATGAAAAGATAACCCTCAGAATGGGAGAAAATAGTTGCAAATGAAGCAACTGACAAAGGATTAATCTCCAAAATATACAAGCAGCTCATGCAGCTCAATATCAAAAAAACAAACAACCCAATCCAAAAATGGGCAGAAGACCTAAATAGATATTTCTCCAAAGAAAATATACAGATTGCCAACAAACACATGAACGAATGCTCAACATCACTAATCATTAGAGAAATGCAAATCAAAACTATAGTGAGGTATCACCTCACACCAGTCAGAGTGGCCATCATCAAAAAATCTACAAACAATAAATGCTGGAGAGGGTGTGGAGAAAAGGGAACCCTCCTGCACTGTTGGTGGGAATGTAAATTGATACAGCCACTATGGAGAACAGTATGGAGCTTCCTTAAAGAACTAAAAACAGAACTACCATACGACCCAGCAATCCCACTACTGGGCACATACCCTGAGAAAACCATAATTCAAAAAGAGTCATGTACCACAATGTTCACTGCAGCTCTGTTTACAATAGCCAGGAGATGGAAGCAACCGAGGTGTCCATCGACAGATGAATGGATAAAGAAGATGTGGCACATATATACAATGGAATATTACTCAATCACAAAAAGAAACGAAATTGAGTGATTTGTAGTGAGGTGGATGGACCTAGAGTCTGTCATACAGAGTGAAGTAAGTCAGAAAAAGATAAACAAATACCGTATGCTGACACATATATGTGGAATCTAAAAAAAAAAGGGCAGGACAGGAATAAAGATGCAGGCGTAGAGAATGGACTTGAGGACACGGGGCGGGGGGAGGGTAAGCTGGGACGAAGTGAGAGAGTGGCATAGACATATATACGCTACCCAATGTAGATAAAATAGCTAGTGAGAAGCACCTGCATAGCACAGGGAGATGAGCTTGGTGCTTTGTGACCACCTAGAGGGGTGGGTCAGGGAGGGTGGGAGGGAGACACAAGAGGGAGGGGATATGGCGATATATGTATACATATACCTGATTCACTTTGTTATACAGCAGAAACTAACACAACATTGTAGAGCAATTATACTCCAATAAAGATATTTTAAAGAAAAAGAAATGGTTGCCATTTCAGTTTCTGTACTCTGTGCCAAATATTCTTACCAAGGAGATGTGGTCTTGGCGTGGACACTGCGGGGAAATTGTCTGTGCGTCCCTGAAAACTTCTGTTACTTGGGAGTGGGCTGTAATTTACGTTTCAGGTGATAGCAAATAGCTGTCATTTTGAATGGCACTGATGTGTCAGCTCCTGTTCTCTTAGTGCTTAACATATATTGACTCATTTAATCCTCATAACAAGACAAGGTACTATTGCTATTCTCATTTCACGATGAGGATTTAGAAGTGGGGAACCGGAGGAACTCCCCCAGATTTCCACAGCTGGTACGTGGCCGAGGTGGGATTTGAACACAGGCAGATGGGTTTTCAAGCACACACACACGCACACACACACACACACGCATATATTTTCAAACACATACATCTAACCCCTGGGAAACACTGCCCATCTTGTAAATTTGTTTACTTGGGTGTTTAGAGTTTGCCTTTTTTCTTGAAAGTATTTAAGGCAGGATAAAACCTGGCAAAATAAACTGAGAGGGAAAAAACCTATATACTGCAGTTTTCTGTATTTGCCACAAGAGGGAAGTATAGCATTAGAGAGCACCTAGGCTGATGTTAAAGCTACTAACTAGTTAATAACATTTGAATGTCAAATTTTTAGAAGTTATAGAAAAAATGGGGTTGGATTTAGTATAACGTGCAAAAGCATCTTATTTTAAAGCATAATAATGAATTACAAATGACCATGGCCTTTATCAATCTGAGATTACATATGTTATCAAGCTAATTCAACTTTTTAAAAAAATCGAAGTATAGTTCATCTAAAAAATTTCAGGTGTGCAGCAAGGTGATTCAGTTGTACATAACAGAATCAGATTCTTTTTCAGATTCTTTTCCATTGTATGTCATTATGAGATATTGAACTTAGTTCTCTGTGTTATACAGCAGGTTCATATTGTTTATATGCAGTAGTGTGTATCTGTTAATCCCAAATACCCAATTTATCCCTTCCCCCTCTCCTTTCTCCTTTGGTAACCACAAGTTTGTTTTCTATTTCTGTTTTGTAAATAAGTTCATTTTTATCATGTTTTAAAGATTCCACATATAAGTGATATCACATATGTCTTTGACTTACTTCACTTAGAATGATAATCTCTAGGTCCATCCATGTTGCTGCAAATGGCATTATTTCAATCTTTTTTTATGGCTGAATAATATTCCAGTGTATATATTTACCACATCTTCTTTATCCATTCATCTGTTGATGGACATTTAGGTTACTTCCACATCTTGGCTGTTGTAAATAGTGCTGAGATGAACATTGAGGTGCATGTATGTTTTTGTAATTCAGCTCTTTTCCCAACTAAAAATAAATATTCTATAATTCAAAGATAAAAGCAAGAGATAGCATTACTTAATTGCTAAACTTAAAGATTGCAGTGAGATTCTCCTAAGTTCTTCAGTATGAGTACAGCTATTATTTCACTACTAGAGAAAAGCACAAGGCTTATTATGAATAATAGGATTATAGTTTTTGCTTTTATTCCAGTAATAATTAGTACCTTAAAGTGGTGGAATTTTTATTAGGTATACCATAACTTACACTTGCAAATATGTGTTGCAAAGACATTATAATTGTTTAGAAGATCACCCTCCCTCCATTCCTCCCCCACTTTTGTGTTAGCCCGGCATCTTCCTGCAGTTGAGATAAGCCTTGTCAAAAGCTAATCCGGAGAGGGGTATCAGTGATTTCAGATCCACCTGCTGGGGCATGGAAGAATGGTGTGGTACTGGAGGGTCCCCTGAGTGGGATGGCACTCTGTCCCATGTGGTTTCAGGCTTTGACTAGGTCTCTGCCTAGTTCCCCCAACTAAGGACACTTGAGTTCCCCCCTCACGGTCAGGTTTTCAGCCTTGCCCTAAACAGCTGGTAGCCAGGGAGCCTGTATTGTGTCTGCTCTAGCCAGCCCTTCTTCTGTGGAAACCAGAGCAAGTCTTCTGCCCTCCATGGTTCTGCTGCCTATGGTCAGTGGTGATGATAATCAGTCATGGTAGCTAAATTCATTGAACATGTAATTTGTGCTGGTCTCTGCACTAGACACTTTACAAGTATTAACTTGGTAAGTCATATTCCCTTTTTTACAGATGAGGAAACTGAAGAGCAAAGAGGTTAAGTACTTTACCCACATTCACTTTACTAGTAAGCCGCTAAGCTAGGGTTCAAACTCTGAGTTCTTGCATGATAAACCAGCCCCTTTCAACAGATACCAACCACTTCCTCATCTAACCTCCAAAGGCAACAAGTAATATTGGTCCCCAAAGCGCCATGCTAGCCTAACTCTGCTATGGCATTTACTGTTTTTGCAGTATGAGGATTCCTACTCATTTAAAACCCAGTTTAGACAGCACTTTTCTCAGAAGCCTTTTTTTTTTTTTTTTGGCCATGCATGTGGGATCTTAGTTCCCTGACCAGGGATCGAATCCATGCCCCTGCAGTGGAAGTACGGAGTCAACCACGGGACCACCAGGGAAGTCCTCTTGGAAGCCTTTTCTGACTCTCCCTTTCCTCTAAACCCTCCAGCAGATGTTACCACTTACCATCAACCGGGCTCTTCTCTCTAATTGCTTCTGGGGCTGGCTTGTCCCAACTCCACTGGGTGCTTCTGAACAACTTGAAGGTAGAAACTGGGTCTTACTCATCTCATTTCCTTCTACATCCAAGTGCAATCATAGCAGCAATTAGTGAGCACTTCGATGTGTTAAGAACGATGCTTAGGATATAAGTTATCTCATTTAATCACAACTCTTCAAGAGAGATATTTTTATCATTTTACAGACAAGAATGGAGCTCAGAGAATTGCTACCAACTGGAAGAGCTGGGCTTGAACCCAGGTTTGTCTGACCTCAGAGCCTGTGCATGTAACTATTGGACTCTGCGTCTTTTGTTGACAAATGTGATAGAAAATGACTTGACCTAAATGTATTTAGTTAAAACTGCATCTGTTATTTAGTAACAGACTTTATCCAAAAGTATAAAAAATAATGCAAGTTAATTGCTGAAATTCAGGAAGCCAGAAGATTTCAGAGCTGGGGTTTAAACCAGGGCTGCTGAGGCCAGGGCTGTTGCCCTCAGTCTTTGTGGCACGTGTTTGGAGGGAAAGAGCTTGCTCAGGCCAGGCTTTCTTGGCCGGTAGGTCAGGCTGGAACCACTGACTGCCTGAACCACCCACGGGATGGTGAGGCCTTCGGCCCTCACAGGACCACCAGCCTTGGGCCCCTGGTTAACACCCCTGACCATGCGCAGACCCTGGTGAGCAGGTCTGCCCCGCCTAGATTCCCTCCCACTTTCTGCTAGATCTGTGTCCCAGGATGTATAACAGGAGAGCCTGCTCAAGAATTGCCTCAGAGTCTTTGGAAAACTACTTCAGCAAGAGTATCTTTTTCTCCTCTGAGGATGAATTTGATTTCTGGAAATAGACAAGTGCCAAATCTGATGAATGAGTGGATGATCAAGCTGGATGATGTCATGACTGGTCACGAGTGACCTACGACTTGCAAGTAATTCAAGTGATTTTTCTTGCAAGGACTGTTGTAATCTGGCCCTGAAGGCATTTCCTGAAGGCTGGTTCCAAAAATATTTTTGAGCAATGGCTACATTGGGTACATTATCCGGGATGACTTTTGGAAGCAAAATACTCATTTAAAATATTTTAAATATAGAATTTCTGATAGAAGTGTCAGTGCATCAGTCATAGGACTTTAAAATCATCCATGTTCTGTGATTGGTATTGCTTGGATAGGTGTTTGGTCCAAGATTTAAAATGTTAATTTTAACAGATGATAGAGTAAAATTTTGGATGAAGATAAAATATTCTTGTCTACTTGGGTCCAAAGCAGGTTAGTTTTGATAAAAGCTACCGAAGTATTACGTCATAAATACATCTGTTTTCCTATATTTTTAAAGATATATGTGGGACTTTCATACCTATCTGTTATTTTCTACTCGAACTGAATATTCTGACCAAATTTAGTCATTAAGAAAGTAGATGGAAGGTAAAACATCACAGATGTTGATTTCTTTTCCTTTAATGAAATCTGCCTGTGGTCAGGAATCCCTAAACTCATAAATTGTTGACACTGGTGATAATCAATTGAACGTGAAAAAAACTATTTTCTTGAATTCTACCAGTCTTTGTACATTTCACCTACTACGTGCTGTGTTAAGTATTAGTTTCATAGTTTTTATTTTTGAATTTGTTTTGGCTCGCAGCTTGTGGGATTTTCATTCCCCGACCAGGGATTGAACCCGGGCCCCCTGCAGTGGAAGCGTGGAGTCCTAATCACTGGACCACCAGGGAATTCCCAGGTTCATAGTTTTTAGTGCAAACTTTATTTTGTAAGAATTCCAGCTTTAGTCTTTTTCCACATAATTTCAGAACTAGAGTTTTAGGAAAGCATATTAAAATGGGCTCCTGTGCATTCTGTTACAGTGGTTCGTTTCCTTTTCCTCTGTCCTGATGTGACGGGGGCAGTTGTGATGAATTGAAAGACCACAGACTGGACATTGGGAGACTGGGGAACTAGTCATTGCAGTGACTCAGATGTATCAAATAATATTAGCTAAGTCTTAAATACTATATGATATCATTTATATGTGGAATCTAAAATATGACATGAACTTATCTACGAAACAGAAACAGACTCACAGATATAGAGAACAGACTTGTGGTTGCCAAGGCGGAGCTTGTTAGGGACATCAGCCTCAAGACTATGTAGTTGTATGTGCTATTGAACAGATATAACCGGGAAATCCTCGTTTCCCCTGGACTGAACCTTATTTTCTCTATGAGTGTTGGTTATCCATCTGAGATGCCTTCCTGGGGTTAGATGTTTTCAAAAACGTAGGGAAAAATATCAGTTGTTTCTGCGTCTGAGGTGCTCTTTCCCTCTCCTGCTCCCCAACCTTTCCTTCTACTCCCGCAGCTCAGACTTTCTTCCAAACACGAGGGCAGAAAGAACCAAAACCCCTGAGGATCTGAGAAAGATGAAGGGTTCATTACTAAGCCTTCCTATGAATCTCTTCTGCGGTACCTCCCACTGCCTTCTGCAGCTGGAACAGAGTTGCTTCTTTATACAGCTAAACACTGATTTTTTTTTAGAAGTATAGAGGTAATAAAATCATATTATCCCAAATCAGGAAATAAAGCAAATTTGAGGAATCCCTTGCTAATATGACTACTTAACAATTTACCGTAATTTATTTCGGCCCCCTTTCCTTTTTTTGTACATTGTGGGAAAACCTAGGCTTGGTTGCTTCTTGTCTTTCTATGCCGTCTTTGTGAAAAGAATCCATTCAATTTAGTCATTGGGAGTAAAGTAGAAATTACTGACATTTTCCCTGAGAATTTGGAGGAGAAGCCCTATAGGTTCAGCTTCTGCCCCAAAGGGCTTATTGAACCACTTCCCAGCCAAGGTAGGTCCCCAATCCCACCTTCAGAAGAAATGCTCATGCCAGCTGCTGAGAAGACAATTTTTGTTTATGTTACTGCGATTGCAATCACACTGCACATACAGTATTTTGCTCTTTCATTGACATTATCATCTAAACATTTTCCAACTTTTAGTGATTGTACAGTATTCCACTGAAGACGTATCCTCTTATGTACTTATCCATTCCCCCAGTTGTTAGACACTTAGATTGCTTTTTTCTTTTCTTTTGTTTCCGATTGATCAATAATGAATATTTTATTTTCATTGGGTTACTTTTTTAAACATTTTAAATTTTAGTTTTTTTAAGGTATGCTTGGTTCACACATATATGTAAAAATGTAAACATGACCTAAAGATTTACAAATCAAACCACATTCCCCAGCCCCCAGCTCTCCAGGTCCCCTCTTCAGAGGCAACTGTGGTCATCAGGTCCTTCCAGAAGCAGTCTAGGCACACTCTATTCGTGGACGTATGTGCGCCTCTTTCTGTTTTACTGCTATGAGGCTATAGGGCTGCTGCGTGCAATGTGTGGTTTGTGCAAGGACCCTGCCCTGAGGCTGCTTCCACTTAGAAAATAGGGCATGGTTTACTTCCACCAGACGCTATCCATTCTCTGAGCCGCGCGTCTGCAGGGGGCAAAGGGGCAGAGCAGAGGAGTCAGCTTTAGAGACTAGAGCCCTGGGTGGCTAATCCTGTATTTAACTAGTTAGCTCCTGATGGAAATTTGGGTTATTTCCTGTACAAACTACAACCTTGTACCAAAAAATGTCTACATGCATATTTGTGGATTAAATTCTTGGAAGTGCAGTTGCTGACAAAAAAGGCATATGTAACGGTACCCCAGTTCACACTGAGGAAGTTCATGACCAGCGCTGGCTGGTGATGTAAAGACTTGCCTGCTTCGGAGACTTCAAGCAAGGGCACTCTTCAGGGAGAGTCTGAAGGGCCGTCCAACCCTGTCAGGCTCTGGAGCCAGGTGGCCTGGTCTCAGTGCCGCAGACAGTGATTTAACCCTTTGGTCCTCAGTTTTCTCACACTAGAAGAAACCAGAGGACCAACTTCACAGGGCTGTTGTGAGTTAATTCATTCAAAGCTCTTAAAACAATACGTTGAAAAGTGCTTAATAAATGTTAACCGTTATCATTATCGTGATCGTCGGCCTGTTCCTGGAATTCTGGGCAGGCTCTCTGAGAACCTCAGTGAGGCTTGCGACGCTTTCACATTTTAGGTCCTTTTGATTTGAGTAGCATCTCAGGTCACTGGATTTCAGTTAGGGTCGACATTTGTGACGAGTTCTCCCTCTGATTCCCTGTATAACTTGCCACTGGGTTAGCTGTCAAAATTTGAGACTCTCTGGGGCTTATGCTGTGTCCTCTCTCCAGTGTGGAGTTCTTCTCTGCCTCTTAGTAAGACCGCAGCAGTGTGCATAGTTCCAGCAGTGTGTGTGAGTGTGTGCGTGCGTGAGTGCACACGTGAGGTTGGGGCATGGGGTGATTGCACTTGTCGGCCTCGTTCTCTGGACTGTCCCTAGCCAAGATCCAGTTGCAGGGACCTTGCCAGTGTACTGCCACAGGCAAACAAGCGGTGGGCAAGGAGGAGCAGGTGTCCCCACTAACTGACTAATTGGCCTGGCTCTTGACCTCATTTTTCCATGTTCCGAAAGGGTTTCGGCAGTAGTACCAACTGCCAAAGTTAGCTGAATGCTGCATGTGTATAAAACAGCTTGTGCTCCATCAGAGGTTGAAAAATTGCTTTTCCTAAAGGTGATGACAATTTTCAGTGTTGCAAAGGGAACAAAGGCAATATTTGCAAATTATATTTACACGTACATCAGTACGTGTAGATATAATTCAAATAGCAGAAACAAGGCATGGGAGTATGGTCAGTCCTTTTCTCCACATGGAGATGGTGGGTGTGTGAGTTGCCTTTTCATTATGGTGTGGCTGGCAGTACCCACTCGGGGCCTGGGGCTTCTGTTGGTAGTTTTTGTTTATGTCATTTTTGCAAAATCAATGCGGGTGTTTGAAGCACTCAGGTTTCCTAGAGGCTATGTACTTGTTACAGATTGCCTGTGAGCGTTCCACGAAGGTTCACAGAGCTGCCTTTGGCCAAAGGGGCCTGTTTCAATAGCTCTAAATCGCTCTCGCCGTCTGAGCTCATTCATGTCTGGCGCTGAAGACAGATTGTGCCCTTTCTGTAGAGCCTGCATTTTTTACTCCTTCCTTTTTTCTTCTTCTTTTAAGGAATGGGGCTCTGTCTCCTTTGTTTCTGCCTGTCTATGAGATGTGTATGGGACTGAAGCTGTGTCATTACATTTCCCACCCAATTAATTACACAAGTATTTCTGGGTGGGCGCAAAGTTAATATGGTCTCATTTCTTTGTATGTTCCCCAAATATTTCCCAGTGATCTCAGCAGGGTCATTTCTGTGGCTTGCTTCTGGTTTCACTAGTCTTTTTGTGAATGTGTTTATTTATTTTCATTGTGATCATACGTAAAATGCAATTTTAGAAACATGTTCTTGTTTTAAAGAGCAAACCAGATGTCAAAGCCCTTTGGTTTTGTTGGTTTGCTGTTCGATTCTCTGGTAGATGTCACAATGACTGTTAATCCTGGGCAGGATTTTACATGAGAAAATTGAAAGGAGTCGTCATTTTCTTGGAAGTTGTCAAAATATTACAAAATCAGGGTTCCACATTGAGCGAGGCCTTTGTTCACTCCAGCCCTGTGTCCACTTTGCTATTGACAATAAAGGGTCATTTATAATAATGATGATGATTCTATTTGTAAACTCTCTACTGTCTACTGAGTACTCTCATGGACGCAATCTTATTTGTCCTCCAAACTGTGCTATGAAGTATGAGGTAGAAGCATAATAATTATCTGTGACCCTTTTTGACCCCCTCCAAAAAAAAGGCAATTTTAAAAGACTCTACTAAACAGAAAAGGTGGCCATGCAAGCTAAGTGACAGAACCTAGTCCGAAACCCAGGCCTTGTTTCTGATGCCAGAGCTTCTGCTCTATTGAGGGCTACTAATCACTGGGTTTGCCTGAGACTTAGGGAGTTCCCAGGATGTGGGCCTTTCCATTTTAAAATGGAGACAGACCTGGACAAAGCAGAGTATTGGTCACCCTGCCACTCTCTGTCACCCCAACAGACACCTGTGAACGAGGTTGCTGCTCTTCTTTCAGGGCTCTCCATTCATCACACTGCCCCTTACTGACCCTACCTTCTCATATGGGGGTCCCTGCCAGGCCTGCCTCCCATCCCTTCACCAGCTCTTATTTTCTATTTTTCTAGGGCAGGGCTTAAATCAGAGAGGGCCCCCATTATAGGAGAAAGGGGGCTGAACTCAAAACCAGACGTCTAGTCCCAGCTCCACATTTTACTCTCTGTGGGACCTTGGGCAAGTAACTTATTAATGTCAAGTCCCAGTTTACTTGGTTATAAAATGGGGATCGTAAGTCCTACTCTATCTACATGACAGGGCCCTTTTGAGATTCTGCTGAAATAATGTATGTGAAAGCAAACATGAAGAAATACAAACTTGCTCATTTTTCACTTTGGAATAAAATTTCTGTGTGATTAAACTTAGGACACCTGACTAAGCTTTCTAGTCTCGTCTCTCTCTGTGGATTTGCCTTTTTACCTTCAGGCCTTTCCCGTTTGCCAGATACCCTTGCCCCAGTGACTAGTTGTCTGTTAGTTCCAGAAGTGACCGTGAAGCAGTCATTTGTTCTATTTGGAAAGCTCAGCTCTACATTTGTCTTGGTAGATTATCAAAGTCCCCCTTTACTACTACCTGGAAACTTCTGTAGTTTCTATAGTCTTATTATTATTACTAACTGGGCCTAATTTTCTTGATTATATGATAATGCATTATCTCTTTTACAAAATGTGTTCCGTAAATACAGATTTCCTTCACAGAGAATTTAGATTTCCTCTGCTCTGCTGTCCCATCCTCTGGCCCGCTGCTCTCTGTTTTGAATTCTCAGATTTGTAGCTTGGCGATACCTCATCCCATGGCCACCTTCCTTCCACCAACTTCTGAGAGCTCCCAGCCAATGAGGGCTCCTAGAAGATGAAGCATTCCAAATTCCCCCTGTCAGTTCTTATGTTGCTAAGGAAACAAAAATATCTTGATTTCTCTCTCTCTGCTTTATCTTTCATGCTTTATCTTGGGGGCTAATCACTTAGTCAACACCATTTCCCCCACGTCCTGAGCACTCCAGCAGGACCTTTTTCCTTTGACCATGGTTACACCTTCAAGCTGGGCCTGTTGTGGCTTTTTCGCTGGCCCTACAGTTGTACAATGATTGCTTTGTTGTTTTACTATTTACTGAACAAGTTCTTGTAAAAATCCTTCTCACAACCCATTTATAAATTCATAGATACTTTTAACTAAGTTCACGCACATATCTTTTCTCGTCAGTGGGAAACTTGCTTTCATTCTTACAACTCCAGAATCTTTTTTGACTTCTGAAATGTGGAAAAATATGGAAGCATCAAATTAAAGGAATAAAGCTCATGAAGCCTCTTACAGCCAGCCAATCTGGTTTCCAGGTATTAAATCATTTGCTCATTCATTCATTTTTTCATTTTGACAAACTTTACTTGAGCACTGTTGTTTTAGGTGTTGGGTTTCTAACAGCAAATAGTACACAGATTATATTCTCAAATTGCTCAAAGTCCAGTCAGTGAGACATACACATAACCAATGGTGAGAATACTGAATAGTAAGTGCTATGGTAAAGGGTGCTATAGCTGTCCAATGGAGGGCCGCCAAATCAAACAGAATTGTTTGAATTGGTCCAGAAAGGGTGAGTTGAAGAATGAGCATTCCCATTGGAGAAAAATGCAGGTGGGAGGGCTCATAGATGGGAAATAACACGGGAGCTTCAGAAATCAGCAAGCGTTGACTGGACTCAAGACTGGGGGGAGCTGGGGAGGCAAGAGGGAGGGTGGGTGGGATAGTGATTGCGAGAAGGCTATAGAGATTGGCAAGCATTCAGAGTATGGACCTTAGTGTTCCAAAGAGTTGAATTTTTCCATGAAAAGCCACAGGGGGGACCATTAAATGGTTGCAGAAAGGTTAATTAGCTTAGCATTCTAGAAAGACTACTGGATTGGCAGAATGACTGTGATATATTTCAGATGGGGAATTATGAAGCCTGAACAAAAGCTGTATGTGTGAAATGGAGAGGGGCGAGGGATGAATATCTAAAAGGTAGAATCAATAGGGTGAGAGAGAAGGAGGAATTATAAAAGACTTCCAGATTTGTTTTGGTTTGGCTGACTAGGTGGATGGACACCTTGATCATTCACCAAGATAGAAAATAAGAAGCTTCTTTTGTGGAGATGTGTTCTGTTTTGATACATTAGGCTATATTGGCAGTTTGGGTTTGGAGAAGATGTAGATTGGTAACCATCATCCAAATATATCAATAGTTTTTAAAGTCTTGAGTTGAATGAGGTCACCAACGAGACTTTATAGGGTGAAAGGGTCAGAGGGCCAAGGATGGTACCCTTGGGACACTGACATTTTAGTAGTGAGTGGAAGACACAGAGACTTCAAAGGAGACTTAAGACTAGGGTGACCAACTGCCCCACTTTGCTCTGGAGTAAGGGGTTTTTCGGGATGAGGCACTTTCAGTGCTCAAACTGGGATGGTCTCAGACGAACTGGGATGGTCGCCCCAGAAAGGAATGGCTAGAAAATGTAGGGAGAACAATCTGGAGAATATGATGTGAACAAGAGTGTTCAAAGGAAGAAAGAGTGGGCCCCAAATGACAGTGCAGGGAGCATGTCAGGTAAGCATAGAAACGCCCTCTGAATTTGGAAAGATGAGACGTTTCAGGAGCACTTTTTTCTTTTTTAAAAAATTTATTGAAGTATAATTGATTTACAATGTTGTGTTTAATTTCTGCTGTATAGCAAAGTGACTCAGTTATGATATATATATTCTTTTTCATATTCTCTTCCATTATGGTTTATCACAGGATATTGAATATAGCTCTCTGTGCTATACAGTAGGACTTGGAAAAATTTTTCTTCATTTTTAGAGCTGAGTAATATTCCATTGTATGTTTGTACGACACTTCATTTATCCATTCATCCTCCAATGGAAACGAGGGTTGCTTTGATCTGTTGGTTATTGTGAATATTGCTGCTACAATCATGGGTTTACAAATATTATTTCAAGTCCCTGTTTTTAATCCTTTTGATATACACTCAGAAGTAGACTTGCTGAATTATATGGTAATTCTATATTTAATTCTTGAGGAACTGCCACAATATTTTCCAAAGTGGCTCCACCATGTTATGTTCCCACCAACAATGCATCAGGTTCCAATTTCTTCACATCCTCATCAACACTTTTTTTTTTTTTCATATTAGTTATCTGAATGCCTGGCAAGTGGTATCTTGCTGTGGTTTTTATTTGCATTTCTGTAATGAAGAGTGATGATCACTTTTTTCATGCTCTTGCTTGCCATTTGTACATGTTTAGAGAAAGTTCTCTTAAAGTTCTTTTCCCACTTAAAAATAAGGTTGGTTTCCTTTTGGTTGAGATGTAGGTATTTTTATTTTATTTTTTAAATTTTTATTGGAAATGGGTACTTTTAAGATAGAAGATAAGAGTTCATGAGAAGTGCAGGCAGAGCTATAGGATCTTTTGCAGAGCTTTTTAAATAACAAGATTCTAGTCTTTTTGCAATCTTGGTTATTCTGTGCCAACTATTGTAGAATGTACACAAGAAGTGAAAATGATCTCAGGTTCCTGGGTGAGGGAAAGGTAAGTTTTCTACTTTTCTATGCCTAAATTATATCTGGTTATGTTTTGATAAGCTCTTATGATTCCCTAAGTGAACATATTTTATTTGAGCCAAGACCGTGGACGACCTGGCCCTTGAATCCCATTGAATCTGGTTTAGGAAGTTGTCCTTTCTCATTCCCCTTTCCATAAACTGTGCAAGCCTCTGATGGTTATTTTTCCTTTACATGTTTCCTACATGACTGGAAAATGAATACTTGCAGTATTGAGCTATTAGAGTTCTTAAGATGAAAAAAAAAAGGCCTTTAAACATCTTAGGATATGCCTGAAACTAACACAACATTTAAATCGACTATACTTCAATTAAAAAAAAATCTGAAATATGACCACAACTAAAAATTTTAGGAAATGGAGGAAAAATCAGAGAAGAGCATGAGGTGAGAACTGGAGAAGAGATGAAGGAATTCTGCTTGGAGCTTTGTGAAGAGTACCTCTGCCACTGGAAGCAGAGAGTCCTCATTAGCACAGACAGGGCTCCATCCTCCTTGGCAGTTGCTGTCTGTGTCTTGTTTGGGACTCTTCCAAATGTTGTGCTTTTGCTCCCATCTCACCAAGACGTTGGAATTTTGCCTCATTTATTCCTAGTAAGTTGTATGGCTCTGTTCTAAGCAACTTAGTGATTATGCTTTACCAGCATGGGCAAACGATGATGAAGGGAACATGATCGGGTAGGAGATACTTGAAACAGGAGCTGGAGTTACAATTCTGCTCCCAGGTGTTGGTTTACAGGTTGCTCTGCCCAGTCCTTGGTTGGCCGCTCCTGGATATTTCCTTTTTTTTTTTTTTTTTTTTGCACTCTTTCTCCTTTTGATAACCTTAAGTCTTCTATGACTGTTTTGTCTGAGGTTCCATTTAGCTGAACAATCATTCTTGGAGGACCTTTTATCTGCTAGACATTTTGATCTATTCTGGGTTTGAAGAGATGAATCAGACAGTTTCAGGGAAGACAGGTATCTGGAAGCATCGACCCCAAAGTTAAGACAGTAATCTTGCAACATCTACCATGGAAGCAAAAACTGAAATATATACTGAAAATACTGCATACAGTAACCCTCCCTCCTTAAGCTCTGAGCAAGGTGAGAAGGTCAGGAGAGCATGTTTTCATGTTTCCTGTTCATATGACCATTTAACAACGAAAAAACTTATTAAGCTGCTGGTATGTGATCCACACTCCCTTGATCCTTGTAACAAACCCATGTGTGGTACTGTTATTACCCCATTGATGTAACAGGGACACAGAGGGATTAAGAAACCCTTCAAGGGGTAAACAGCTAGTAAGTGGCTGAGCCAGAATTCCAGTTCAGGCAATCTGCCTGTAACCCCTCCTCTATGCTGCATCTCCACTGCTCACCACTAGAAATCACTGGAGTGGTACACAACTGCTCATTAATCATTAATCATGGGGGGATGGGGGAAGGGAAGAGTTACATCTCAAATGTTGCATTCTTTGGGTGCGTGAGAAACGGTAGTAGCCATCTAAAGCCATCCTCTATTTTTCTACCAACGCTTTTTTGGACTAATCCAACGTCCTAGTATAACTTCAATACATTGTATTTCAGTGTAATGATTACCGACTTGGGTCTTGATTTGGAAATTACACTGTAGTTGAAATTGGTGCTTGTTGTTGGTAGTAGAATTACCATATAACCTTTTCATTTCTAGAGAATATTGGATTATAGACCCTGTGATTCTAGGAGGAAGAGGGCCTCTGCACATAATGTTAGCAGAAGATGTGGTTGCATTGGAAAATCTTGACTGAACTCTCTGGGATTCTAAATAAAAATTCCAGGAAGGCTTGAAGGCTTCTGGGCAGCAAGATCACTTCCAGGGAAAAAGAGATATTTTCTAGCGAGTTCTCAAATTTCAAGAATGGCCTCTTTCTTAAATTAAATGTTAATAAGAAATCACTGTACACGGGGTTGCTGTCTAAGCAATCTCTTTCTCTTCATGTTCTCCATTGCTTTTTGAGAGCCAACTCTGATTAAACGTAAGAGGGCTTGAGTGGAGCCATTTTTTCCCAGCTATTATCTGGGGCTCTTTTTCTCCCTGAACTGAATGTGGCCGGGCACAGGACCCTGAACTTAGATTAAAATATGGATGTTGCTTGATTTATACTTTACAAAGGGATTACATGCATTTCCAATGTAAGTATTTATCAAAAATCATTTACTTATTAGTATCCTCTTTTAGTCTTTGCTGCTACATGATGTTCTCCATCATTAAAGAGTGGCCCACTTGCTTGGTCAGGGGTAAATTTCTTTCAATTTTTCAGACTTACTCTAGCTTTCCATTTTATCCAGAAAACTGGCAGGTTTGATGACCCTTCCTATTACAGCAAGCTGCCTGGGCTCACAGTTGATCTCTGGAGACACAGTACAAAGGAGACTTAAAAAGTGTTAGCTACAGACCCTATCTCTGCCTCCAGACTACACACAGAATCTATAACAGTAGTATTGCTGGGCTTGGAGTCCCCAGAGAAGAAGCAGAGCTGGTTGTATGCCAAGATCTCCAGGTCATTGCTGTTTCTTAAAGAGCCTGATCCCACCACCCCTTCCTAGCCTAGGTTCTCTGGGTTTGGAGCCCCTAACCACTCTCTGGGTAACTGCATGTAAATTGCTGATGCCCAGAACCTCCCTGGGACCATCACAGTCAATCCAGACCATAAGTCACCTCGTCCAAGAGCTCCGGGCTCCCCTTTCCCCTAAGGCTTGGAAGTGGATCTAGGAGGACTCTGTAAATCCCTGAGGGTCTCCTTTCAGCCACAGAGGGAATGTTCGGACCAGTTCTCTGGGCAGTTGAATGTCCGGCTTAACCCACCCTCCCCCACCTGTTTTACCACCTAAGAATAATGCTTCCTCCATTCATTATCTTATTCCATTGCCTCATACCCCATGTTATTCTGATCTAACCTTCTTTTACCAGAGTCCTCCTTCCTGACCCTTATATTATGTTCTCTGGAGCTCCCAGAATAGGATAAACACACAATTATGCACTCTATCTCTGCACCTGACATTCCTTTATCCTTTATGCCTCAATAGAAAAACTGTCCCACCCCCAAGACTCTGCTTTCAAGATGCCTCTCAAATGGAGGCCATTCGTTGCCAACTGTCCTTCATGTCAGTGTTGGGAAATAGGATCAGTTCCCCCTTACATCTTACTGCCACTTCTCGACCATTAATTCTCTACCCTCATTAAGGGATCAAAAACTCTAAAACTCTTCTTCCTGGGGTTCTTGACATGTAGCAGTACCACCCCCTTGTCTCTGCCATCACTGATGTTCCATATTCTCTATTTCAGTTACTGGAGAGGTCCCAGGCTTCTCACCCCAAGTCCTGCCATCCTGTGTGTCACGATTTTATTACCAAGTCGATAACTCATCTGCCACCAGGTCCTTTTTTTTCTTATCTACCTTAACTTTCTCCTCCATGTCCTGAAGCTACCCACTCCTGTGGCCAACGCTCCTGGATCTGTCCTTACATCTAATTGCTTTGCTTCCAAAAGAATAAATGAATAAATAGATTGGAGTATCTGGAACATTAATGATGATGAGAGTGAAGAAGCTGAAATGTGGAATAAGAATCACATTGTCATCTCCAGATGGCAGACGCTAGAGGGATTTTCAAGACTTTTTTTTTTTCTAAGACAGATCTGAATTAGTAAGGGAAGAATATAGGAGAAAGAAACAAAGATGTGCTTTCGATCCTCCTTCCTGTAAGACTTCTCCAGACTTTCCCCCCAAATATGCAAAAACAACCATATCTCAGACCTGAAGCAATCTGTCCCAGTAGCCTCACTCAGGGGAAATCTGGAAGACGTGTAGGTGCTGTGTGTGTGTGTGTGTGTGTGTGTGTTGGGGACGATGCCATGGGAGGCAAAGCACAGGGTGGATGGGTGAGGAGTGTCAAGGCTGAGCAGCAGCCCCCTTCCCCACAACATTCATGTCCACCTAGAACCTCAGAATGTGACCTTCCTTGGAAATAAGGTCTTGTAGATGTAATTGGTTAAGATGAGGTCAGACTAGATTAGGGTGGATCCTGATCCCATGACTGGTTTCCCAAGGAACACCTGGAAACCACCAGAAGCTAGAAGAGACAAGAAAGGATTCTTGTCTGGAGCCTTTAGAGCACGCAGGCTCCGACAACACCTTGGTTTCAGGCTTCGGCCTCCAGATCTGTGAGAGAATACATTTCTGTTGTATTAAGCCACCCGGCTTGTGGTAATTTGCTACAGCAGCCCTAGGACACTGATACAGCAGGGGAGTAGTAATTTTGTTTCTGCTTGGTTATTCTTCCTTAAATGCTTATTTTCCTTCACATGTTAAAGAACAATCAATACAAGCTCACTCACCTTGCCATTTCTCCTCCTTGCCTCCTGTCTCCATCGACAGCCTCATTTGAGTTAGAAGAATTGAATAACCTCTTGCAGCAAACGGAGCATAGCTCCACCAGTGTTTTTAGTTGATAAAAGCTACTAAGTGGCAATAGTATACAAAATAGTGTGCAAAGCACTCCGAGTACATTAGCTCTAATTCTCACTCCAAAGCTGCAAAATAGGCTCTATTATTATTGTTTCTGAAGCAAAATTAAGCCTCAAAGATCACTTTTTACAAGTGATTTGTTTTATATGGACAAAGTTGAATGATATACTTGCCATCTGGTCAGAGCCTTTGCCAACCATGTGTAAAAAATTTGTGTCCCTAAAACAGCTCTAAATATAACAAGGAGGAAACAAGGACTATGTCCAGTCATTGCTTGCTCCGTGCTTTGTTTTCTGGCCCCAATAAAACTTTATTAACATATTCAAGTCAGGTGTCCTCCCCTTCCCCCTTAATCCCAAGGCAATTTTCCATGACACTCGCACAGACCCAAACTCTCCGCAGACTGAAGCGTACACAGCCCTTGCTCTGTGGGCTGCTTCCCCCATTGGAGGCTCTTCTCTTCTCATCTTGCTCAGAGGCTGGTACTGGGGCCTCCGGGATTCACTGTGTAGAGACTGCGATCACCATCAGGGCAATGGCCTTTGGCTGTCTGCCTGGCTCTTATGTAGGTGGTTGGTAGAGTTAAATGTTCCCTCAATCATGCTAAGAACTGGAAACCTGCTGTTAAAGTGAAAGTTGATCAGAGTGAAAAAAATATCTCAGCCTTCCCATTAGAGTTTAAGATCAAGAAAGCTTCAGTTGCAAAAAGTTATTTTTTGGTAAACTTTTAGTGGGATGATTGATACATTTTTAGTAACTAACGTCAGTAGAAGCATCTAAGAACTATTTCACATCATGTTACGTAACCTGAGAATTGAAAGATCTATCAGAACTTTTTGTTCTTCCCCAAGTCAGTCAGGTTAACACTTGAAAATTCCTCTGTAATTCTAGAATGTATTTCTCACTTATGCTAGTATGTGATACTGTTGGTATTTTGTTTGCATTTATAAGTTATTTTTCTTCAAGTGTGGATGAAAGTCCATTGATATGTTAAGTCTGACTCTCTGGTTAGAAAGGTCCAAACAAAAATGTAACAGTGGGAAGTGGAAAGGGATAAATAACCCCAAGAACTGACCCTTCATTTTGATCCCTTAGGCATACTTTGCTGACAACTTAAAAAATGCACATGTAGTTGCTTCCTGGGAAAAAAAAAGCAGGAGTCAGTTATGTGTGATTGCAAGTGCTTGAAACAAAGATAAAATAGGAGATTCATCTGCTGCTCTCATGTTCCTTTGTAAAGATGAGGGTTGGGATTTATCTCTGTCTTTTCTTGGATTGTGTATTACTTTTATTAGCTCTGCAAAGCTTATTAGCTCTGCAAAGGAAGTAATTTAGTGGTCCTTCTGTAGGTTTTTTTCTATTTGGATGGGAAAAAACTAGAAATCTTTGGGCATCAAGTTTTTTCAGGGGAATTATCTTTGCCCTCACCACTCAGAAGAGTAGGCTCATAAACTGGGAGGAGAAAACCTGTTGTCTTCCTAAATCATCTTCCTAGAAACAAAGCAAGTCTACTGGATAGAAATCAGCAAAATCAAAAAACAACATCTGCATTCAAATTATCGGGACATTTATTGTTCCAATAGGAACTTGTTTGTTTGGATTTAAATGTTAACATATTTTTCTGATATGATTTTCAATTTATCAGTCAAAAATGTGTTTTTTCATTTAAGAAACATTTGTTTTGTACTTTCTGTACTACACTGTGGAGAATATATTAAAAAGGATAATTATTCCTGTTATCAAGGAACCTGTAGATCAGGGGGCGAGGGAGATGTTGGGTTTTGCTAATACTTAATTGAGTGCTTTCTGTGTGCCAGACACTGTTCCAAGTGCTTTATATGCATGAAATCTTTCAATCTTCAGAAACTCTATGAAATAGGTATTATTTTTTATCATCATTTTACTGATAAAGAAACTGAGGCACAAAAAGTTTGGAAGCTTGCCCAAGGTCAGACACCTAGTAAGTGGTAAATTCAAGCCACAAACTCAAGCAAGTTAACCACAATGTTATATTAAATCTCAAGTTGGGCAGAAAATACACACACATATCAATAATAAATAATTAATAATCACTGACAAAACTAAAGCAAATGATAAACAGGGAGAACGTTGTGGGTTGTGGTCAAGGAATCCTTCATGATATGAAACCGAAATTAGATCCAAACAATATCATTTATATTGTCTTCTTGGAACTGTGCATTAGCATATGGGAGATTCACAGAAGCATGCAGGAGAGGAGCCTGGGTGTTTAATCCATTGTTTCTTAAATATCTTTGGCTATGAAGCCATTTTTTTTCAAGGAATACTTAGCATCTTTTAGCATATGCATTATCAAGCATAGTTTGGGAGAAGAGAATCTCTTTTAGGATCATCTATTTACAGAGACTCTCCTGGATTCTCAACCTCTGCTGTCAGTGGCCAGAATCTAATATTACAAGAGGAAGGGCCACTGGAAATTTCTATGGATAGAATTTATAGGATATAAATGGAATTCATGAAAAACTTGACAGTGTATCAAGTTTTGTTTGTTAACTAAATAACCGGGTTGTATTATCATTACCTCCAGGAAAGCCTTGACAGACTGGTTCTCTCTGGTTGGGCTGAGGAGTACTTACTTTACAGTCAGAAAAGACAGTTCCTTGTTTGTCCCTGGTCTTATTAGTGTATCCTTAGTACCCTAGGGACACTGTCTTCCTCTATAATCATTTTTTACAATATTTTGTCCATATTATAAGGATTGTTTTATAGTCAAACTGGTCATCTGTATATACAATCATGCTCAATGTCTAGTAATGGGTCTTGTGTTTTCTTTTGCACAAAAAAGTACAACCTAGAGAGAGCAAAAGTCATATCCCAACTCCCACTTTGTAGATTTTTGTTCTTTAAATGATGTAAGAATTTATATTTGCTGAGTACCCTCTTTCTGTTAGAAACCGTGCTATATGTTTATCTATGTCCTCTAATTTTGACCTCACACTGCCCTGGGAGGTACGTGTTCCTCTCGATTTATACATTTGGAAATGGAGGCACAGAGAAGTTAAACTGACTGCCTGGGGTTAAACAGCATGTGATAATGAGGGATTTGAATTCTGGTCTGTCTGACTCCAAAGCCTTCACTTTTGAAACTCCACCGTACCACTTCCTTAAAAGGAAAAAATTATTGGAGATTAAATCAGCACTTGCAATACTAGAATTTAAAGTATTTCAGGCAACTGAATCAAAAATACACTTGCTTAGATGACTAACTAAGCAAGGCAATCATGCATCTGCAAACCATATCAGCTAAAACTTAAAATTTGTCTAATAATCTCTCTGGTTTACTTAAAAAAAAATCATGGACTGTTTCACAGCTAAAAGCTCCTCATTTAGTCATTATTCAAATGTTTGTCTATTACATTCCCACGGAGGCAAGACGGAGTCTTCTCCCTCCTCCAACACGTTGTTAGGAAATGCCTCTGCATTCCGCGCCCTGCTCTAGGGCAGGCAGTAAACTTTAGCTGAGAACACATTTGGAGATGTGTGAATGAGTGAACCAAGTGTATCCTGGAAGCACCAGCCCATGCCTGCTCCTGCAGAGCCTGTGAAAGCCCAGCAAACTTTTTGGGGACTGACGCAGAGGACCAGAGCTATCACCAGCTGGATTTGGGGCTTTGGTGGCATAGATGAAAGGGAGATAAATGCCTCATATTTTGTTCTTGGGAGCTGTTTCCTTCACAGAAATTTCTGACAAAACTGGTAACAAAAGATACACTATCTTCTACTCTAGAATATAGAGGACTAAACAGAAAAGTAGGCTGTAGTTGAGGCAAGAGTTTTCATTGAGTAATCTTTTTACCCAATCTTGCAATAAATGAGTACATAAACTAATCAATCTGTTTTAAAAAAATATATAGAAATGAGTTTGTCTTCCCAGTGTAAGATCACTAGCATCTCTTTACTGCATTATTCTCCATATATTCTCCACATTCTTACCACGTGTGAATGGCTATTTGTAAAGCATCTTATAATTTAAGAGGAGGGAACTTGCGTCTCTGAAAAGCCTACCATGTACCAGACAGAGTGCTAGGTGCTTTTTGTATGCAATCTCTTTTAATTGCCCTAACAAAACCAGAAACAACACCAAAACCGTAACAAAACCATTATTGTCTAGAAATAATTTTGTAGAGGTTCAGTAACTTGCCTGAAGTCACAGAATATGTTAGTGACAGAACCAAGACTGGGACCACTTTTGTCTCCACATCTTATCTGCACTATATTACATTGTTCTCCAGGAGGTAAGCCCTCACAGATGTCCTCATGAAATCTCTAAGAAGAGTTCACTGGTAGTGCCAATCTCTGACACAAGTCTGAACGCTCTGGAGGGATTGGGTCTTTTTATATCCCAAGTATCTAGCCCAACCTCTGGCACATAGTAGATCCTCAATCAGTATTTGTTGATTTACATTATTCCAATTTCCAATGAGGAAAAGGCAATTGTGGCTTGCTGATCTCACAAGGTTACTGACTTTGGTTGTGATAGTCCTAATTTTTCCAATCCTGTTTTCATTGGGGTAAGGCTACACAGTTATGGAATCACTCTGACTGCCCAGATGGCATTTGCTTTTACTTATCCCTGTATAGTTCATGTGTGTGTTACAATCCTAGGTCAACACCTTTTACACAATAAATAGATTCTTTTTTCCCTTGAATTTCCTACTTTATGGCAGTGACCAATATTGCAATCATGACGAAGTTTAAATCAAGCAATGTTGCAGTAAGCTGAAAGGAATATAGACCCTTGACTTGAAAGACCATGGTCTCATAAGTTCTACAGGAGTTAACAATTGTCAAACGGAAATTTCTTTTTAGTGAATTCTGTTTTCCAAATTTTTGACTGTGTGACATAGCAAAACAGCTTGTACAAATACACTTACTTGCTTACATTTCTACATGTAAATAAAAAGATATTTTGTGAGAGACTGAGAGCAACAAATATTGTTTGTTGAAATTTATAGTTTTACACAAATGAACATACATTACCAAAGAGAAGAACGAATGCCAGTGTTTTTCTGTATTATGGAAATTCACACACACACACACATACATACACACAAAACAGATTAAAGGACACTACAAAATATTTTGCTTATTGGCACCACGTAGATTTTCACACTTAAGACATTTTCTGTCATTTTTAATATTAATATTTGGATAATAAAAATTTGCCAATTGAACTATTCTTTAAAAATATACTTTAAATATAAATACAAATAAATAGCTCTATTTTGCCTCTTTGGTATGAAACAGCATATACTATATTTATTGCAATAAAAGATTTTTCTTTAAAAAAAATTGATTTAAATTCAATTGCTTACATAGGCTTGGCCTATTTGACGATGTGTCTGCTAGGTTCCTGGGTACATTTGAAAGTCATGTCTGACCTTTACTTGGGAAACCACTGGGGGTCCCACTTTTTTTTTTTTTTTTTGCGGTACGCGGGCCTCTCACTGCTGTGGCTTCTCCCGTTGCGGAGCACGGGCTCCGGACGCGCAGGTTCAGTGGCCATGGCTCACGGGCCCAGCCGCTCCGCGGGCATGTGGGATCCTCCCGGACCGGGGCACGAACCCGTGTCTCCCGCATCGGCAGGCGGACTCAACCACTGCGCCACCAGGGAAGCCCTGGGGTCCCACTTTTGATTTTGATTGGATGATACGGAGTATGGACAAATGAAAAAAGTGACTTTGCATTCAGACATGGAGAAGCATTAGGGTATCAGTGAGATTCTGAATACAAATCTTAACAAAATGTACGTGAGGAGACTATGTAAAGATATAAGACTGTTCCTGGGAACCATGGGTGGTGGGTTTTTTTTTTTCCTCCTCCATTTCCAGATAGATTTAGACACTCAGTTGTCCTGCCTGAACTGTTCTATTGTTCTTGCTGGCTTTCAATCCTGAAATGCAAGACCATAGTTTTCACAAGTAAGTCCACTATGTTTCCACAACCTAAAACATTGTACCTCATTCTCATTCATATATGAATTTGACAAATGTGGATCAGAAAAATATCAGAACTCAGGGGAAATGCAGAGCTGAATGGTGGCCCTTTTTCCCTATCTTGGTACTAACTGGCAAATGATGGCTTCATGGACATGGCTGTTTCTGCAGCCCCTGGTGGAATGAGTCCCGTGGATCATGGCTGCATCTGTGCTCTTGACCTTGACCTTGAATCTGATTGGTTGGCTGGTAACATGTTACCTGGTGAGAATCAGAATATTTTCATATTGCAATATTTTTAAGAAATTATCTTTATTTTTAATTGTTTATCTAGACATGCCAATGGATATTTCGGCCACATTTTGAGCAAAAATTCACAAGATGTGTTTTTTTTTTTTCCAAACCTCACGTGTGTACACAAAACAACACAATTGTAAGGGTTTGCGTAAAAGAACAAAGCATAAGAAATACAGTGAGATACAAGCTCATAACCAATGTTCAAATCAGTGAGCAGATCTGATTCAACATGAGAAAAGTTTACAAAACAAGTCTGTGGCTTGTAGGAAGCACTACCTGGTGACAGCTTTGCAGGACACGCTCCACATCCCATTGCGGGAAGCCTTAGGCAGGTAGAAACAGAGCAGGATTTTCACTCAGCCTAGCAGGGAGTTATGGGGAGGTCAGCGTTCCAGGAACAAGGTTCTGACTGTTCACAGGTGCTGTAAAAAGAAAAAGGCTTTGCCTATCAGGCCTGGCAGTGATATCTATTCTCTCTCTCTTAATTTGATTTTAACTTTAGCTTTCACTTACTAAAAATAGCTTTTTGATTCCTTTCTTCTCAAGCATTGAAGGAATTAAACTCGGAAAGTCAGCTTGTGATGGTCCAGGGACTAAGAGAAAAAGAATGTGAAGATAAAGCCCACGGATAATCCAACAGCTGTGTCTTAACTAGTAATTGGACACTGGACACCTTCTATTGAAATATTGCTAGAGAGCCACCAGTAGGCAGGAAAAAAAAGAGTTTTCATATTCTTTTTCTTTTTTCTTTTTTGTCAAAAAATGAGAAACTCAAGAAATCTCCAGATGGTTGAAAGAAGGAGACAAATGTATCTAGTTTATACATCACATCTCATTTTGCTTCAAATTTGTATTGTACTAGTAGCTGCTTCATAGGCTCAACTGTTAGATATTTGGTAGTTTTCTCTGTGAGCTCTTCTTCAAGACCTAATACACTTTTGTCCTATAAATTTGGAACTACTAAAACCACGTCCAGTCTTATTTATTTAAATTACTATATAAATATAGTTTAAACAAAGTCCATTTCCTAAACTCAAAGTAGAGGCTCCATTAGCTAAAATAGCATCTTCTTTCTTATCTCTACTGTATCTTCCCCAGTAATTGCTTTCCTTGATTTGATCTCATGTACATTAAAAATAGACTACTCAAAAGCCCAACCCAAACCAAAATAAGAGAGGTTTGGAAGCAGAAATACATTCAATACATTCTCTTTCGGGGCTTCACCAAGCTGAGAGCTTCAGAGTATTAAAGCAATAAAAAATCATGTGTCAGTTCATAGTTATTACAGGAAAAAACCCAAAGTTAGTGTTACGTTTTCACAACTTCCTTTCTTACCCATATCAATAATTTCAACTTATCATCCACCCATTTCATGAAGTTTTCACACTTTCTTTAGTACCATCTGACAATCTCTTCTGCTTTAATGAAAGTACGACTAACTTTCCAAATTTCCTCTAAACCTTTATTCTGCAAGCCTCAGTCTTTCTGCAGGAACTTAATACAATCCAGTCAAGTTTCTAACATTTCATTTGTACGTTAGGAGGAAAGAAAAAAAAAAAGAGTTGCACTTAGGAAATGAGAGTTAGCTGACATTCTATCAGCTTGCGAAACACGTTGATAGTGGCAGAAACAATCATAGTATCATTCTCCCACTACCACATTGTTTAAGGTAAAAAGAAAGGGGGCATTGCCAATTTTCATCTAACATTAGTTATGCTAGAGCTTATAAAGAAAATGTTCAATGCACAGAGTTTAGCTGACTAGAGAAGAATGCTGTAATAAATTGATTTTCCGGCCAAGTATATGCAGAAAAAATGGCAACAAAAACCTACCCAGGAAGGTAAATTCTATCAGACAACTGAAATATTTTCTTTCCTTAAGTTATGTTAACGTCTGCTAAACAGTTGCGTAGTTGTTCACATGAAATGAAGGAAAAAGGAAAATCCAGTTACTATTGACACCAAAGAAATGCACGCCAACCATAAACCAGAGATGCTTTGGTACTGTAGCCAGAACAGACGACAGCGTGCTAGGGGAGCAGGGAAGTCCCTGATGGATAGATGACGGGGTCACGGAAGGTTTGTGAGACCTGCTATGTGTCCCGCGAGGCTGACACTCTGCCATGTCCATGACAAGAGTCGTATAAACACAAGCTTATCAGCTGGCTTGTTAAAACAGAGTGCAACATCGCTGTGTTGATAGTGACTTCAGGCTTGCTGAAGGGTCTTGTTCATCTGAGGAAACAATGCTTGGTGCCACAGATTAAACACTATGGTCTCAAGCGGAATGCATGTGAAGTTTCCAAAATATTTCCTCAAAGACTTTATTCAGTTTTGCTTTGTGACCTTAGCTGGAAAGCATAAAGATGGACATGGGAAGGCAGTTCAGAAGGACATCTGTGAGGATTTAAGTTGGGCAGCTTACAGAAGATGAAAGATGTTTAAAGTTAAGGCCTTTATCTGCAAACAATAGTATATTAATAAACTCTATACCATATTTACAAATGCATTCTCTTGTATTAAAACTAACAGTATTCTGTTCACAGTGCCATTGTTTATACAGGTAGCAATCCCATAATACTCAGGTATTTTGGCATGGGAATCAGTAGCGCTTGATATTTACAGAGAATGTACAGGTGTGAATATAAACATGTCACTGAATCTGAGTTATCGATAAAAGACAGATTGGCAAATGGTGCAGAGGAATGAACTGTACAGCACCTTCCCCTTGGATCGGATAGGAAACGTGGTTTCTTAATTGAGAAGATGCCAAATCTCTGACCCAAAATGGCATAAAGTCCGTAAGAAAACAGTGAACCCCCTGTTCGAGTTTGGGTACATTGAGTAATGTTTGCCCATAGTCTTAGATCCATTGTCTAGTGCATAAAATAGAAAAGTTAAAAAGATTTATTATTATTTTTATAATAATAATTATTATTAAAATAGAAGGTACTTTCTCTCACGCTCTCATTTGTGCTCTTGCACCTGAAACCAATATCCTTGGAGTTCCAAATATGCTGGTGTTTTTGTCATGCAGATCAGCAGTCCGAGGGCCAACGCTAAAAATGCTCTGGACTTAGGAAGTGCCGCCTGTCTCAGTGTGACCCAGGACCCGAGGGGCCCACGGCAGGAGCACCTCTTTCTTACTCCCCAGTCTTCACCTCGAGGGCCAAGCCGGCCCCTGGAATCAGCTCCCTCATGGCGGAATGGAGCTGCTTATCTCGGCAGCTAATGCTGAGGTGACGGATGGCTTCTGTACACTTGGAAAAAGGGAGGCAGGTGAGCGGGAGGAGGGTGGCGTTCCAAAGAGCCCCAGGACGACACCCAGAGAGGGGCTGGGTTTACCGGCAAGAGCCCCTCAGAGCATCTGCCCTCCCAGAGGCCTCTGGGTGAGGAGGCTGGCACTCTCAGTGTGCAGAGCAGGGGGCAGGCCTGGCTGGCACTACGGGGCGTCGCCTTCGGTCACGGTCTGCCCCTCAGCCTCGGTCCCTGGGCCGGTGTGGTCTGGGCCGCCGCTGCCACCGCCACCGCTGCTGCTTCTGCGCTGGTTGGGCAACAGCCTCTTCCACTGGGCTTTGTTGTGCGCCAGGTGGCTTAGCATGCTCTCAGACAGGGCGCTGTGTCCTGTGAAACGGGCCCATTCACGGAAGAGGGGCTCCACGATGTAGGTCATGAAACCTGGAACAGGCAAGGCCAAGCTCATCACCAGCAGGGCAGTAAGACCTACTTCGTCCTCCCTAACAAACATGACTGGGCCCACGATGTGCTGGGCCCGTGCGTAAGAAGGCCACCAAGATGCAGTCCCTGCCCTCAGTGTCGAAGCATAAGATATGTCACCTTGGGCTTGGCATCTAACCTCCCAGTGCCTCAGTTTCTGCAGTTGTAAAAAGGCGTTAAGAAGGGTACCAAACCCATAGGGTTGTTACGACAATCAAATGACTTAACACATGTGAAGATGCTTAGAAAGCTCCTGGCACATAATAAACACTCAATAAGTATTGGCTATTATTATTTGAAGAAGGGAGAAGACATATAAAGAAAAAAGTAAAAAAAAGTTTGTGCTAGAACTAAGGACGGTGGGTGGGGGATGGGAGGAAAGAGCAAATGATACCAGGAAGGGGCACCTCGTTGCTTTAGACCATCTGAAGAATTGATACATCTACTCCGTAGGGTATTTTTTCAGGATTATCGTTTCACAGTTTTGTCTTACTTTCAATTATGTTAAACAACTAGGTGTAGGTAATAAAAGTTCATTCATCTTCAATACAGATTTTTACCTGCATAAATGTTCTGCTTGAATGACTAGATAAGATGGATTGATACGAGACTTCTTTGTTTGCATGTCTGTTCTCTTAATTATTTTAGCCTTGTTGCTTTCTAACCATGTTTCACTGTTAATGTGCCTTCCATATTAAACATGATTTATTAAAGCAAAGATAACTTCCAGTCTAGGCTGGAATAACTGGACTCATCACAAATTTGGATATATTTAGTTTTTATTGTATTTCCCTGAAATGTAGGTATGGGGAGAAAAGGCAGGTGTTTTTCAGCTAACGAAATCTTCCAACAACTAACCCTGTATGTTTACAGGCATGTGAATTATAAGGCTTGATTTGATTATCCTTTTATTGGACGAACAGCAGATACTTGGCCTTTGAGGATGCTATAGAGATGAAAAAAGAATGCAGCAAAGCAAAATTTTATTGTACATGCCTGCATCATCTCACCAGATGTGAAATATGATTTGAATAGTATAAGATTATTTTAGATTACCTGAACCTGAGGAGGAAGGTTAAGCCAGTGACTTACTGTCTACATCTTGATAAGGTCATACAGGGAGTCAGCAAGAAAGGATTTCATTTTGGAATGTCCTTGCTTGCTATTCTTGAATTTTCTTCACCTCCTTCACAATCTCCATATCTAATTTTGATATCTTTCATCTTAAGAGAGATTAGATATTAGGTATCTAAAAAGATAGTGCGCAATATTATACTATTCTGAAGTTTAAGTTGTGAATATTTATCAGGTTTACCTTAAGTATAAAAAAAGTTACAAATCCCACATTTAAAAATCCAGTACTTAAAAATCAACTCATTTTCTTCCTGAAATTACTCTGGAATTACACCTCTGTATTTCTACTCGTCAGATATAAAGACCTCTTATAGGAGATAGAAGAGTGATTTTAAAGTCTGAAGAAACACCATGAGGCAGTTTTTCACATGAAAAAGGCTTCTGCACTTGGGAGCCTGCCCCATAGGTTCCTTGTGTATTTGTGCAAACCTCCCTCTTCTATTCAAGCGATGTAGAGCCTGACTTTGCCGGGATATTGTCTTCCTGGAGTGGTGGGAGTGGGGCAGGGGAGAAATGATGGCTTCAGAGTACACAGGGATTGAAGGAAAGCCTCTTTCTCCTCATCTTTCTATAGGCTGCACCAATTAGAGATTCATTTGATTTAATGCCTTCTTTTTTTTTTTGCGGTACGCGGGCCTCTCACTGCTGTGGCCTCTCCCGTTGCGGAGCACAGGCTCCGGACGCGCAGGCACAGCGGCCATGGCTCATGGGCCCAGCCGCTCCGCGGCATGTGCGATCTTCCCGGACCGGGGCACGAACCCGCGCCCCCTGCATCGGCAGGCGGACTTCCAACCACTGCGCCACCAGGGAAGCCCTGATTTAATGCCTTCTTTTTAAAATGTAGAGTTTGATGGGGAGAGGGGAGGAATATGGGTGTGTGTGTGGGGTGGATATTAAATCCCTGTCTCACTTGGGTAAATATGAATTACTTAAACAGAAAATCAGGTCTAAGCCTGAGATGGCTCTCAGGAAATCCTCACTGTGGATTGGGAAAGGAAAAAGAGAGGGGACATTTTCAATCCCAGGGTAATCAGAACGGAGGAACTAGCTGCATTATTTAGCACCCACTGGAAAAATCCTTGTCTGGGAGCCTGGAGCCCACAGTTCCCATTAGATTCTGTTGATCTGTTTGGGTTTTTCCAGTTTAGTCTGATCTACCTCTGCACACCACACCTCCCAGCCTTGAACCTACAGAGCTGGGAGATGTGGAACAGAGACAGAAAGATTTATCTACTAAGGGTTGTTTTATAATCACCTCTTTCTCTTTATTGGTGTGCTGGTGTAGCATCCATGGGATTTTCCTTTTCATTCAATCCCCATCCCATTTTAAAAACAGGTATCTATGGTAACCACATTTTCCTGAGCTGAAAATCAGGACATATGATCTGACAAAATAAGTGTGTTCTCATGACAACAAGAGAATAGAATCTCCGAAATCAAGTCTGTCTTGTAAATCTAGGTTGTGTGCTTAATAATGTGAATGCTTTTCTCTGGGGGCTCAAAATGTCTTTAACAGGTGCCTGGCAAATTTCTTTCTAGCCAGAATTTAGCAAGCTGGGTCCCAGGATGAGGATTTTGGTTGGGGTCTATTCCTTTTGAATTGCATCTGCAGAATTTCCTACTTGATAGGGCATTGGATCCAAAGAGGCATTTCTGTTGATGTTGATGCCCTTCCCCCTCCCCTGCAATTCTGTAGCTTCATCTGCTCTGGATTCTTGCAGGGTTTTATTTTTTATAACAACACCCCTCTCCCTTTTTCAGGTGGATGAATCGGTTTAATTGTAAAAAGAACGTAACGATATTAAGGGCATTTTGGAAAAAAAAAGATCACCAGTAATCTCAGAGTTCCAACACATCTATTTTAACATTTGTATATTCCCTTCAAATTTTTTAAACTAGATAAATTTTGTTCTTATTTCCTTAGGTTGACTTTGTGACTCTTTTGTGGGACTGTGGGTTCAACCTGACCCTCAGTAATTGGAAGCATATCTTTCTAACTGGCTCTGGTTTTCTCAGTTTTCAACTGATGTTTTCAGGTGACCCTTTCACTCCCAATCTCCAGGCATTAAGCCTTGAGCTTGCAGAGGTTTGCAACACTGTGAATGTGTTAAGCTGTCTGAGGTCTGTGGGAACTGGTGAAGAACATGAAATGGTACATGTCAGGGCCATAGTTTATAAGTAAAGAGTTAAAGTTTTGAGGTTTTTTTTTTTTGTAAGTTTATTATCTCTGCTCTAACAAATCTTGAAATTAACATGCAGCCTTTAACTGCTATATTTCACTTATGTGGCAACATGTTTTTATTTTTAAAATTTTATTTATTTATTTTTTATACAGCAGGTTCTTATTAGTTATCTATTTCATTTATTTTTTTACATTACCCAAAGCAATCTATAGATTCAATGGAATCCCTGTCAAACTATCAATGGTATTTTTCACAGAACTATAACAAAAAATTTTACAATTTGTATGGAAACACAAAAGACCCCGAATAGCCAAAGCAATCTTGAGAAAGAAAAACAGAGCTGGAGGAATCAGGCTCCTGGACTTCAGACTATATTACAAAGATACAGTAATCAAGACAGTATGGTACTGGCACAAAAACAGAAATATAGATCAATGGAACAGGATAGAAAGCCCAGAGATAAACCCACACACATATGGCCACCTTATCTTTGATAAAGGAGGCAAGAATATACAACGGAGAAAAAACAGCCTCTTCAATAAGTGGTGCTGGGAAAACTGGACAGCTACATATAAAAGAATGAAATTAGAACACTCCCTAACACCATACACAAAAATAAACTCAAAATGGATTAAAGACCTAAATGGAAGGCCAGACACTATAAAACTCTTAGAGGAAAACATAGGCAGAACACTCTATGACATAAATCACAGCAAGATCTTTCTGACCCACCTCCTAGAGAAATGGAAATAGAAACAAAAAGAAACAAATGGGACCTAATGAAACTTAAAAACTTTTGCACAGCAAAGGAAACTACAAACAAGAAGAAAAGACAACCCTCAGAATGGGAGAAAATGTTTGTAAATGAAGCAACTGATAAAGGATTAATCTCCAAAATATACAAGCAGCTCATGCAGCTCAGTGTCAAAAAAACAAACAACCCAATCCAAAAATGGGCGTAAGACCTAAACAGACATTTCTCCAAAGAGATATACTGATTGCCAACAGACACATGAAAGGATGCTCAACATCACTAATCATTAGAGAAATGCAAATCAGAACTACAATGAGGTATTACCTCACACTGGTCAGAATGGCCATTGTCAAAAATCTACAAACAATAAGTGTTAGAGAGGGTGTGCAGAAAAGGGAACCCTCTTGCATTGTTGGTGGGAATGTAAATTGATACAGCCACTATGGAGAACAGTATGGAGGTTCCTTCAAAAACTAAAAATAGAACTACCATATGACCCAGCAATCCCCCTACTGGGCATATACCCTGAGAAAACCATAATTCAAAAAGAATCATGTACCACAATGTTCATTGCAGCTCTGTTTACAATAGCCAGGACATGGAAGCAACCTAAGTGTCCATCAGCTGAGTTTGGTTTTAATTGGAGGGAACTGCAAGGAACAGAAAGACTTGCTTTAAACATAGATGGAATTGGTAGAGTGTTTCAAGGAGTGATAGAAACAAACAATTACTTTAGAGGCATTAACATCACCGTTTAACATTTTAGTGCAATTGACACTTGAGAGTGTGGTCCTAAGAGAATGAGACTGAAAATCCATTTTGAAGTGAAGACTAGAGAAGCATGGGATCCCATGTCACATGGCTGGTGGGGCCTGGGCCTGGAGACCAAGCCCCTAGTATTGAGCATTGAGGATGAAGGGTAATGACCAAATTGGAAGGATCCTGAACTGCAGATTTCCCACCCTTCATGTCCTAAAGAGAGTGCGAGCTAATCCAATCTTCAGCAGCCAATAGTTGATTCTTGTTACTTTCCTCTACTCATTTGGTTTTGATTCAATTCTGAACTACAAAGTTAATACAGTTTAGTTATTAAGGGTCTGTAACAAAGCCTTTACCCTATTTTTCATCTCAGTTGGTAATTAGTCATGACTAGAGTGTTCATTTGGACTCAGCCATTCAAAGGGCCATTGATTAAACCTCTCGTTTGGATCTTGAGAAAGCTGTGTGTAGATCTTCTTAGTGACTCTTAGCAGAGGTGCTGAAACTGTTGATTTAAAATTAAAATTGAATTCAACTCACCAATTTGTATACTAGGGATTGAATCTTTCTGTTGATTGCAAAGAGGACTGATTTCCAGTTCAAATTTCTGTTCAAGGTCACCTAAGAAGAAAAAAGAAGAAACACATTGGTAATCGAGAACCTATAAGAATGAGTGTTGATAGTTTTAATGATCTAGTTGGATGAAGTTATCTGGGAATTACTGTTCCCTGCCTTATCACTAGGAACCCTTTAGCAACAACTGGCTCTGCCCTGCTCCGGTAGCTTCTGCGAAAATTTAAAATATCAGAGTATCGACGATCATTTACAATAGGCTCATTGTAATAGGTATGCTCTGGGATTAGAATAAGCTTTTGAACAAAAATCTATAAAAACAAGAAAACGAATGGCCAGTTTCCTAATATGAGATGGAAGTTCTGGTTTTAAGTTGCAGATTAAGAAAACAGGTTTTATGCTTTTTCCCTCCTTTCACTCTGCCTGACCCTCATCTGGTTTCACCTGAACAACCGGGAATAATTAGTAGGCAGGAAATCGGGAAGAGGAAGTAGAAAGATCTCATTTGAAGAGCATCTCTGTAGCTACAAAATTAATCCAAAATAAGGGTCTGGTATCTTTCATTCTTACTCCTTAAAGTTTTACTTAGTGTAAATGAAGGTTAAAGAAAGTATAAAGCTCAGGATGATCTTTCTTTTTAATGTCTCCATCAGCTAGAGCAAAAAAGAAATACATCATGCAAAGCTTTATCAAAGTATTTTATCAATTCTTCCTGAAGGTGAAAAATTGTGCATAATTACTTCATTGGGAAAAACAATCTGGTTAATCAGTACAGAAGCTGGGTCTCAGAAACACTTAGCTGAGTTCAGTTGTGAGTGCACTCCTCTAAACTAGAGGAGAGAAACACATAACATTTATATCATGCTTACTGTGTGTCAGGCACGTTCTAAGCAGTTTACCTATTTAATTAATTTAATCCTCATAACAGCCTCACTATAACCCCCATTTTACAGATGCGGAAATTGAGATGAAGCGTAGGGAAATATGTTGACCTAAGGTCCTTCTGCCAGTGAAGAGGGGAGCCTGGATTCCAACCCAGAAAGTCTGGCTTCAGAGGGTCTGCACTTAACCATTAAGCTAGGATCTTTTGAGATGCCACATGTCTGTCATTTTCCCTAAGACTTTAGCCATGGCTCCCATGGTCTCTCGGGCCCTCGTGATTCTCAAAACTGATGTGAGGAAATCACTTTGGCTTAACTGAGGAGTTCAGGGAAGTCAGATGATAATAGCCTTCTGAGGGCAGAGCATGACACCATTTAATATTAAAATGAATTCTCCTAAAGTTGGTTTTACTCCTCACCTCCATAGTTCTGTTAATAGTGATTTTTCAGTTAAGTCTGACACTTTGGAGGAGTTGTCTTTGATTTTTCCCTTCCCTCTACCCTCTGTATTGAGGAAGCAAATCCTGTTTACTCCTCTGTTGAAACATCTATTTTCCCTACTTTCACTCTGCCTGACTCTAGCCTGGTTTCTTTCTTTCTTTCTTTAAATTGAAAAATAGTTGATTTACAATATTATATTCATTTTAGGTATACAACACAGTGATTCAATATTTTTATAGATTATACTCCATTTAAAGTTATTATAAAATATTGGCTATATTCCCTGTGCTGTACATTACATCCTTGTACCTTTTTAAAAAATTTAATATTTATCTTTATTTTATTGTTTTTTTTGGCTGCACGGCATGTGGGATCTTGGTTCCCTGACCAGGGATCAAACCTGCGCCCCCTGCAGTGGAAGCACGGAGTCTTAACCACTGGACCACCAGGGAAGTCCCACATCCTTGTACCTTATTTATTTTATACCTAGAAGTTTGTACCTCTTAATCCCCTATCCCTATCTTGCCCCTCCCCCATCCCTCTCCCTGCTAGTAGCCTCTAGTTTGTTCTCTGTATCTGTGAGTCTGTTTCTGTTTTGTTATATTCATTCATTTGTTTTATTTTTTAGATTCTAGAGATAAGTGAAAACATACAGTATTTGTCTCTCTCTGTCTGACTTATTTCAGTAAGAATAACACCCTCCAGGTCTATCCATGTTGTTGCAAATGGCAAAATTTCATTCTTTTTTATGGCTGAGTAGTATTCCATTGTACACATACACCACATTTTCTTTATCTGGTTTCTTTATAACTCATTCCGGTTTTTTGCTTGTTAGCTAGTTTCTTTCGTATTTCTTCTGCTTCAGTTATACATGTTGCCCTAATTGTACTTTCTAAGATGACTCCCATTGCCATGTTCTCTGCTTTTAGCATGGTGTACAGGGGCCTCAACAGATCCTCATATTCTCACCTTCTATGGGATCAAGCTGGTCTACGAGGCAGGGGGATGGTCTGCAGTGCTTCTGTCCATTTCTGCTCCTCTCTGTCTAGACCACTGGGACTGTCTGCAATGATGGAAATGTTCTCTGCACTGCCCACTATAGTAGCCCCTTGAAATCAGATCAAGAAAACTGAGGAACTAAATTTTCCATTTTATTTAACCTAATTAATTTAAATTTAACTAGCTACATGTGCCTCATGTTTATCCTATTGGAAAGTGCAGTCACTACACATCCTTGAATACCCAGCTCAGATTCTGCCATCCTCAGCACTAGGTCTTCTCCTGTGACCTCGACCATAATTGGTCTTCCAATTGGATCATTTAGTCATTCACTTATTTCAACATATATTTACAAAGCACTGCACATTTCAGACACTTTGTTAATCAATGTAGAGAATACAAAGAGGAAGATTGGAGTTTCTCTCCTCCAGGAACTCTACTGGTTAGTATTTTGAGCTTATGAAACATTAACTATAATTCTTTGCCTCCTTCATGACACCCCCAGTGGGTCTTTGCACATAGGAAAATCACAGCTTTGCTGAGGATTAGACAAGGCTGGAAGCAGATGTTCGACGAAAACTTCTGGGAATCTTGGTTCATTGAGAAATACCAATCTGCAGTTACAATAGGACAGAAATTCTACTTTTTTAAGGCACTGAGGGGACGAGGGTGAATGATGTTTGAATCCTATGTCTGTTCTGAGAATTTAACACTGTCTTCCTAATTCATGGGATCTCATCTTCCTTTCCCCTTCTGTCCCTGACCTTGATTTTAGGGTTTTTCCTTTGCTCAACATCACAAATCATTAAAGATACTTTGGCTGGGACTGTTAGCAGTCTGTGGAAGCCCAAATCCTAAACTGAAAGCCAGAAGAAGATTAGTCAAAGTGATACAAATGGTGCTTTACAGAATTTCTAAAAAAATAATTCAGTATGGAGGACAAGAAGTTTGGATAACCCGAGAGTCTGGTCTTCCCTTAAATAAGCTGAACTTCTGCTAGACCATAAGGCTATTAAATAAAAAGGACCCGACATACCCTCTGAATTCTCCTTTCTCTGCTAGGAAACATGCCACAGCAAAGTGTTTGAAAGCTCACCTTTAGTGATCAGAGTTACAAATATTCTAGGTTGTTCTATCTTATGATGCTGCACATGCAGATTATTATGAGGACAAGTTTTTGCCAAGACGTCTTACAGATTACCTTTATTGGTAGATCCCACTGATGCCACTTAGTTAACAACTTCCACTCACCAGCTCTGTGGGCCTTACCATCTGCCCAGGGGACATGGTCCAGGCCCCAAACTGCTCATAATCCAAATAGGGCTCAAGATAAGCAAATGAAAGGGTTAAACTCCAATCAGTGCCAACAAGAACGCATGACTGAGTCAAAACCAAGAGGGACAGAGTAGAATCATTGCTTGATCAAGGATGAAGATCCCAGCCCTTTTCTCACTATGCTATTTCCATATTTTCTGTATCTTATAGTAAAGAAAGTATTTATCTTATCTAACCTGAAACCTCCTTGCTCTAAGTTCATCATATTTCCTTTTGTTTTTCTCTCAGTGGAGATTTTATATCATGGGCAAGTAGAACTGGCCTTTTGTTTTCTAACCACTCACACTCATTTGAAGTGAAAGTACACAGAGAGGGAGCTCCATGAGTGCTTTTACTCAAAGGAAAGAGATGCAGAGCACAGCCTGCTGGTCCCACGTGAACCCTATCCGTCTGCTTTGTCTTCTGTCTTTGGGACCATCTCAGTGTCACTGACACATCTTTCTACGGAGGCTTCTCCAAAAGGCTCACTGTTGCTACTTGACCTCCCCACAGAACTGGTATGTGGGACACTTCAGGCTTTATTTGTTCTCAGCCTCTCAGACCTGATCCTGTCACTAACATCAGGGCACTGTTGTGCCTGAAAAAACATCCCGAGCACTGAAACCGGGCCTGAAGAAACAAGCTGTGTTTAAAGGCCAAGATCCCACCCAACATCAAGATCCTGCTGTTAATTCACTGCTTTACTTCTGAATGAGGTTAATCTCTTAAAATTTATACCCTAACTTGGGGCCACTTGTCTTTTCACTGTATATATTTGAGAGGACGAACACTGGCCAGCTGTGCTCTATTTCATTATTCACTTTATTTAAGAAAGTGAGGGAAAGGAATACAAAAAAAGTCTAAGTCCTTCTGTCAGAGTGGAAGACATTGATCCCAAATGGCATTTAGCCTTTAGGCTGTGCTCAGCTCATAAAAATGAAGGTCAGAGTAAAAATCAAACAGTCCTGCACATTCTTACATCCACAGAGAAAAACCATTAACAAATTATATATATATATATATCCCCCTTTTGCTCATTTTTACTGTACCTCATTACTACCTGTTTCCATGGTAAATCAGTGTTATTTATTAATATTTTCAAATTATTTCCAGAAAAGGGCTGGATGGTTCGCAAGAGGGTTAAAAGAGAAAGGCTGGGATAATATGAGTTGATGAAAGAACAAATGTCATGATAGATGATCCATTCCCTGTTTTCTTAGGATAAATGCCTGAAAGGAGAAGGGGCAATGAAAAGTCAGCTGCCGGGTCACTACTAACCTTGCCTGTAGAATTCTTCACAGACCCTTTCACTCCATTGCTTGCTCATCTCCCAGATTCTACAAGGATTGCAAATGTCAGCACACTTCAAGGCAATCTGAGAAATGACAGGGCAGGGAGAGAGGGTCAGAGGATGATCTTTGAGCAGCAAATGCACCCCAAGCCCAAGGGGCCATCAGACCTGCCAGTCGGCCTCATGGTACCAGTCCTGTATTTATAGAGGCCTCCCTGACGTGCCCCTTCAGGAAAACAGCACTTATTCATCACAGCACAAAACCTTCATTCAGAACTCCCACTTTATAGCAGTGAGAAGGAGAGAAGAGCCATCGTCCAAGGACACGGAGCTACCTGGAGGAGACTTGGGACAGGCAGGCCAAGGAAAGCCGTGGCCTGTTCCTGCTGCTCCACTCCTTGTGGGCAGGGAGGCCGCAGCCAGGCTCAAGTGAGATCACTGGGACCTCACTCACTCTCACAGTGATCACACTGACCGAGTCCATACATTAAATTATTTGTGTTTGCATTTATATGCCCGTGTCTGTGTGAACAAGCTCAGACTGCCAGCCAGGGAGCTGAGTCATATCAAGCCTAGGAGTGTTTGGTTTGCAGAGATAAATCTGGGCCTTCTTGGCTTTGCTCACACTGGGACCTCACTCTCACAGTGGCCACACTGACCGAGTCCATACATTAAATTATTTGTGTTTGCATTTATATGCCCGTGTCTGTGTGAACAAGCTCAGACTGCCAGCCAGGGAGCTGAGTCATATCAAGCCTAGGAGTGTTTGGTTTGCAGAGATAAATCTGGGCCTTCTTGGCTTTGCCCACGCTGTTCTGCATCTGGGATACCAGCTTTTGTCAGAGATGCTGACCCTAGGAGGGTTTCCTTGGATTTCCAGAGAAATAAGTTCTCCCCCTTAACTACCAGCTGCAAAGAGCCCACTGCGCAGATGGGCTTCTGGTGGCATGCCCGTCCATCAGCAGGGTCTGTTGGTTTGGACCGAGTTCTTTGGGATCATAGAACTGCTAGCAGTGCTGGGGTCTGGGAGAGCCTGGATCATATTAAGTTGCAAACCTGGTTGGTTCTTTATTTCCTGGTGAATGGGGACACCAGTACATGTTGGAGTAGGTCAGGGGCAGAAGTCCTCTCCAGGTTCCGCCCTTGAGGGATTCATGTGTGTTAGCAAGCTTTCCTTTTGAAATGCAAGTGTCCAGGCCAAATCTTTCAGCTAGTCACAACTAGGCTTGAGTCTCTAAAATCAGGCGTCTGTGGCACTCAGGGACGAGAAGACTAGTTTGGGAAGAAAGATGGAGGGAGATACAGTTTTACAGCTGGGAGGAGGGTATTTCCTTAAAAGGATGGAGCAGTTGGACAGCTTCCGAAGGCAGCCTGAAGGCATGGAAGGGAAGAAACAGTATGGTTCAGTCTCCCACGTGCAGGTCCACGTCCGTGGTTAAAGCTGGCCTATCTAGATGCATCCAGGATTCACCCATTCAGTCTTTTGTGCCAAAAGGAAAGAAGGAAAATGAGAGAAAATGGAAGATCAAGCAAAAGCCTCTGGTTTGGATACAGCAGGTCAGACTTCTGCTTCCAAGGTCCACTTCCCATCTTGTTCTTTCTTAACTTTCACAAATGGCTTTTTGCCATGGAAGGAAGCAGAAAGGGTTGGGCTTGATATGATTCAATGCATTCAATTAAACTTAAAATCATTTATTTATTGGTGCCTAAAAATGGTAAGACTAGGTAAACACGTCTGAGCCTCAGATGAAAATATGAGTTAAGGTAGTAAAAGGAAGGAAAGCGGGGTTTAATTAAATAGGCTTTAGGTAGAGGAAGGATACTTGTTTTTCAATTTTCGTTAGTACTGTAGTTAACATAATATACTTTTGTATTAAAGAAACAGTTTTCTACATTGCACAGGTGTGATAGTGATCAGCTCTATATCAAGGCACAAAATGTGGTAGATTCTTACTGCATGCAACTACACAACTACGTTGTGGTGAAGCAGTTACCAAACAAGGAAAAATGAGATATTATCAACTTACTGACGTGAAACCCAGATTTTACTTGCTTGGAAACCACTTAAAAATTTCATGTCTCAAAGTTTTTAATAAAGTAGGTCACCGCTCTAGCTTATACCATGGGAGATCTTTCTTCTCAGATGCATTAAAATGATGGATCGTGTCCTTAAGTGTTATACCCAGTGAGGGTAATGACTTCTTTTTGTTGTTGTTGTTTACCTGAAGCATAAAGTGCCTGTCGTGTACATCCTCCAGGCTTAAGTCTTTATTGTGGAGGTGAGCTTTCAATCTGGTCAAAAATTCATTCTGTCTGTTGATGTCTGTTGCCAAGATCAAGGAGCCCAGCTGCTGTTCAATATTCTGTCTGCATCCACAAGAATGAAAGAGAAAACACACACACAAAGCAAATTCCTTTGAGGAGGGTGATGGATTCTGTCATCAACAGGTGGCTTGTACTCTCATTTCTGCCTCTGATTCTGTTTATTACACAGAATCCCAGTCCTTGCAGCCCGAGGGTGATTCTTTCACCCACCATCGTTTCTGTCCTTGGATGGGATGTATGTCAAGGACTGGACAGAGAGATTGAAACCATGGGTGAACAGAGTTGTGGCAGTTTATACATTCCCATGGTTCCTATGGGTGGGAAGATCGAAAGCCAACGAGAAATGTATGCTTTAAGGAGGACCCAGAAAGACTCACAGAATCACAGGCATTTGAATTGTGCTTTTTATAGAGTTCAAACCAACTCAAACTTTAAGATTTGCATGGGGAGAGAAATGGGCATGATAATAGTAACAGTAATGAAGACAATAATAGCGACTGATTCTGTGGAATGGAAAGACCCATCAAGGGAACAAAACTGATAGGTTGGAAAGAGATACTGGAACTTAAAAAAAAATCACAGTTGATTAAGGCACCATTCAAAAGCAGTGGTCAAGCAATATATTGGTCAACAGATGGTATATGGAAAAATGGGATATTTTGGAAAGCTAAAACAAATCAGAGCTTATCCTCACATATGGAAAGTAATCAGTGGGAGGAATATCCGTACCTATTTTTAAAATTCACCTTTAAAAATGAAGTATACTTAAGTAGAGAGCATAGAGTACACATATACAATTTAATGAATAAATATCAAATAAACATCTTACAATCACCATCCAGGTCAAGATCGTTGCCTGCCAGTACCCCAGAAGGTCCTCATTGTGTCTCTCATCCAACCCCACCTCCCCTCAACCCCTTAAGTAACCACTCTCTTGACCTTTGTTTTAATAATTTCCTTGCTACTTATAACAATTTTACCACCTGTGTATGCATGTTTAAATAATACGGTTTAACTTTAACTGCTTTTGCACGTTATGTGATAAGTTATCAGTTTGTGACTTGCTTCTTTAGCCTAACATACTTTTTTTGTTGTTGTTTTTTTTTGCGGTACGCGGGCCTCTCACTGTTGTGGCTTCTCCCGTTGCGGAGCAAAGGCTCCGGACGCGCAGGCTCAGCGGCCATGGCTCACGGGCCCAGCCGCTCCGGGGCATGTGGGATCTTCCCGGACCGGGGCACGAACCCACGTCCCCTGCATCGGCAGGCGGACTTTCAACCACTGCGCCACCAGGGAAGCCCATAGCCTAACATATTTTTGAAAGTCACCTAAGTTGATGTGTGAGCTGTCGTTCATCCATTTTCTTGATTATATTGTATCCTATTGTAGGACTATACTTCAATGTATTTATCTGTTCTACTTTTGATGGTAACTTGAGTAGTTTCTAGCTTTTGACTACTATGGAAAAAATGACACAATAAACACCCTCATGTACCTCCAGTTACACATGTGCAAAGTTTCTCTAGGGACTATATCCAGGAATAAAATTATTGGATCAGAGATGTTCATCTTCAATTTCTTAGATATTGCTGATTATTTCCAAAACAGTTGTATAAATTTACACTCCAAACAGTAATAGATGAGGTTCTCATTGCTTTATAGTCTTACACTTTACTTTTTTTTTGCCCATTTGCCAATGTCACGCAACTCATTATAATCTTAATATGAATTTCCTTGATAACTAATGAGGTTGGACATATTTCATGTGTTTATTGGCCATTTCTATTTTTTTGGTGAAGTTTCTATTCTAGTCATTACCTACTATTCTATAGGGTGGTTTCTGTTTTGTTTATTGCTTCTAAGAGTTTTTAATATATTTTCAATAATGGTCTTTTGTCACTTATGTGTTGCAAATATCTTCTCTCACTCTGTGGCTGGTCTTTCTGTTTTCTTTATGATGTCTTTTGATGAAAGGAAGTCTTAATTTTTAATATAGCTTAACCTAAAAATATTTTTATTTAGGTTAATATTTTTCTCCTATTTAAGAAATCCTTCCTACCTCTGATGAAAATATTCCCTACATTATATTCTAAAAGCTTTATAGTTTCATCATTAACATTTTTGTTTTTAAGCCACATACACATCTTTAATCTACTCCTGGACATTAGAAATAATCTCAGAAAACAGGCAATTCACAAAAGAACTTTAAAATGTTCCCAAAATATGAAAAGATATTAAATATTCTTAGTGTAACAAAAAATATTAAAAGAGCTATGTGATACTATTTCCCACACTTTTATTGGCATGGATTAAAAGCAACTGCTAAATAATATGATGAATTAATGAATGATTGTGATACTTAATGCTGTTGATGATATGGGGAAATCTTCCTTCTTATTCTCTGTTAGCCAGAGTATAAACTGGTGCAGTGTTCCTGAGGGTAATTTAGGAATTAGTGTTAAAAGCAATAAATATAAATAATTTGACCAACAGTTCATCTACAAATTTACTATGAACATGTTAGTAAAGATACAGTTAGTAAAGATATATGTTATGAGAATGTTTATCCTATTGTTTAAAATAATGAAACATTCTAGGGAGAAAAATATCACAAGAATTCATAAACAGGAGATTGGTTAAATGAACCATGTTACAAGCATACTATGCAATTATTTCATATGATGATGTATAGCTATATTTGTTGACATGGAAAAATACCATGTTTTATTGTTATGTTTAAAAACAGGATACAAAGTATGTAAGACATGATCTCTATGGTCATAGAGAAGAATTTGGAAAGACATATAGGAGAATTATGAATGATTTTCACTTAAAAAATAATTTTCAATATTGTATGAATTCTTTAAAAATACGAATATTTATTAAATTTATAACCAGGAAACATAACTATTTTAGTTAGGTGAAATATTTCATGAACCAGGTTAAAAGGCAAACTAAAAGCTTCAAATAATATTTACAACATATAACAAATGGTTACTGTAGTTAAAATACAAAAACTTCTTACAAATGAATAACAACACTCATAAGAAAATAAGAAAAGATCAAACGCAAAATTTTGTTCTCTAAAGAAATAACAGTGGCCAGTAAATACATGAAAAATTTTTAGTCTCATTTGTTATCAATGAATCTCTCTCTCTCCTTCTTTCTTTCTTTCTCTCTCTCTCTGTCAAATCTGCAAATATTTTAAAAAGGTAATAGAGATAAAACTCAATTTTGGTGACAGTACATTGGTAGATTTTCTCATAATCTACCAGTGGGAATACAGATAGATGCAGCTTTTTGGAAAAGCAATTTGATAGTATACAACAAGAACCTTAAAAATTCACACCTTTCTTTCTGCAATAACTCCTAACCACAAACAGTTTCTGAGAAAATAGAATATCGTAGTTTGGGATAAAAATATATGTTTAAGGGTGCTCGTTAAGCATTATTTGTAATGACATAAATTTGGAAATCATCTAAATTCCCAACAATAGGCAATAGTCAATACAATTTGATGCAATGGAATGCAGTACTTTATTTTAGCAGCAGGTTTAATGATATGGAAAAAGACCTTTACAGTAAATGAAAAATAGCAGGACATACACTGTATGAGATAACTTCCCTATTTCTTTAAAATATAGTTGTACTGAAAACAAGACTAAAAGGAAACAAACCAGCCAGGTTAACATTTGCTATTCCTGGACTGCCGGATTACCAGTAATCTCATTTTTCTTCTTCCTATTAGGTTGAATCATATGAAACTGCCAATATTCTACTGTTCTGGGCTCAAAAACAGCAACTTCATATGGTGCAAACTAATACTTTTCTGATTTTTTCCTTAGTATGTGTGGTTAACCTGTCTTTCAGAATCAGAAAAATGATTTGAAGGCATTTACATGAGGATAGGATACTCACTATGAGTAGGATGACTGTAAATTTCATTATAAAGTCCTTTCACGTATATTATTGCATAACAGTTTTTCTTCTAGCAAAAGCAACTTATAACACTATGTTCCACAAAAACATATAAAATATAGTATTTTTATTTGGAATCCATAGGGATGAGTAGAAGTATCTTAGGAAATGAATATTAATTGAGCAACGAGCAGGATTAAGGAGGGCGTTACAGGGACAAATCTGGTCCCAGGTTCCTCCTCCCTTTTTCCTGTTGTTTTATTCCTTCCTGTCTCCTTCTCCTTCCTTCCCTTCTTCTCTCTTTCTTTGGCTTCCTTACCATTCACCTCTTCCTTCCTCCTCCTTCTTACTTGATTTTTTGCTCTAGTTTTTAGTTCTTTTTGCACTTAATTCTTTCGATCTTTGCAATGTATTGTTTTAGTAAGAGGCACGAGTTTTTATTCCATGTGTGAGGATTGGTTTTATTTGGTTTCGGGGGTAAAATGTTATCAGAATTGAAGTTCCTTCCACAAATTCCACTTTCTTCTGGGTGCTAGGGAACAGCATGAGATAGAATCAGCGTGCCAGGGGTAAACGTGCGAGCCCAGAGCATCCTGCCTGCTTTACCGAGAGACACCACGTGGTCCTTGACCTTAAGTTTTGTGCCCTTCAGAAACATGGTACAGGGATCTATTTACTTTTTCCCTCCTAGCTACCCTGGGTTCTGTGCATTTGAATTAAACAGATAGGAATTAGCGGTGACCTTGGAAGACAGTGCAGCAGCTAAATTAAGGCCAATATGGTACAGCAGCTAAACTGAGGCCAGGTGGAAATGAGGCCATGGTCTTGGATTTAGTAGGACTCGACCTAAATACCCGGGCTAACAAACAGTGGACCAGGAAACTAGTATTTCCCTTTCTGTTTAAAATGCAAGAGACATAGGTAAATTCCTGGTGAAAAAAATTGCTGGGGCCAATTCAGTTACTTAACAAAAGACATTTTAGAAAAGAATTCCTGACTTCTCCTTTTGCTAAGACTGGCAATAACAAAACACGCTTTATTGAACTAGGCTTCAATCTAGCTTGGGAACTCCTGTGTTCCTTCTTGATAAATATTTATTATTTGGATCTACACAGGAGGACAATTTTGCTAACATAAAAGACAGGAATTTGGCAAAGCACAGCGTTGATGCCGAAGAGTGTGAAAGCTGAGAGCTGTTTATTATCTCTTTTCCTGACGTTAGGTCCTACACTCTCCAGGCCCTTTCAGAGTTCACAGAGGGATTCTGGTTTCTGGGTTGCTGTAACTGACACCGCATCTCCTCTGATAGGCAACCAAGGCAGCACGGGCCGGAAGCACAGCGGGCTGGCTCCCTGCCATTAACCCTGGCGGTCTCAAGCCCAAGAGAAAGCGGCTTATCTCTAATGTGTGGACATCGGTATGTTTCATCTCTACGTCACTTACGTCATTTCCTTTGGCAAGTGAGCCAGAAGTCTTGATTCTCGAAGCATGCCGATCGTAGATCGCCAGTGGTGATTCTCCAGCACAGACATATTCTAGAAAGAAAGAAAATTAAAACTATAAATGGGGGAGAAGCCAGATACCGATCTCTCTCACTGAACACAGCTCCGTGGAGGCCAGTATTTTCCCTCTGGCCAGTTGGTACCTGATGACATAGAGGCAGAGCAGAAATACAAAATAAAACAACCGCAGGCCTATTCTCAAGGCTATAATAATAGTGTGTGTGTGGGTCAAGGCCCCGCTGACCTTCCACCAGAGGGCTGAATGCGGGTCTATTTCTAGCAGCCGCAGTCCTGTCTCTGTCTGGTTTTGCAAGCGCATTCAGGTAACAGTGTAGAAGAAAGAAAGTGAGGCAGTAACAGTAGGTAGTAATGGATACCGTAGGGCTATGTGCCTAATATAATCCCAAATCACACTACTCAGCGGAACAGAGGCAGGCCTCACCACCTCTGGTGTGATATGTGCCCCAGTCAATGCAGTCTTGTTTTGGTGGCTTTGTGGTGATTTATTATCGTGGACACTAAAGTCTGAGAACCACTGTCAGTAATCTTCGTGATCAGTATATCGGCACTTAGCCCATTAGGTCTGGGTTTGAATCTACAGTTGCTTCCTTGTTCAACTATCTTGATATTTCTTCCTTTGTGGAAACCTCTACTACATCCAATCTCTCCTTTGACCTTGAGTATGCTGCCTGTCTGAACATTAGCTAACCATTTAAATAATGAATATTTCTTACAACCTATTGTGTTTTGTTCTATATTAGCAAACATTATGGCCTTACCACTGACTTCATTTACAGAGAATAGAACTCTTCTAGTCCCCAAGAAATCTTTTCCCTTTATTTTCTTATTTATTTATTCATTCTCCATTTTGTTTCAAGAGGTGTTATAAACTTACAAAAAATATGGGAAGATAGCATTTATTAAAAGTGAGGCTAAATTGTCAAGGCATGGAAGCAACCTAAGTTTCCATCAACAGATGAATGGACAAAGAAGATGTGGTGTATATACATACATATATATGTGGTGTGTATATATATACACACACACACACACACACACACACACACACAATGGAATACTACTCAGCCACAGAAAATAATGAAATTGTGCCATTTTCAGCAACATGGATGGACTTGGAGGGCACTATGCTAAGTGAAATTAGTCAGACAGAGAAAGACAAGGACAGAGATATCACTTATATGTGGAATCATCTAAAAAAAAATACAACAAACTGGTGAATAAAACGAAAAAGAAACAGACTCACAGATGTACAGAATAAACTAGTGGTTACCAATGGGGAGAGGGAAGCGGGGAGGGGAAATGTAAGGGAAAGGGATTAAGAGGTACAAACTGTTATGTCTAAAATAAGCTACAAGATATATTGTACAGCACAGGGAATATAGCCAAAATTTTGTAACTGGCTATACTGGAGTATAACCTTTAAAAACTGTGAATCACTATAGTGTACACCTGTAACATACAATATTGTATATCAACTATACTTAAGTTGAAAGAAGTAGGGGGCAATTGTGTGATTCTGCTTATATGAGGTACCTGAAATAGTCAGATTCAGATTCATGGAGACAGAAACAATGGAAGTTCCCAGGGGAGCTGAGTGAGTAGGGAGTTATTGGGTTGGCCAAAAGGTTCGTTCGGGTTGTTCCACACCATCTTCCGGACAAACCCGAAAGAATATTTTGGCCAACACAACATTGTTTTGTGGGTACAGAGTTTCCGCTTTGCAAGATGAATTCTACAGCTTGATTGGGGTGATGATTGCACAACAGTGCGAATGTACTTAGTACACTGAATTGTACACTGAAAAAGGGTTAAGATGGTAAATTTTATATTATGTGTATTTTGCCACAATTAAAAAAAAGTGAGGGGGGCTTCCCTGGTGGAGCAGTGGTTGAGAGTCCGCCTGCCGATGCAGGGGACACGGGTTCGTGCCCCGGTCCGGGAAGATCCCACATGCCGCGGAGCGGCTGGGCCCGTGAGCCATGGCCGCTGAGCCTGTGCGGCCGGAGCCTGTGCTCCGCAACGGGAGAGGCAACAACAGTGAGAGGCCCACGTACCACAAAAAAATAAAAAAAAAAAAAAGTGAGGGGAAAGAAGGAAGGAAAATAATATGGAGACTGATGGAGCCAGGACAGACACTGAAAACTACTCCATCATTATGCAACCCCACTTTTCTTGCCACTATATCTGTGCCATCAGTGTAATGCTCAACTTCTTCATGAGTGTAATGCTCAACTTCTTCAGCAAATGGGAAAAGAGAATCCCCCAGGAGTGACACAATCTAGGGTCTATTAGGAAAAAACAAGTTCAAGAAAACTGCAACTATTCTTGGTTGTAAAACCAGGTCATGATTTCTCCCCAGGACTTTGTAGAATGAGTTTCACGAGGTGGAGTCTTATTCCAACTCTCTGTACAGGCTGCTCTATTGCCATTCATTTCTCTTTGCCAAGGAGTCATTATTCCTTATGCACCACTTGACCAGGTTTGAACCTGTGATGAGATTTTGTTACTTTTATCAACCAGTCTATTATCTCCTTTTGGGCATGAGCTACACACAGCAAAAGACAATGTTTATGAGAAATAACATACTAGACTAATTTGTTTTGATTGTAAAGATTTATGAGAGCAGAGAGTAATAGGTTAGTGTGATGTAACAGATGTTCTATCCCTGCTGTGACATTTAATTCAGTCACTCATGAGCATTCACTTGCAAGACTAATTCAAGTGGATGTGACATGAGTGCCCTCACGTGAGTTTTTCAAGGGGCCAGAAAACTGTAACAAGACCTAATGATAAATGACGCCATATCCCTGTTGAGTGGAACAAAAGCGTCTGGAGAATTGTCTTAAGCATTGTTATTTATGCCAGCCTGACTTAACATCTTCATTAATAATCTTCCTGAAGACAGAATAAACAGATACTTGGGAAATTTGCTGGTGAAACCATATTTGGAGGTTAGCACCAGAAAAATGGGAGGAAATGGAGGGGGCCTGGACGCTGGCACAGAATAAAAGAAAATAGCATACATATTACAAACACAACCTTTCATGGAGCTGTCATTATAAATAAAGTATGTTTTGGCCAGAATTGTGTTGGAGGTAGGGGTACTCCACTGGATGCAGAAGAAGAAAATAAGAGAAGTTTAGGGAGGGGGGATTAACATTTCTGAAGCACCCACTGTGTGCCAGGCCCTTTACATGATCCCATTGAATTCTCACATAACTGTCTACTGTTTTAATCATTAACTCACAGCAAATGAAACCCCAGGTTTCTCTGACAGGCCACATAGCTTAGTCAGTAACTGAGAAAGGCCTTCAACCCAGGTCTGCCAGGCGTCAAGACCTAAGCTTTGCACACCTCCACTTGCTGTCTCCTAAGAATTACCTCTGTTCACCCACATCCAAGCATTCAGAGGCCTGACATTTATAAACTGATGAACGTCTACAGTTATACTTAATTTTCCCCCAAGTCATCTATAGTTGCTGCTTTAAAAGTCAATGGTTGATTGTTTTAGTTAGATGTTAGTTTCTAAATCCACACTGGAATCTTTGCACATACCTCCAAATTTGGTGTCACTTCAAAAAATCTTGTAGTTTGAGTGTGTTATGAGTTGAGGAGATTTAGATTGTCTTGGGGGAGAATTCATCCTTCAGCCACTCTCGACCCTCACATCTGAACAGTCTCTGAGTTGTGTTGGTTCTTCCATCATGGCGTCTCTTATACCCATCCCTTCCTTTCACTGAAGTGACCGTATTTTAGTGCTTTATTATCCTTAATTATCCTTCCTTCTATTCATCCTCCCTACAACTTCCAGAATGTGACTTGTTTATTTGACAAAATTTTTTACCATCTCCCTAATCATTGGTTGAAATATAAACTAATATTTTTTTGAACACCTCCTAATATGCCAGGTGCCATGGCAGGCACTGGGGGTCTAAAGGTGAATAAGACAAAATTGCGGCCCTCAAGGAGCTCACCTAACTTCATTATGATTGTGCCATCTGCCTTCTTCCATGCCCTGCTCCAAACTCTACCTTGGTGTCCTATCAGATAAATTAAGCTTAACTCCTTAGCTCGGCATTCAGTGCTCCCTAAAAATTGTCCCAACTATCATTCTGTTCCTATATGTTTGAGATAATTGAATACCTTTACCTTTCCTTTCCTACAAAGGTCTTATAGTCCAAATAAATGACACCATATTAATAAAACTATAACTTATTATTTACATTATTAAATTATTAATACATGAAAATGTCCTTTCCTTTTGCCACTTTCATGCCTTTCAAGGTAGTTTATGTTCCTCAAACTCCTCTATGTTTCCTTATCAAACTAAAACCTGTCTTCCAAAGTCCAATGCAAACACTCCATCCACAAAGCCACCTGCAATGAGTCCAGTTAGAGGCGAACTTGCTCTCCTCTGAGTCCTATAGCTCTTCTTCTCGGCATTCCTCAAGTCCTGAGGCCAGTTGGTCTCAGTCCCGTTGATGTGTGTGACAGTTGTGTATGTACTTCCTGTTCTTCTTACTAGATTATAAACTGTATGTGAGCAGGAACCCTGCCTCGTTCCTTTTGTATCCACTCAACTGTGTGCCTTGCACAGAGAAAGTGCTTTCTATTAATTTGCTAAGTATATAACTGAACAAATTACTTGATTTCATTCAGCAAACATATTGGACACTTACTATGTTCCAGGCACTGTAATATGTGCTTGGAATATATCAGTGAACAAAAGAGACAGAGAACTAGAGGTAGCAGGGATAGAGAGAGATAGATAATAAACAATAAGCACAAGAAATACTTTGGGGAAAAAAAGTATAGCATCCAGAAGATAGCAAATGCATGGAAAGAAGGAAAAGTAGAGCAGAATAATGGGGATTTGAGAGTCTTTGGAGGGGTGGGATGGGGAAGGTAAAGTAGTCAGGTTAAGAGGTGAGATGAGAGCGAAGACTTGAAGGTAGGAGGGAGCTCACCATGCTGATGAGGGAAGACTGTTCCAGAGAAAACAGCTGAAGTAAAGGCCCCCAAAGGGGAGCAAACAGCTGTGAGGTCCACGTGCAGCGAGGGAAGAGAAGTATCGGTACAAGGAGTTAGAGAGGTAATTCGATACCAGATCATGTGAGGTCTTCCGGCCATTGTAAGGATTCTGATATTTACTCTGAGAGAAATAAGGATCCACTGCAGAAGTTTGGGAGGAATGAAATTATATGGCTTAACCGTAAGTAAGATCACTTTGGTTGCTATGCTGAAGATAGACTTTGGTAGGGGATAAGGGTAGAAATAGGTGTAGAAGGTGGGGGGAGAGGGCAGTTATCCAGGCAAAAGCTGATAAAGGCTTGGACGAGGAAAGTGGAGGTGGTGAGATGGTTGATTTCTGGTTCTGCTAGGATGGCTCAGTGTTTAGAGGAGTCTCATCATTGTCCAGAATAAAGATAACATTTCCGAGTCTCCTTTACAGCTAAGTGGAATCATCAGGCTAAATTCTGACCTATTAAGTGTAAGCAGAAATGTTGTGTGGGATTTTAAGGAAAGTTGTTTAAAGGGAACTGTTTCATCTGGGAGAGGCTTCTTTTGCTTTATCCCTTCCTTCCCTCTCACTGTCTGGAATGCAGCAGGAATGGCTAGAGCTCCAGCAGCTAGCTGGGCAATGAGGACAAGTGTCATACCCCAGTGATAGCAGATTGAAGAACTGAAAGGATCTTGGGTCACTCATTCTTAATTTTGTGAAGCCACCACGCCTGCCCTGGACTGCCAGTATCCAAACTTCTTTTATAAAGGATAGAAACAAACTTCTACCCTTGTTTAAGTCACTAACACACCACATTATTTAAAGTTGCTTTATTATCTTCCATATCATCCCAAAAGAGTTGATAAAAAGACCTTTTCAATGTCTTAATCTAGAATAATGCTTGGTTTTTGCATAAGAATCTTAATAAAGAATTTTATAACTAAAAAAGAGTGAGGTGAAATCACCTTAGTAAAGTCTGAAACGCACGCGTGGGCTCACGCGCATCTGCGCGAGGGCGCACACACACAAACACACACTTCTTATTTCTGAGATCAAACATTGCCACCTACTAGGAAAGACTTTCCTGGTTCTCCAAACAGAACTGACAGCTCCCTCTTCTAGCTCCCCATTCCCAACCCAAGCTTCTATCCTACTGTCCAAAACACCTTATAACAACTTTGTTCACTGGCCTTGCTCCTACATATAAGTAATTTTCACATGTTTTGTTCATTTACTCTTAAAATAGTCTTGAAAAATTATGGTCTCCCTATGCTTTTAAAAATTGATATCTAAAATCACAAATTTCTATGGTAACAAAAGATGTAATAATGTCTTGCATTTTTGTGAATATTGGTGTTTTAATATAAAATCATTATATAACTCTTTTATGCATTAAATGTATCTAAGGGAATCAAAATACCAATGGCATTTAATACCTATTAATCACGTGTTTAAGAAAACACATGAATAATTTATTTTTTAAGTCAAAAATTTTAAATTGATTTTTTCCCTCTAGAACTTACATTTCCATTCTATTTCCCCATAGAATTTTATTTTAATGCAATATATTTTGATGTGTGAAATTCTTTCATCATCACCCTATCATATCTCTCTGAAACAAAAATAAGTATTGATATATAAATTGAATCTTTAATTTAACAAATTTACTTGACATCAGGCTCTAAGTAGTAAATATTTTTCCAGCTTGGGTTTACAATGCAATTGCTATTGGTAACTAATTGACGAAAATACACGTATACTGCAAATTTGGAAAACATTATGCTTAAGAATAAAAATGTTTTGGGACTTCCCTGGCGGCGCAGTGGTTAAGAATCTGCCTGCCAATGCAGGAGACACGGGTTCAAGCCCAGGTCTGGGAAGATCCCACATGGCGCAGAGCAACTAAGCCCGTGTGCCACAACTACTGAGCCTGAGCTCTAGAGCCCGCGCACCACAACTACTGAAGCCCATGTGCCTAGAACCCATGCTCCACAACAAGAGAAGCCATCGTAATGCACACCGCAACGAACAGTAGTCAGAAATAAATAAATAAATAAATAAAAAGAATAAAAATGTTCTGACAATGCATTTATTCATGAGATGGCTGGGAGCATTATAGTACCTCAGTTATAGGAGATTTCCTTGAATATTTTCAGTTGTTCCTTTGGTATTTTTTCACACTGGGGCAATATACAATATTAGTGCAATTGGAGCAAGATGCAATACGCAGAATGGATAAGAGATACGTCTTTCTTTTGTACGGTGGGAACAGGGTAACTGTGAAAGAGGAGTGGAAAGTAGAACTGGCTTGACTGTCCTGCAAGCACATTCCAGGTGGTTCAGTTTGAGGAGCTGAAAATGAATTCTGTTAGCACTATTCATGCCTGTGTACTCCTGGGAAAGTCTTCGCGTATCCCCACGGGCACACATGCCTGGTTTGAAGCTGCTGCCATACACGATTGCCATTGAGAACAAGGAGCATATCTTATTCATCTTTGTGCACCAGTATGTGGCACGGTGCCATCTAAATAAATATTTGTTGAATGGATACTAAGCCATTAACCTCCAAACCCCCAAAGTTCCGTAACTGCAAAAGTTTAAGTAATTGTATAAGTACCAGAGTCCTGTTAATTTTTTAGTCAATAGCTGATAAAAGCCAGACTTGGAATCTCCTGCTGTGAAATCCTTAGACTCAGGTAAAAGTCAAAGAGCTTTTACAATTATTATAGCAATGGGCTCTCTCACTATTCGCTCACAGATGACCAGGATCAGGTAGACGACTCCAGAAATAACATATATCAGATAGCATTTGTCAATTGCAAGGTAAACAAATAGGAAGATCATTATGAAGAATTTTCCACGATGCTTCTCAGTCTTCATGGTGTACTCTTGATGTAGGGAAGTAATAATGCAATAATTAGCACAAGTACCTACTAAGTGGACAGTACGGGGATGTGCTTTCTCGTCTGTGTGCTGCTGTCTCTCAGATTTCCCCTCTGGGTCCCTGTGTGTGCTCACTGTGGCCAATATTCCTCATTTTTCAGTGTTCCTCAGGTTCTGTCTTTCTTGCTGCATGGGTCCAAACTGTGCGTCCATCCGTCTCTCCATCCATCTATCCATCCACTTACTCATCCAGCAAACGTCCCGCCACCCAACGAATATTCACTAAACGTGAGGGCTGTGCCAGAGGCTGAGGATACAGCAGCGGACGAGGTAGATGCCTAGACGCTTGCAGGCGACGGGGGATATGGACGTCTGATCAGGAAATGGCAGTTTAGAGAGGTAAACGCCGTGATAGGGGAAGTAAGAGAGGGCTGTGAAATCATATAGCAGGGGCACGGAAGATGGATTTTTAAAGAAAAAGAAGGCTTTCAGGAGGAAGATCTGTCCAAGTTGGGATCAAAAGGACGAGTAAGTTACAGAGGAGTCCGGGAATGCAGGCAGTACAGAAACTATAGCACTGCCATGGTTACATTTCATTAAAACAGGCGGAAGGAAGAAGAGCACGTGTGTGAAGACCTGGAGCATGAGGGACACTTTATACCTTCCCTCCCTGTTTTATTTATTTTTTAATCATTAGAAATGATCACTTTCAAACATACTACATATTTCACTTATTTTCTGATTCCCCTAGTAGAAAGCAGGGATTTCTATTTGTTTTGTTTTATCTTCTGTACTGCCAGCACTTGGCACATATGTCGGCTCTGGGATTCTGAAAGCGGTTCAGACTGGATGATGCATAGAACCTGGGAGAGTAACGGTGGGAAGTGGAACTGGAAAGCGTAGTGAGGGTCAGATCATAACGAGGCTTGTAAACTGGGTTAGGATATTTGGACTTAACCCCGAGGGCAGTGGGATTTTAAGCGGGCATCTAAGTGTCACAGCTGAGTTTCAGGAAACTCATTCTGGCTGCACAGTGGCGGAAGGGTTGGAGACAGGCAAGGCTGAGTGTAGATGACAGGATGAAAGATGATGGTGCCCTGCTCTAGGGGAGGATCTGGCATGAGCAGGCTGGGAGGTACTGGTATTTCATAGGCAATGGCCAAATTATCTTTGTCTTTCTTAAGAGGGAGGTGGCTCTGCTCCTACAGACTCACTGGCTTTCACAGCAGCTCAAAGACCAATATCAGCAAAAGGTAGATTGAAAAAAAGGAGATGCTCATCAGAAATGCTCATGGAGATCTGAACATAGGATGAGATGAGATTGCTTTAATAGCCATTTGAATCCCAGCACTGTTTTGGAATCCCACAGTAGGTACAACATCCCTCTACTTTCAGAAGCAGCAGCTCAGCAATCTCACATCATTCCAATGAGAATGTGTTCTAGTGTCACAAACTCTTCATACCTGTAGTTTTATTAGTAAGAATAATCTTCACTGTAAAGTTGAAAGAGTAAGCATCCACCTTTGTGGCAACAAAACCTACCAGAATTTATTTTGAACAAAATAAAACTCTTCAAATTGCTACTGCAAAACCTTTATTTCCCCTTTTATCTGAGTAATCAAGTATTTTCCACCCTAAGAAGAAAACAATCTCTTTGTTCTAGAATAACAACACATCTGGCATTTAATAAACCACCAACACAGGTTTTCAAGTTAAACCGAGAGTCTCTTTGTCAAAGAGAATCTGGCAGAGCAGATTTGCTATCATACAGAGCAGCTTTAAACTGTTGTTGTTGTTTTCTCCTATTTACTGGACACTTTCTTTGATTAAAATACTTAGAATGACGTTGATAAACTGAGTCTGGTGTACAACAAGACTCAGAGTCAATTATACCTTTTAAACCAGTGGAGGCAGGAAGAAAAACAACAACAGGAACATAGTCTGTGTTTTCATTTTTAATTGCTCACGAAACCGGGAGGCGAGACTCCAGAAGATAATGAAGTCACTGAGTTCTTCCCTAACAAGCCCAGTGGTCTCCTTGGTAACGCTGCAAGGGCCCCAGCCCAGGAGGTCTCAGAGGAACAGAAGCTCCTTGAGTCCTAAACAAGATCTTGGCCCTTGAGGAAACTATAGCACTGCCATGTTTACTGCCTGCTGGAAGATGTCTTTCTCTTGTTTGATCTGCATCTGCTGAAGACACTGCTCTCACGGGGAGCCCGAACATTGATTGCTGTCCACGGGGCGGGCCTGTGTTCAGATCAGGGCCATGGATGTGCCACATGCCAGCTACCTCACTATGAACAGTGGAAACTTTATGAAACAGAAACTCAAATTTGAACCTCCTTTTTACAATTTTCACTCCACTTTCCAAAAACACCTTTCATGAGACAGAAATCATGAGGTTACATATAATCTTTGCAATTGCTTGTTTGAGTAGAGGTTATAGGACCATATGGAAGGAACATGTCTTCTGGCTCTAACTTCATATTTATGGTGCAGAGTCATTAAGAATAAAAAGTGGTTAAAAATGCTGGCCTCTTCTAAGTGCTTGTGATAAGTGACCAAGAAAAATGATTATAAACTTCTGCAAGACAAATAGAGAATGTAATAAATACAATGTTTCATGGAACAACTAATTATTAATTATTTTATTCATTAGGTTGTTCTGTCACTAGTTAATATGTAGTTGGACTCTATCAAAAGGAATTAACTTTTTTATATGGTTTATTACAAGATATTGAATATAGTTCCCTGTGCTATACAGTAGGTCCTTGTTGTTTATCTGTTTTACATATAATAGTTTGTATCTGCTAATCCCAAACTCCTAATTTATCCATTCCCCCCGGTTCCTCTTTGGTAACCATAAGTTTGTTTTCTATGTCTGTGAGTCTGTTTCTGTTTTGTAAATAAGTTCATTTGTATCATATTCTAGATTTTAAATTGAACTGAAAGCAATTCCTTTTGCAATTGTAATAAGCAATATCATGTCTGATTTAACGGTTACTTTGCAAAACTGCTGAACCCCCATGTTGGAGGATTGGAGGGTGGAGGGACAGAAAATAAATTCTCAGCTGTATCTCTCACATCCTGTTAGGTACACTCAGTCCACCACGGACACCTGGACTGCTTCCAGTCTGATGAGAGTGGTGCCAGGTGGAAATGCCTTTATGGTCTTCATGTTGAACTTGGGTTGGCAGTTCAGCTAGTGAGTCTGGCCCAGACAGAGGACAATGGGAGAGAGCCCTTTAACTTGGCCTTCACTCCAGCTGCCCTGGCTCTCTCTTTATCTCAGGGCAGAAGCACAGGCTGGGCCTTATGCAATGATCTTCTTATTTATTAGAACTAAAAGAGCACAGCCAACAAAAGGAGGGAGAGGAAGCCCTCTTCCATTTTATCTCATTTATAGTAAGTCTGGATTGTACAAAGTCACGCACAGGGTGTTCTCAAAGCCCCATAATTCCTGGCACATTTTCTTGGCTATTCTCGACCAAATGTGTGTTCATGTGCATGTACAGTTTTTGTATATATATATATGTATATATATATATACACACACACACATATATTACACAATATGTGTATATGTATTGTGTAATATATATGTATATATATGATGTGTATATATATTTTTTCACTCATTATCACAGTTCTTAATATATTCTGGATCTATAACTCATTTTAAAATATAAGTCATGGATCCTCTCCCTAGAAAAATGTGTAAAGGTACGTCGTCTGAAAAGCTGCATATAGTTTCCTGAAAGCTTATTTATGTCTCAACCAACAGGCCCTTGGTAGGCTAAAAGGCTGTATTTCCAAAGATTTTAAAGTATCATGTGTTGTTAATGATCTTGCTGAGTTGATATTTTATGTAACACGATTTTTTTTTTCTTGAAATTGAAAACCTAAAGAGTTATGCCAGTTCTTCACTGACAATGTGAAATGATTTTCTGACCCAGATCACATTCTGTACAGCTAATCTACAGTGTGTACAAAAGGGAGAATATACACTTCATCATAACATGCCCAAGTCATTGAACAGAGAGCAGGGGCCATTCATGACAGGACTATATTCAGCTCAAGGACACAGAAACAGTCCATTTGCAGTTACTCTGGAGTTGTGGGTTTTCATCCCCAAAGTACACCAGTTTATGCTGCCTTTGGTGTCACACTCTCTGCCCTGCTACTCAAAATGTTACTCACACTTCAAGGCCCAGTTTATATTACTCTCCCTCCATGAGGTTGATTTTTGTTTTTTGTTTTAATTTTTTTTATTTCCAGAAACCATCTGCAGAATCAATTTCTCTTTCGCCTCTGTCTTCCCATCACATTTTGTTTGTAGCTAACTACCGTAGAGCACTTAGCAAAGGCTCTCCCACCTTAAGCTATTGATACACGTCTATAACCCTCCTGTCTCTCTCACTGCGATAGGAGAACCTGGAGGAGAGCTCTTACTTTCCTGCACATCACAGGTGATCAATATGAATTTTAGAGGCAGTATGTGTGGTGCTTAGGCACATGTGGCTCTGGAGATAACAGTCTTGAGTTCTAATTCCACCTCTGCCATTAATTAGCTGTTTATTTTCGGGAAAACCCACTTGGATTTCCTAATAACAATTTTCCTCTTTCTGGAAAATAGGTATGATGATAGTACCCACCTAACTGGGCTATTGTGAAGATTAAATAATATAATAGATAAAATCACTTAGCCCAGTGTTTGAATCATAGTAAGTGTTGAATAAAGGTTAGTTATACAATTCATTGAACTGAATTTTAAAGGGAATTTTCTTTATCTTTTTGGAGCTCCTTCATATAGTTAATAAGAACGGTATATAGCCAGATGTAAAAGCCATCATATATATATTTTTGGACAAAATTAAAATCTCATATTATTTTTAGGTCCTCTTAACAATTTTTACTTTAATATGTAAAGTCCCAAGTTGGCTGATAAAATTTCTTCATCTTTTATACTAGCCAGCTCTAGGATATTGGAAGTATCTTTATGACATTAAGTGATGCTGGTTTGCCCTCAACACTGTTCCTAAAACTTAGAGACATGGATCTCTAGCCTCCAAGAGAGCCTAAGACCATTTGAGCAGGGGACTGATGAAGACAGTCTCTTGAATGTGGTTTTTGAGTCCTATATGCCAACTTCTGTCTAGTCATTATGAAGAGGATCCTTCTCTTTCCTATCGAGCATCAGGCCAGACAATTCAGATGGATAAATTCACTGCTAGAAAAAAAAAAAATAGCTCACTTTATTGTTGTAACATCTTTGGATACAAAGAACAGCATGGGGAAATTTTGTCTTCAGAGGCTTTAAAAAAAAGCTGTTTCTAGGTATGTATACAGAGATATCCATGCGTATCTTTGGCTCTAACTCCTCTAAACCTTTTCAAACTGGGATTAAGTTTTCTTGGATTTTGCACATATTGAGCATCTGAGTTTGAACCAATGTCCAAGGGCTGGGATTATATTTTATTTATCTTTGTACTCCTAGATCCTAGTATGTCATCTGATGCATGCAATCAATAGTTGCTAGTTCAAAATATACAAGACTGTATGTTGTGTTGAAAAGCCTGCAGAATTTGGTTGTATAGGAATGTTTGTTTATTTTTAACAAAGAGATTAAATATTATCAAAAATTATCTGTACTTCAAAAGTTTGAGTAAGGAATCCATTTATTTGAGAACATTTTTAGTATATGAACAAGTAATTGCAGTATCTTTCTTTTGAGAATCAGTTTTTGTTAATTAGCAGTGAGTAGTTAATGAAATTCTACATTCTTGGTTTTTACATCTTTAACATCTGGCATATTTCTTTCCGACTTTCTGTCTAAATGTGCATTCATTACGTGTTTTATATACACTACATGTCAAAGCACAGCTTTATGATCCTTATTTTCATGGACAAATCAGTCAGTAGCAGTACATACTCTCTTAAACTCCATTGATGTGATCTATTTGATGATAAGAAATTAGAATTAGGTAAGCATTTACATTATATGGAAGTAGATCAAGTAGCCAGTCCTGTTGCTTGATTTTCTTTATTTAATTAAAGACATTTGAAAAGTCAGAATTAAAATATGACAGGAATAGAAAATCTATTTGGGAGCTCTCAGTTCAGTCATTCATTTTTTTTCTGCTGGTCAAATTTTTAATGTTTTCCCCAAGCAATAAATTTAGCTTCTGAGACTGTTTAGAAAGTTTAGTTTTCATTTTATTTGTTTAGTTTTCAGCTCATCATCAAAAGTTTTTCTAAATTATGTCACCCTGTCCCCTCTTTATGGTCATTTCTATCCCCGCTCCAGGTGCTGGCTGACAGACCAAGAGAGCCGAGTGCTGAATTATGATGTCCCAGGGGATCCATTAACCTCGGAATGACAATTCCTACCTGGACCAAAAGCTAATCAACTGGATGGAAAAAAGCTCTGTTTCATGTTTCAGTTGTACTTTATCCTCAAGCTGCACTGTTTTGTATAACGCAACTGTTTTACGGGAATCCTTTAGAAATTCTTCCCATACTGAATTTTTTCAAAAGATGCACTAAAATTGAGATCAATGACTCCTTTGAATGCAGTGATTTTGTTAATGACAACCAAAGGTCTCCCCCAAACCATGTTGAAAATTCTGGGAATAATTCATTTATGATATAGGGTTATAATATCTGAAGTAATATCACAGATAAGAGTTCTTTGGGCCAATCTACTCGTGCTGTTGAACAATTTTATAACAACGAAGTACGCCTATTGTCTTCGATAACATACCTCTGACTCAGAGGCCAAAATGTTCAGAAATGGCCCTGGAGAATATAGCCAATATTTTATAATAACTATAAATGAAGTATAATCTGTAAAATCTTTGAATCACTATATTGTATACCTGAGACTAGCATAATATTGTAAGTCAACTATACTTCAATAAAAAAATAAAAACATGATTAAAAAAGAAATGGCCCTAGAGACGTAAATCTGAATTAGGATTGCACCTGGTAGTATCATTTATAGAAGTTCTACGAGGACTGGCTTCAACTGGCCATTCTATATTAGATGGTTCCTATGGAGACAGACAGTCTCAGACCATGAGACAGTAGACTCAGGAATCCTGTTTGACTTAGAACAATTTCAAACCTGCTTCAGAGCAAATTGAATTCCTTGGATATCCTTGTAAACCAATTTAATCTTCCCTGGGGGACACTCTGAACCTATTTCAAACCCATGCTCTTTGGCTGTGGTCATCATTGAGGCTGACCCTGAATGAAGGCTATCTCCAAGGGTGAGATTCAGGCTACAGCACTGGGCCTAAAGCAGTTAACCATATTGTATCATGTTGGCTCCCTTACCTGATACAGGTTGGCAAGGTGGTGGTTTGTTTTGATCAAAAATGGCTGGTTTACCCCTGGATGGTCAACATCGTGGGCTGCGGCAGCCAGCAGTCCAAGCATGATGTCCAGAGGTGTGAGGGAGCTGGCGAGCTGTTAAAGAATTGAATGGGGAGATTGACTGGTGTGTTTCCAAAAATAGGTTAGCATTTGTTTTGGCTAAATCGCACTGAATGAATCATCATAGTATCGTTCAGGCCTTTCATCCAGACCTTAACCTTCTGAAGCTGTCAATAAGGTAATAAAACCATGGAATCGCAGGAATAAAGAAAGGGCTGTGAGGAAAGGAATTAAGCAACTCAAATTGTGTAGCTCATCCAGGTGGCCTCCCCTTCCTGCTGCTACTGTCTTGTTTTGTTGTTGTAGTAGTAGTACCTGTTGGCAACACTGCTCTATAGTGGGCGGGGAGAAGGCAGAGTCTAAAATCAGCCTTGCTCCTAGGAAAGCTGTAAGTGAAGGAAAAAGCTGAAGCCAAAGCGATGGAAAAAAATCCCTTGTGTATTTCAACCATCCAATATATCATTGCCACTTCTTCGAATATGAAATCCACAGTGGGCTGAATTGCAAAATTTGCATATTTCTTCAATGTGTAATAAATAAAGTGGGGGAATGTGTGAGAATCTGTCTTTTTTTTTTTGGCTAGCTAGGAAAACAAGCAGGAAAATGGGAATCTAGTGTTAGCTTTAAATACACAACTGTGCAATCTATACAATTTTCAAATTACTTAGGGATTAAATAACAAAACCTTTAATGTCTTTGGGATATTTTATAAGGATAAGGCATACCCAGTTTTGTCTTGGGAATGCCTATCTGGCATCTGTATATTTAGTGGTTGATGTTAAAACTGATTGAACTAAACAGAGTCTTGGACTGAGATATCATTTTCCTTGGCTATCCAGGGTTGGATAACCCTAAAGAAACCTCATCCTGTATGTTTTAACAGCTAGGTTTTATATGGCTAAGAAATGCCTAGATTTTAAGTAACGAGCATTACTATAATGTTTTAAATTTTGGATTAATATGTTGCATCTAGGCATATTTTTAAAGAGGTTTTTGATGCTCACAATTTCTCTTGGGCCTGAATCAGGATGCCTAGTCGCCTCAGTAGGAAATGCAGCTGAGTCTTGAGGAGTTTTAATTCTATTTGTTGATCAAAAACCACGAGGTGGGAGACTTCCTAGAAAAGTTCAGTTCTGGTACTGTTGGTGGCAAAGGTTCAAGGCAAAAGCAGCTAACTTTTGTGATGGTTGAAGAGATCTAGGACGTAGATTGTCATAGAGAGGGTTGTTTTCATCCTAATGCAGCCTTGAAAATATATAAATTATGAAACAGAACCTCTGAAAACTTACATCCTCTTTCATGACTATTATCCAGTTTTCAGAGCTGATGCTGAAACCTTAATAGAAGCAATATGTATTCATGCTATAAATTGGCCCATAACCCAGTGGCTCTGATATGTCAGGTGATCTGGGACCCGGCAGGTAGTTTACATGGCATTTCCAGATGGCCGAGGAGGCAGCGGGTCTTGCCTTACCTTTGGCTCCTTTAGGTAGCAGTGCATGGCCTGGGTGACGTCGGCTGCGTGAACAGCATTGTGATAAGGGTTTTGGCTGTGGTAATCTTCTTGAACCATGACTAGGAGGTAAACAGATAACTCAATCAGCTAAACACAAAGGACATACTAGCTCAGACTTATTGAGGGTCCCTTTTGCTTAAAAATAACAGTGTCTCCGAAGTGTGCAGCCTGGGGATGCTTTAGAAATGGACACGATTTGCCAGCTTGGCAGTTCTACTGGGTTGATTTCAGTGGAGAAGGAGGGGGAGGGAAGAGGGAAGAAAGGCTAAAAGGATTTGTGAGGCCCTTGGGATTCCTCACCACCTTCATAAATCACCCCTCTCTGGCATTCATGAAGGCTCTCATTCATTGGAAAAATAAATATGTAGGAAAAGGGCAACTTTATTTCACACTATAGTTTAATTATTTAAGTTTGCTGCCATTTAAGAATAATGTGCCAATAAAAGAGGTTTCCTTTTAAAGAGACCTACTCTCATCCAAAGGTTGCTTTATCACTTAAGTAACAAATACTGACCAAAGCAAATCTGGGGATTCTTCAGGCAGAAATTCATAGATCCAGCTGAGGAATCCTTGGATTTATTTCTATCTTATTCAGATTAAATGATCATCTTTCTTGCCCTTCCAACCTAGGGACCGGAGTGTTCTTGGAACCAAATAGAGACACAAGGAAGGCAATTTGAATTTGCTATTTACAGAAGCTACTTGCCTGCTTCAGCTAATAACTAAGGCAATGTCTAGGATGCAATATATTCAGTGTATATAGAATGTCCTGGCTTTCAAGTGTGGCTTTGTTCTCTCAGCCCAGCTATGACTCTGGCTCTGGATTCCAGTGTTATTTCTGTCATTGAATCTTTGCCTTTTCCCCATGTACTCTGGGTGCATACACACGTCCAAAGTATCTGTGCTCTCCCTCTTTAGACAAATCAAGATTATTTGGCTCTATTCATGGCCATTACTTTGCTCAATCAATCTGAACACAATTAGCTTGAGGTTATCTGTGTTTCTGGAATGAGCCATGCTCTGGCTTGTTTCCAGTATTTCTGTTGTGCCACATGTACCTTTTAATCAGCAGGTTTATTTGACTATTATATGAACCCTGGCTCTATTACTTATCTGTATTGGGCAAGTTACTTAACCGAAAGTTTCCTCCCTTTCCTTCTCTATAAAATAGGGATAACAACAGCTCTGATCTCAAAGAGGTGCTGTAAGGATTAGATGTGTTAATATATGCAAGTTCTTAGAAGACTTCCCAGCACATGTAAACACTATATAAGCCTGGTGGTTGCTGCTACTCTTGTTATCACCATCACCATTATTTTATCCTTGATGCGTCAAGTCAGCTTCCAAATGCAAAGCACTGCCATGTGCCAAGTCAAAGAAGCCAGGAACACACTACGAGGCAGAGGAAAGTCATTTGGTGACTAAAAATGTGCCCTGGATAATTCACTGGAAGATAAATAAGAAGATGCATGAAGTCAGATGAGATCTGGGGCTGCTTCTTGATGAGGAGAGATGGTGGAGTTGAGTGGGAAGACGGTAGGCTTTCAAATCAGACAGACCTGGGCTTGGACTGCAGCTCTGCCAATTATATGTTGTTGACCTTGAGCAAGTTACAAAACCTCTTTGTACTTCTCCTTACTTATGGGCCAAATGGTGATAATGGCCAACTTGCAGGGTTGTTGAAGCTGTTAGAAATAACATACCAAAAGCCCCCTGCATACGGTGGGTGCTACACACGTGGTAGTTCTTATCATTAAAAAAAAGCCTGTTGAATATTTCAACAACTCATATCCAGAGTGGCATTATTTGAGGAATATTTTCTGGGATTTTGTTCATCCGTGAGCAGATCAGTAACTTCTGTGACAGTTATTTGCTCTTGAAGGTTGTCTTTACATAGCCTTTATCTCTTTTAAACATAACTAATCAGGTAAGCATTTTTTCCAGTGATTTAAATAAGTAAACTTATTTTAAAATTAAGATGAGATAATTTAAGACTAATATGAGGTCTTCATCTACCAGGCTATGGCTCTTGCCAATTTATGTTAAAGAATATTGTAGACTGCCATTTTTCAGGGGCAAGGGGGTAGAAATAAGGATAAAAGGACTTACCTAAAAACCTGTGTAAGGTCACCATATCTAACTTGAAGTGGTGAATGAGCCCATGGGCATTGAAGAGGTGGCACAGCAGTGTTACCAGGCTGTTTCCTATAGGGGAACAGCCACCTGTTTTAATCCATTTTCATCACCATTAAAATATCAAGACTAGCAATAGGATCCAAAGTTTCTGTAATGAAAGTTCTCTGATAGGATCATTTCTTTTCCCCTTTAGATTTAAAATTATTCAAGTATAAAGATATTATTACTATGATCTGGTCCCATATTTTCTCTTATTGTACAAGTAAAATTAACTCAGACCTTCTCCCTATGCTAAAGGCAATGAAAACATTAAGAGTTAAAAGGAGTCTGCCTACTGCAGTATCAGGGACACATATACGTGTGTGTGTGTGTGTGTGTGTGTGTGTGTGTTTGTATGGTTACTTTTTTAAAGACATAGTTTAATGGTCACTTGAAATGTGTCTTAAGTTGCTTCCAATTGACTCTTACATTTACAGGGGTATCTAAGCCACCACAGTGCCTATTCTTCTTTTGGAAAATCACCGAAGATGAAATTTGACTGTGAGATATTTTATAACTCAAGCCAGCAGAGGTGCAAAATTGAAGCTACAATAACTTGTAAGCATTCAAGAAATACTGTTCATTAGAGATAAGGATTTTAAATATTAAAAGCATTATAAAGTTTATGAAAGACTTTGAAATGTACCAAGAAGATGACTGGCTGTCTTAATTGGAAAACTAGGTGTTGCCCAAGCACACTCTTCCAGGGTACCTGGTTCTATGTGTTTCTGTAGCTTTCATCATCTTTGAGCTATTTCACAACAATCAAAGTTGTAGATAACTGATATTATTGCAGATGATTCTTGGCTGTATACATGCAAATGAAAGTAGTGAGGTGGAAATACAATCGATTTCCCCCTCCCAGTTTCTCACCTATTTACAAATTCATTTTGGCATTTCTTTCTGCTTTTATATGTATGGCTCTTTGAATATTCCTTTGAACTAGCTGTAACATTTTACTGGATCTCTAGTTAATTGAGTTTAATAAAATCATTCATGTGATCACTTCATATCTTTATGAGAGTCGTGATTATACTCTCTTTTTAACAAATACCATTGAACAAATTCTTTTGTTCATGGTTAATTTCATATACTGGTCCCCATCTCTCAACTGATTTGAGCAAAGCGAAATGCAAGGTTATGAGATACAGCTCTATATGGTCTAGTTATCTTTCCACAGTGTAAAGCTCAGTGTCATGGTCTTAGGCCGTACCTCTCTCCACTGTGTGTTGTTTGTCAAGAAACAGAATGGTGAGAAAACCATCTGTAATGACTTAAAACACAAGCCTGTAGATGATAGGACATGTGACGGTCAGCATTAAACGTGACGTCTTTCATTGGCTCCCTATTATCCGCATTCGTTTAATGGGCAGATGAAAATATTATAGGATTTTGTTGTTTTCTTAAGGGAAGCCTCTATAGGCACAAAAATTTAAAAAGTGGAAACAATAAGAAGGTCTACTTTTCCCTTCAGCTGCAGCCTAAGTGTTTACACTCTATCCTCAGGAGTTGTTTTCTTCTCATGATGCCAAACATATCTGAACAATACCTGTAATGGGGCAGACTCGCTCACTTAATAAAAGTGCAAAACCATTGGCCCAGTAAGAGTCAGGACTGATCAGATGTGTTTTTATGTTTCTAGTTTTCATTGACTCACAACAAACTCCTTCCTTTTGCATGTGGCCAAAGTATTCTGCAAGGAAGGAATCTAATCTGTGGTTTCTAAATTGCTTTGGAAACAGCAAGACCAGAAGGAAACTGTCTTAAGATTTGAGGTCCAAATTCAACCCTCCTTCTTCATTTGAACTAATTTTCCCTTGCCCTGGTCCTTCTTGAGTGGCTGTAGATTTATGAATGTGGGAAAAGAAAGAAAAAAGAACAACAGTGTTTAAAAATATATTTTGTTTTTCACAAAATTAATCCCACTTTAATGGTGTGTACTTTAGTGAGAATTCTTTTGGGTGACTTACCATTTGTCAAGCGATCAAACAAGAAAATGTCAAAATCCCACATTCCCACTTTGGAGAGCATATGCTGAAAAGACAAACAAAAGCCAGCACTCTCATGAATCATATCGGAGACTCAAATATTTACTTTGAGACATCGTGAATTAAACAATTAAACAGTTGAAAATAGCATACTACTATCTATGTACAACTGGTTTGTAGTAAGACAAATCTTACTCTGCAGCCTAATAACAACAGTGTTAAAGGGACAGGCTCCGGAATCAGACCGCCACATCCACTTACTGGCTGTGATACCTTGGGCAAGTTCCTTAACTCTCTGTACCTCGGTTTCCTAATTTGAAAAATGTAGCTGATAATACTATTGCTTCAGAGGGTTGTTGTGAAGATTAAATAAGGTAAAACATGTAAAAGTGCTTAGAGCGGTGTGAGTACATAGTAAGCACACGATAGATACCTTTTAAAATTGTAGTTCCGTTAAGTCTCTACATCACAAACTACTATGCACTTACGGGAGGAGGTTTACAGTGAACTTAAAAAAAAAGAAACCTAGATGACTGATGAGCACACTACTCTGCTCAATGTGGACGAAATGTGAAATTAACCCCTGTAACAGACAGGAAACTGAAGTGTGGGCAATTGAAAATATTGGGTACTTTAAAGACCTACTGTTCAATGTAGACTTACTGTGCTATTTTCCTTTTTCATAATACCCCCTGATTGGAATTAGATGGTGTTAACTCTCAGACACAAAGTTGCAGTTGCTGATTCTATCCTCACTGTAGCTCCTGCGACTGCTTTCCTCTCCTCTCACAGGCCCTGCTTCCCGTAAGGACCAGCTCACTCTCCTCTACCTGCCCTTGAATGGCCTCCCTGTGTCTTTTGATAAAATCCAACGGCCTCATCATGGCACACAAAGGCCTTCAGAACAGCATCAGAAAAATGAAGGGATAGTAGGTTTTTGGTGAAGTCTAGTTTGAGTGAGTTTTTATCCCAAAGTCACACAATTCTAAAGGCGGAGCCAAAATTTGACCTCTGATCCTGACCTCTGGTCTGTTGTTCTTTCTACATCTCACCGTTGTCCTTCTTGAGAGGTCCCCACAGAGAGTGCTCTGTCATGGATGCTGCAGCACTGGGAGCTTAGCCTTGCTTTCTCCTCCTCTCACCAAATGAAACAACCAACCAACCAACCATTCACTCAATCTCAGACCTTGGGCTGTTAGAAGGAGTGATATTTGCTTTCTTTTTGTAGACCTAATGTGGGGAATTAGTTCTTCTAACATTACTTGCTGCTTATTTCTTAATAGTATATACCATTAGAATGTATTTCTTAATTGCATATAGACAGCATAATATTCCTTATCATAGGAACCATAAGATATCACCTTTGACTTCTGTTTAAACTGAGGTGGTTTATTCCTGAAATTTAAATTCCTTTGGGAGTTTGGGCTAGAGATAACCTTTGAACTTTTTTTAGATTGTCACACATTAGATTTCTACCCTCTGTTGGATCAATGCATTGCAAAAATAGTTGTCAAATTAGTAAAATTTTTTTGAATAAATTAAAAATTATAAAAAAGACAGTGCACTGTATTGATAGCCTAAAGTGTAATTAAGAGTTGGTAATTACTGGGTTAATTTCAGGGTAGCTATTACGGTGAGATAATTCAACGGGTTAAAAAATTTATTCCTTCACTGGTAATCGGCCAGTCCAAAACTTCATTTTATTTAGTGTTGTGCAGATGTGTTTTGCACATTTATAAAAATCAAAATAGCTAGCATGTGCTAGGCATGAGTATATTAAGCATGCAAACATGCTTTGCCTTGTTTAATCCTTGTACCACCCCATGAGGTGAGCGTTTCTATTACTTCACTTTATATTTAAGGAAAAAGTCCAGATGTGTTGAATAACTGTCCAGAGGCACGGAGCTCTTCAGTGACAGAAGTAAAGACTCAAACCTAGGCGCTATTGGGGGGTGGGGGTGGGAGGGATGGGGAGTAGAGGGGGGCACATGCTCTCAGCCACTGGCCTGGTATGAGGCGACAGAGGGGTAACTAGCTCACCCTTGCTTGTCCAAGGTAGTCTTCATCCAGCAGGTGGAGCGGCGCTTGCGGTATAATTCCACGAAGCAGCCTTGATGCATGGAAGTATCTTTGAAAGCTTAACAGTCTTTTCACCTTCTTTTTGGTGCCAATTTCCCCTGAGTGTGTTGTATCTGTGGAAAGTAGTCAAATTCAGAAGTTATATATTTAAAAAGCCCCATTTTTCTCCACTATGTAAAACTACAAAGTACAATATAAAGGAGAGAAATCCAAGAGATGCTCTCCAGTACTTTCTTAATACAGACCATTTAACTCTGCATTTGCAATTTTTCTAGAAAAAATGATATTTCGTATATGTTACATTCATTAAAATGAGATATTTCTGACTGATTTTGGAAGACATGAAATACATGAATTAAAAACTTCATTTTCTTATTAATGACGCTGGTAAACTTAGTGAGTGAATTCACATCCTTCTGCATGCATTAAAGGAACAGTTATGCTGTTTTTCCTGCTATACTGGAGCTGAGGTTCCAAAATTTAGAACACGTTCTCATCCTATCCTCTCTCTAGTCTGATGAAATCCTTCACCTGAATTAGAAGAGCTGAGAATACACTAGCTTAGACATGAGGAGATGTTTCCTAATGTCCCAGGACCATCAGCGGTAAAGGAATTAAAAATCTCAGCGCAAGAGTGACCTAGATTGCCATGACATGAGGCAGAGTGGGTGCTTATTTCTTGATGGAGTATATTCTCTTTTACTGGTGGCCATAAAAATCTGATCCTGTCAGTACAGATATTTTAATACTCCTGTCACATGTGCCTTTTAAAACTTGACTGTTGATTGTCCAGAAATACCCCAAGCACATTATTTGAATGTCTGTCAAGGTATGTCTCATCTCAGCTGAAATTCTATGAATCACTCAGCCACATAAGTGACGTCTGCTGCCAATTTCAGATCTGGAGTCAACTGAACAGTCCTAGTAGGAAAACGTACAGTTCATATACAAAGAAATTTTGGGTTCTCTCGTGCCTCCTCCCATGTCCCCTTTTCCTTTATAGAACTCAAAATCACGGTGGATATTAGAAGCCCAGGAATCAATGGGCAAGGGTCTCCTTAGCAATGTGGCACTCCCCAAGGGCAGGGAGTGACCAAACTCAGTTCGTTACTTGGATTAATTATGCACGCAAGGACTTAATTCAGGGCAGACAACACCTACTACTTTCTGAAAATGCCACCTGATTAAAATTCTTTTTATTTTTAAAATGGTTCTAGATTTCATGTGTGGGGAGATGTAAACAAAAACATAAGGAGATAAGAGGCGTAAACTGAAGTTAGGTGCTTAGGCTCACATCAGTATTAAAAATGGCATATATAGACTCAATTCTACTGATGGCTTCTCACTCATTTCTATTTGTTTATCAAGTTAAGGTACAGGATAAAGTGGTTCATTCATTAAAAAAAATGTTTTGAGGGGGGACTTCCCTGGTGGTGCAGTGGTTAAGAATCTGCCTGCCAATGCAGGGGACACGGGTTTGATCTCTGGTCCAGGAAGATCCCACAGGCCACAGAGCAACTAAGCCCGTGCGCCACAACTACTGAGCCTGTGTTCTAGAGCCCCTGAGCCACAACTACTGAAGCCCGCGTGCCTAGAGCCCATGCTCCGCAATAAGAGAAGCCACCGCAATGAGAAGCCCGTGCATGACAACGAAGACTAGCCCCCGCTCGCTGCAACTAGAGAAAGCCCGTGCACAGCAAGGAAGACCCAACGTAGCCAAAAAAAAAAAAAAAAAAAAAATGTTTTGAGGGAATTCCCTGATGGTCCAGTGGTTAGGACTCGGCACTTTCACTGCTGGGGCCCGGGTTCAAACCCTGGTCGGGGAACTAAGATCCTGCAAGCTGCTTGGCATGGCCAAAAAAAAAAAAAAAAAGTTTTGGGCTTCCCTTGTGGCACAGTGGTTGAGAGTCCGCCTGCCGATGCAGGGGACACGGGTTCGTGTCCCGGTCCGGGAAGATCCCACATGCCGCGGAGCGGCTGGGCCCGTGAGCCATGGCTACTGAGGCTGCGCGTCCGGAGCCTGTGCTCCGCAACGGGAGAGGCCACAGCAGTGAGAGGCCCGCGTACCGCAAAAAAAAAAAAAAAAAAAAAAAAGTTTTGAGTGCTACTAAGGAACAGGCACTGTTCTAGATGCTTGGTGAGATCCCTCAGTTCTAGATCCTCCAGTGAGCAAAACACAGATCCCTGTCCTCAAAAGCTTGCGTTCTAACATAGAGAGATAGACAATAAACAATAAACAACAAAAAAGAAGTAATGTATAAAAATGTATTAGAAGCTGGTATGTGAAAGGGTGAAGGAAGAAACGCAGGGAATGAGGGATCCAGGGTTCTGTGTTAGCGTAGTCAGGGTTGGCCTCATTAGAGGCTACGATTTGATCAAAATTGAAGGAGATGAAGGAGCTGGCCGAGCAGATATCTGGGGAAATGCCTTCCTTACAGAGGGACCAGCTCGAATAACCCTAGAGTGGGAACGTGCTTGGTTGGCTGGCATGTGGGGTGAGCAGCAGTTCAATGTGGATGGGGAGGAAAGGAAGAGGAAGGAGTAAGAGATGTGGTCATAGAGCAAAATGGGTGTGTGTGTGAGAATTATGCCCTGAAAGCTATTGTGATGGCCTGGGCTCTACTGTCAGTGAAATGTGAAACCACCACAAAGTTTTGAGAGGAAGAGTAATATGGAAACACTTAACATTTAAAAAGGGTCACTGTGGTTTCTGTGTTGAGAAGAGATTGTAGCAGCAAGCTTTGATGCAGTGAGATCTGTTATGAAGCTATTGGAATAATCCAGGCAAGAAATGACGGCCGGTTAGATCATGGGGGGAACAGTGGAGAGTAGAAGTGGAGGGATTCTGAATATACTTTGAGTGCCTTCAAGTTTTTGGCCTAAATAACTGGGGGAATGGAGCTACCATCACCTGAGATGGGGAAGCCTACAGGTGGAGCAGCTGTGGGTGGATTTCAGTTTTGTACATGTTGCATTTGGATGTCAACTGGAGATTCAGGTGAAGATGTCAAGTAGAAGTAAGTGGATATAAAAATCCAGGGCTTGGGGGAGAAGACTGGGTTTGAGATACAAATTTGGGAGTTGTCAGATGAGATTAACCTAGGGAGGGAGTGTAACTACAGACGAGAAAAGCATCAGAATCTGAGTTCTGGAGTACTTCAACTTAAAAGGATGTGGAGAAGAGTAGAGAGAACCAAAGGAGATTGAGAAGAAGTTATCCTGCGGGGATGGACGAAAACCAAGAGTATCATTTCCTGGAGGCCTAGTGAAGACAATATTGCAAGGAGGCAATATTTGATCCTCAGTTTCAAATGCTACTAATAGATCAAGTATAATGAAGACTGAGAATTGACCATGGGTGTATACATCTGTCAAAATTCATTGAACTATGCCCTGAAAAGAGCACATGTTATTGTATGTTTAGAAGCAACAACACCCAGTAGCTACAGGCACATCTAGCACTCAAATTTTGTTATTTAAATACAAGTTATCACTAAAATGAACCAGATAACCTTGGTGAAATGGCCAAGTCTAGGACTCGGGCAGGCAGAATCAAGATGAACTGTAACTTCTCGTAATGCCAGAAAATAAGGGAGAGCTCAAAAAATGGTGGGCTCATAGAAAAATGACAGAGGAGACAATGTGAAGGGGGTCCCTCTGAACAAATACGGGAAAAGCTGAAACTCAGCATGGATAATAGAAGAGTGGATTATAAACCATCGACTGAAAGAAGACTCCAGCAGTCCATACCGTTAGTAAGCAAGCGAGTAAATAAATAAGGGAAAGCTCTTCCTTGCAATGAGTGCTGACCAATAAGGTAGAAGAAATAATAAGAGTTAGTTACCATTTTGCAACCTTTATAGTAATAACTGATTCAGGCCAAGATCATTAATGGACAATAAAATTGTTAAGTGAAAGCTTAAAAAGCAACAGGATAATTACATAGCATCAAAGTATCTCTTCACAGATAACTTATTAATCGGAAAAGAAAAAATGGACAAATATAGAGGGGGCACCATCTTCACTAACTATTCAAAGTTAACATCACCGGTCATAGGAAAAGCTGGCATCTTACTCTTCCTGATGTAATTCACTGAGGACACAACATCACCTATTCAGTGTTCCTGCCCCAAATGCACATCCCATCCCCCAAAAGAGAAAACATTAGAAAAACCCAAGCTGAAGCATACCCTATAAGTGAACACTCGGCCTGTACTCTTAAAAAAAAGTCAATGTCATAAAAGGCAAAGAGAACCTCAGGTATTGTTTCATAATAATGGATACCAGATATAGTGCGCTAAATGCAATGCACGGCTCCAGACCGGATCCTGGATCAGAAAAAAATTTCCATAAATGACATTATTAGGACAATTTGTAAAATTTGGATATGGACTTGTGTATGAGATAATAATATCCTATCTATAAATGTCTTGAATTGCATAGCTGAACTGTGGTTACATGAAAGAATCCCTTGTTCTTAGAAAAATACATGCTGAAATATTTAGGGATAAAGGGGCATGCTGTGTACAACAAACTCTCAAGTGGTTACGAAGAAAGTAGCAGCAAGGCACATTGGGCAAAATACAATAATTGGTGCATCTGGGTAAAGGGTATATGAATGTTCTTTGCTCCGTTTTTGCAAATTTTCTATAAATCTGAAGTTATTTTGTAATAAAGAGTCTAAAAAGAGGGGGAATGGGAAGGGAGAAATCTGAGGCAATGACATGGAGTATATTCAGCTCTCAAGGAGTTTTGCTACGTAGGGGAGCAAAGAAACTTGGCGATATTTCTATATAGAACTATATAGAATGAAATCAAGTGTGTCAGTAAAGAAATGAAATTAATTATTCCTGTGTTATGTAAACCTAAAAGGAAATATCCATACAATGATCTATTCCTTTTTTTTTATAGTCTATGAAAATCGCCCAATTTTAAAATACTAAAAGAGAATCTCCTATGTGGCTGAGAGCATGCTGTGTTTACATAATAGAATGTAAAGCAAGCAACTTAAGACTGGATTATGGAAATATGCCACGAACATAGCAAATTGAAATTATGGATTATTTCTTTGTCAACTTCCATTCAGCTTTGCAGGTGGTATAATATTTTAAGCAGAGTCATAGTTAAGATAATGACACTTGTCATATACAGTAAGTATAGGTGATAGGAAACAATGGTTTTTAGCCACTAAAATTATCATTTTGCCTCAAATATTGCTAATCTAATGATGCTGTGAGCTGGAGATATCAAGTTGAGAGCCGTTTTCTTTCCTTAATCAAAGAGGAAAACAGCAAGATTCTCTCCTTCCCTACTTATTATTTTCAGCTTGTCAAATAGATGATAGTCTACCAACATGATAATGTATATCTCTTTCAATCTTTATTTCAATTTTTGATATTTTTTGTCCTAATTTTTATTTTAAAAATATTATGTTAAAAAATGAAATATTTTAATTACTGAATTATTTGGTACCTTCTAAAATTTTGAGCCTGAGATAAGTGCCTCACTTGTCCCAACCTAGTTTTGGCCCTGTCTTGCATCTTTGCAGCAAAAGCTCAGATAATGTAAAATATATTTAATATTGAAATAAATCTATGTATAGATAGATTTATTTATAAAAACTTCTCATATTTAATTTTTTATGGTAGTGTGTAGGTTAAAAAAATGTAGCATATAATGTCATTCACCGTGAGAGTTTCCAAGTTTTGGAACCAATTAGCTGTAATGATGTGTATTGTTACTTGTGCAATTTCAAACTTATTGTCTGAGATGAGCAGGTAGATATCTGCCAAGTTACAGTATTCATTGGTGGCCAATATTTTCTAAAATACCAAGGCAAGTCATGACTATGCCATTTAGTACTGCTATCTGGGTTATTCCTTAATGCACAAGAAAATAATTCAGAAGTGATGCTGGGTGACCATTTATAAAAACAATAGGGCTTAATTTTCTTATGTCAGGACGTTCATAAAGCTAAATGAAAAATAAAATCCTCAAGGTAGCTCTCTAAAGAAGAAGAGCATTCCATAATGAAAGAAAAATAAATTTATTTTAAAACAATACTGATAACTAATTTATCAACTGTCATTTAGGGAGCATTTTGTGCTGTGAGATAACGGAAAAGTAGGATATAAACTGAAGGTATAGTTGGGAGAAAAAATCCATATAAAGAACAAATTGTGAATAAATCACCATGCTGTATAATAATCCTAAGTATTACTTTTCGAAGTGCCAAAATGTTTTATACAGTTATTGAATAAGACCTGACACATTTGTTTCCAAAAGGACTTTCAGTGAATAACTAGCATATTTTTGCTTTTATTATTAGGGGTAAGTGATAGGCATTTCTGGAAAGAAATTTAAATGATTAGCTAAGCTAAATTTTGCAGATAGTTCAGTTAAAATCAGCTTGCAAAAATTTAAAGAATCTTAACAATGTACGTAATAATAAAATACTGGGTTTATTTAATACTTTTATATAATTAAACCCTTATTATTTAAAGGCATTCACAGCTATCTTAATGGTGTTTTTTGTTTGGATTTTGTTGTTTTATAGGCTATGGGTCTCCATAGTCTCATTTGGAAGTTATAAAATGGTGCTCCAGAATGTTTCATTGCCTAATCTATGTGCACATTGACCCTGATTGTGAAATTCATTTTCTGTTTACTTGTTCTTTTACAAATTTCACAAATTGTGCATATTAACACATTTCTGCACTATTTAGAAACTAATTTTAGGGTTATGAAGTTTATATTGGCACTGCTGATATGGTAAGTTTTAAATTTCACAAGTTGGGGTCGGCTTAAATGCAAAAAATGTTAATAAAAATTATTTTCATTTTGAGTATCTTCTCTATGGCATATTCTCTTTACGGGGGGCTGATAAATTTTGGTACTTGGAGAAATCTTAAACCTAGAATAAGTATCTGGGATAAAAAAAGTTATAAGCACACTTATATGATGAGGCTGTTTCTGTCGACTGTATACATAGTTCTCCAGCAATGTCTATATCTACTGTTCCCAGAATTTGAATAGTTAGTAATTGGTGCAGAAGTAGCTCAGGTGATAGTAAGAACGAAAAGCGCTTTTAGGTTTAAATGAGCAGAACTTGCTTCAAGCAAACATGGAGACCCAACTCCACAAACCTAATATCAATACTTTCAGACCATTAATTCTACTGAATACTTAAAATAATGTTATTAATAAATGCCCTAGGGCTTCCCTGGTGGCGCAGTGGTTGAGAGTCCGCCTGCCGATGCAGGGGACACGGGTTCGTGCCCCGGTCCTGAAAGATCCCACATGCCGCGGAGCGTTTAGGCCTGTGAGCCATGGCCGCTGAGCCTGTGCATCCGGAGCCTGTGCTCCGCAACGGGGAGAGGCCACAACAGTGAGAGGCCTGCGTACCGCAAAATAAATAAATAAATAAATGCCCTAATCTGATAATTATTGTACTAATAATTATAATACTTATATATTATGTAAGTATTATATAATTATATATAATTGTTATATCATAATAATTATAATGAAATTCCTTGCTGGGTTAGTGGCTATCCATATGCTTTCTATATTCTTACAGGATTTTAAATATGTCGTACTATAGAGAGATTGGTATAAATAACTTATTACTCCTCTAGGTCAGAAACCATCTTATCAAACTTTGTAACCCTTTGTATCTAGTGCATAATCTTGCTCATAATGGAAGCTCCATACAAAATTTGTTGCTTTAATCTGAATCAGTTCTCTCAATTAGTTTATAGAAATATCATTTTAAAATAATAAGCCAATTTGTAAAGTGTGATTCTAAAACTTACACTTGTACGTTAGCTTTTTTTGGAAAATTTTATTTATTTATTTATTTATTTTTGGCTGCATTGGGTCTTCATTGTTGGGTCTTAGTTGCTGTGCGCGGATTTTCTCTAGCTGCCGCGAGCGGGGGCAGTGCGCGGGCTTCTAACTGCGGTGGCTTCTCTTGTTGCAGAGCTTGGGCTCTGGGTGCGTGGGCTTCAGTAGTTGTGGCTCGAGGGCTCTAGAGCGCAGGCTCAATAGTTGTGGCGCACGGGTTTAGTCGCTCCGCAGCATGTGGGATCTTCCCTGACCAGGGCTCAAACCCGTGTTCCCTGCATTGGCAGGCAGATTCTCAACCACTGTGACACCAGGGAAGTCCCTGTACCTTAGCTTTTAAAATCATTTTCTCAACCCCGCAAACGGAGTTCCAGGGACCATGTCCTCCTGCTACTGCCATTTCCTGTGAGTGACCTCCACTATAACATTGTGCCCCGTGTGACTGCAAATTTATTTACACATCTTACTTTCTTATTAGGCTGTAAGCTCTCAGAGGCCAGATTCCTGCTAGTTTTCTTTGAATTTCCACAATATACTGCAAGATATAGGTGTTAAATATATGATGATGGAATTAAATAACTTTCCTGTGTCTGTGCTCCAGTTTTAAGTTCAAGAATGATGAGTCTTGGAGAAATCAGGTTGAGATTCTAGTTTTAAATATGTAGTTTTTAAAAAAGATGAAAAAAGTTAGTTAGTGTGATTTTAGGGGCCCTGAAGCACAAATAGCAGATTTACAGTATAGCTCTTTCTCTTTTATTGCCAATTCTACTAGTTTAGGATTCAGGATTCCTGCAAAGTGGGAAGGTTAGTGGAGTTGTCCAGGATGGCAATTTTCTTGAAAACATTCATGAGGGTTTTAAGATTGAAACAACCACATGCTAAGATGCAGTTTCCCTGTAGATATAATTTTTAAGTAGACTACTTTAAAAAAATGAAAAAAAACCTAGTAAAGAGGTTATGTGTAGAAAACAATATCAGTGGATTTCAAAAGTGTATAATGTGGACTTCTAGTTTTTTTGACGAGGTGCTGAATGAGACAAGTGCTCATTTCAACATGTATTAAAGACTTCAGTTTCATGTGCTTCAGTCAAATCCCAGCTTTCACAGATTAGTATCTCTAGACATTAAAGTCTCCATTTCTTCCTAAAATAACCAGATGCTTTAAAATATAGAAATGATATTATGATTTTGATACATGATATATATAGAAAGCCCTAAAGACTCCATCAGAAAACTCTTAGAATAATTGAATTCAGTAAAGTTGCCAGATAAAAAATCAATACACAGAGATCTGCTGCCATTCTGTACGCTAATAACAAACTATCAGAATGAGAAATTAAGAAAACAATCCCATATACAATTGTAATCCCATATACAATTGTAATCCCATATACAATTGTAATCCCATATACAATTAAAAAGAATAAAATGCCGAGCAATAGATTTAACGAGGGAGGTGAAAAATCTGTATACTAAAAATTGCAAGACGTTAATAAAAAAATTTGGAGACAAATAAATGGAAGGATATTCTGTGCTCATCAACTGGAAGAATTAATAGTGTTACAATTTACATACTACCTAAAGCATCCTACAGATTCAATGCAATTCCTATCAAAATTCTAATGACATCCTTCAGAGAAATAGAACAAACAATCTGAAAACCACAAAAGATCCTGGATAGGAAAAAACAACATTGAGAAAGAAGAACAAAGCTGGAGGCATCACACTTGATGATTTCAAACTATTTTACAAAGCTATAGTAATTACACAGTATGGTATTGGCATAAAAACAGACAAATAGATCAATGGAACATAATAGAGAACCTAGAAATAAACCCTTAACATATATGGTCAATTAATTTATGACAAAGGAGCCAAAATTATACAACAGGGAAAAGATTCTCTTCAATAAATGGTGTTGCCATTTGTGACAATATGGATGGACCTCAGGGGCATTATGCTAAGTGGAACAAATCAGTCAGAGGAAGACAAAGCCGTATAATCTCCCTTATATGTGGAATCCAAAAAAAAATCAAGCTCATAAATATAAGGAACAGATTGGTGGTTGCCAGAGGTGGTGGGTGGGGGTGAGAGAAATGGGTGAAGGGGGTATTAAATGTTAAAAAGAAAAGAAAATACCATATCTATCCCGATCTTTTAAAAAGCATCAGTGCTCATAAATGACCATATTTGTTTATTTTTCCTGTACATATTGCCAGCAGTCAGAAAATGGTGCATAGAAACTAATAATGACCAAAGATATTATTTCTCCTGTAACATGAAGTGTGGAGACTGTTCTCACGTGGGTCAACATATATTTAAGACAAAGTCAGTACAAGTGACCTTTGAGATCCTGGAGTAATTGGATTGAGATAAAATGTAAATTAAATTCCTTCTGGAGAATTTAATCTGGAGCATTTTCTAAGGTCTTTAATAGAAAAGTGAGAAAATCAGTTGTGATATCAAAAAACAAACAAAAATACACACAACGTAACATTAACAATAATAAACACACACACACACAAAAGGAAAGAAACAAAAGGAAAACAAACCCAAACCAAAAGAAAACTCATCATTACCTTAAAATTTAACTTGAAGTTGGAAAATCAATTTGGGTTAAAAGGAGCTAAGTTATTTTAAGTTTTCTAAACTCAGGTCTTGGACAGAGATGTATTAAAGCTGCACATCATTAGCTCTTCTACGTATGACAAATACTCACGACTTCTTGATGGCTGTCACTAGAAGAAGAGTTTTGCTTCAACACTGCCACAGAGTGGGAAGAGGTGGAGGAAGAGGAGTCTTCTTTAAGGCAAAAGGAGAATTGTTTCTCTAGCTCTACTTTCTAACTTGTTTATTTATTTTATTTTATTTTTAAAAATTTTTATTGGGGTATAATTGCTTTACAATGGTGTGTTAGTTTCTGCTTTATAACAAAGTGAATCAGTTGTACATATACATATGATCCCATATCTCTTCCCTCTTGCATCTCCCTCCCTCTCACCCTCCCTGTCTCACTCCTCTAGGTGGTCGCAAAACACCAAGCTGATCTCCCTGTGCTATGCGGCTGCTTCCCACTAGCTATCTATTTTACGTTTAGTAGTGTATATATGTCCATGCCTCTCTCTCACTTTGTCACAGCTTACCCTTCCCCCTCCCCATATCTTCAAGTCCATTCTCTAGTAGGTCTGTGTCTTTATTCCTGTCTTGCCCCTAGGTTCTTCATGAACTTTTTTTTTTTTCTTAGATTCCATATATACGTGTTAGCATACCATATTTGTTTTTCTCTTTCTGACTTACTTCACTCTGTATGACAGACTCTAGGTCCATCCACCTCACTACAAATAACTCAATTTCGTTTCTTTTCATGGCTGAGTAATATTCCATTGTATATATGTGCCACATCTTCTTTATCCATTCATCTGTCGATGGACACTTAGGTTGCTTCCATGTCCTGCCTATTGTAAATAGAGCTGCAATGAACATTGTGGTACATGACTCTTTTTGAATTATGGTTTTCTCAGGGTATATGCCCAGTAGTGGGATTGCTGGGTCGTATGGTAGTTCTATTTTTAGTTTTTTAAGGAACCTCCATACTGTTCTCCATAGTGGCTGTATCAATTTACCTTCCCACCAACAGTGCAAGAGGGTTCCCTTTTCTCCGCACCCTCTCCAGCATTTATTGTTTGTAGATTTTTTGATGATGGCCATTCTGACCAGTGTGAGATGATATCTCATTGTAGTTTTGATTTGCATTTCTCTAATGATTAATGATGTTGAGCATTCTTTCATGTGTTTGCTGGCAATCTGTATATCTTCTTTGGAGAAATGTCTATTTAGGTCTTCTGCCCATTTTTGGATTGGGTTGTTTGTTTTTTTGATATTGAGCTGCATGAGCTGCTTGTAAATTTTGGAGATTGTCAGTTGCTGCATTTGCAAATATTTTCTCCCATTCTGAGGGTTGTCTTTTCCTCTTTTTGGTTTCCTTTGCTGTGCAAAAGCTTTTAAGTTTCATTGGGTCCCATTTGTTTCTTTTTGTTTTTATTTCCATTTCTCTAGGAGGTGGGTCAAAAAGGATCTTGCTGTGGTTTATGTCATAGAGTGTTCTGCCTATGTTTTCCTCTAAGAGTTTGAGAGTGTCTGGCCTTACATTGAGGTCTTTAATCCATTTTGAGTTTATTTTTGTGTATGGTGTTAGGGAGTGTTCTAATTTCATACTTTTACATGTAGCTGACCAGTTTTCCCAGCACCACTTATTGAAGAGGCTGTCTTTTCTCCACTGTATATTCTTGCTTCCCTTTTCAAAAATAAGGTGACCATATGTGCGTGGGTTTATCTCTGGGCTCTATCCTGTGCCATTGATCCGTATTTCCCATGTTTATTTTTTAAAATTGCCATTTCCCAAACCAAGCTATGGTGACAGATTGAGAACAGTGGTTATTTTTGGAAGGTAAATACCTGAAAGGAGACACTAGGGGAGTCTTGGGTGCTGTAGCTTATCCATGTGCTCGTTGCACTGGTGTGATCAGCTTGTGGAAATTTATCAGGCTGCAGTCTCATGGTATGTGCACTTTTCTGTGTGTGTATTATATTTTCACTTAAAAAACTTTTTTAATGAACAAAAGTGAAGGGTCAACTGCAGATGTCCAGCCAGGACCAAATCACCCAGCTGGCCCTCAGACTCATAAGCAATAATAAATTGTTGTTTTAAGATTAAAAAAAAATTGCCATTTCTCTTTTATGTTCTTGACAGTGAAGAGAAGACCAATATGGCTGACATGAGTCATAGAATAAACTCCCCCAGTTCACTGTACCCACACCTGCTGCTTCATTTCTAGAAAACGTGTTCAGAAAGTATTCAAGAGGGTCAAAATTCTTGTCCTCCTCAACCATCCAATGCACTGGGTTTTGGCAAAATGTGCTGGTTTTAGTCTATTGTTTTGCCTACCAAAAATTCCATTCCAACCCATGGATTACGAATCTCTAACTTCTGGGGTTCAGGGATAGTTGGAAAACTATTATTTCCTTTTTGTAAGGAGGGGAAAAGTCTTTAAAAATAAGCTCTTAAGATTTCTCTGGGCAATAGAGAGGTTTTTCAAAATCCCAGTTTGAATGAAATTTAAATGAATTAGTAAGCAGATCAAATTTCCTCAGTTTTAAAGGAGAACTATGTGCCAGGCACAATGTGGTTTTATTGAACCCTCTGCTTCTCAGAGTTTGAAATGTTTAGCAAATCCCAAATTTTGAGGGCAATGGTTTGTGGTGAGCAAATTGAGGTGACCAAACTTTCAGTTGATTCTAAGTCTCCAGAGGTTAAAAACTGCTGCATTAACTCCCTAGTTCTCAGCATATATTTAAAATAAGTGTGGTCTTTTATCTGGTGATATGTGTTTGGATTGTTATATTTCACTACAGAAATTCCAGATGTGTGTTGTAATGTACGTCTGCTCCTTGCCTTTCACTGTCTGCTGGTCTACACTCCCCACGCCAGGAGAGTAGACTAACCCTCTGATTGTCTCCAGTTGTCCCCTCCAATCTCTCTCACCTACCACTGACAGATTTATTCCCCAAGCTCAACTCCTACCATGTCAGCACCCCCCACCCCACTCCAAATTCTTCACTGGCTCCCCAATGTCTACTTAGTTATATTTATAATATTTATTCTGGTATTCATGGTCCTCCACAATGTGATGCCAACTTAGTTTTCCATTTTTGTCTCCCACCAGTCCCCTTGCAGATAGATAGGTCTCTGTTTTTGCTGTTTTTTCCCCTGCCAGGTCCCTCAAACTTCTGTATGATTCCCATACTCCTTCTCAGTTGAATACTATCTCCATCTATTGAAATGCCATCAGCCTTTCAATAGCCCACCTCAAGTAATTCCTTCTCACTTCCCAGTCAGATGCATTCAGATCCTCTGTGAGTCCCCCTAATGCTTTACAGTTGGTATTGGAGTAACCTGCGTTCTTAGCTCTCCTGCTATGTAGCAGTTGCTGCACACACTACTGTAAGCCCTGTCAGGCTAGGATCATGTCTTGTACAGTAAGGTGGCTGGCTTAAAAGGTGTTCATTGAATGAGGGAATGAAGGAATAGGTGATTATTTATTATTAATTTTTAACCATTTAAAAAAATGGAAGTATAGTTGATTTACAATGTTGTGTTAGTTTCAGGTGTACAGCAAAGTGATTCAGTTATACACATATATACATCTATTCTTTTTTCAGAATCTTTTCCATTATAGATTATTACAAGATACTGAATATAGCTCCCTGTGCTATACAGTAGGTACTTGTTGTTTATCTGTTTTATATATAGTAGTGTGTATATGTTAATCCCAAACTCCTAATTTATCTCTCCCTGTCCCCTTCCACCCCATCACTGTTGGTAACCATAAATTTTCTTTCTGTATCTGTGAGTCTATTTCTGTTTTGTAAACAAGTTCATTTGTATCATTTTTTAAGATTCCACATATAAGTGATAACATATGGTATTTGTCTTTCTCTTTCTGACTTACTTCACTTAACATAACAATCTCTAGGTCTATCCATGTTGCTGCAAATGGCATTGTTTCATCCTTTTTTATGGCTGAGTAATATTCCATTGTGTATATATATCTATATATATCTATATATCTCACATATTCTTTATGGAATAAGGTGATTGGTTGAGATGTAAACTTTTTATTTTTCCTTTCTCCTGTGGCACATTGTCTTTCTCATGATAGATACCACCACAGAGTTGTTGAATTGAATGAATTGTCCAGAGCAGGGAAGATTCATTCATCTTACACAACAAATAACAGGGTGATCTCCTGTGCAGAAGAACTTGAACTTCTATTTCTTTTCTGAATTTGTTGGGTTTTCTGAAATGATTTTAAGTATATCTTTAGAATAGTGGTAGATTAGTACTAAGTGTATCCATCAGTAGAGGCCTGGATAGGAACATGGATCTCCAAAAGCTTTCGGAAAAGGATCATTTATATTTTATTCTTTGGAAAGGAAGTTCATCTAAGTGAATTCCTTTCTCTTTATGGGTTACGATAGCTGCTTGAATTATAGTTCACTTGAGTGAATCCTCTGATTTAATGGATTGAATCAAGTGGGTATTATATGAAGGTGGAATATAACTCTTTAAATGCAAATATCCACTCTAGTTTAGTAAAGCTTGAGATTTTTACTTGTACATTGAGATTTGTCTCTTATGGCACATGGCTGTCTGTGGGTTACAGTGGCATCTTAGTTGTAATCACACCTGCAGCTCTTGGTGTAGGACACTGTTAAGGAAACGCTCCCACTAAGACACCATTAACAGGCCATGGAAAGCTATAGATTTCCATATTGAGTTAGATCAGAGAGAAGAAGGAATTGTTTTAGATGGTTATTCCAGTGTCCACTTGCATGGGTACCTGAACTGTCCCCAAAGGTATAACTGATATACTTAATCTAGAACAAGCACCCCTGGCCTCCTATTCCAAGCAAAAACAGGGCTTGGGGCAAGGGGGTGATGGGACTAAGAAATATTGAGCACCTACTAGTTAGTTTACATATGTCATCCTACTTAATTTTCAGAAAAGTGGGTATTGTGAAGCTGGTATTACTAGGTATATTCTACAGATGAAGCAATGGATTTGGAAAAGTTTACTAATTTATCCAAAGTTGCACAACTGATAAGTAGCAGAGCAGGGACTGGAACCCTGGTCTATCTGATCTTTCAAGATGCTCTGTTCATTATATTCTGCTCTTTATAGGAAAGGACAAAGGGTAGGGGACATGTGGCAGTCCAGCACGGGATCCTATTTTCCCTGAGGCACAGTGATGCATCAGTACTCAAGGAATCTCAGATTTCCTTCCTTTTTTAAAAACATAGTAAAACAAAAGCAAAAGACGGACATTTCAATGTAATTCATACATTGTGTTTTAAATACAAGTGTTTTAAAAACAAAGATTTAAAGGTTGAAGATTAAAATCGGTATCATTGAACAGGAATGTCAGAGTGAGAAATACTGTAGGGCTAATATTGAAAGACAACCTGTAAAATAACCAGGAAACAACCAGAGGAATAAATTCACAGCAAAACTTGGAAGTGATTCTTTGTATGTAACTTTCCTGTTTCTCTCACTAAATGTACAAATGGAATATTGGGAGGTAAATAATAAATCACTTGTGGGTTTTAAAATTGAAAACACATGTATTACTGACACTGACTTAAATGTGATTTGATTATTATGTTATTACACAAAGAAATTCACAGACATTGGTTAGTACCTCAAGCTTTGGAAAAGACAAACATTTTTGTTGTGTACATAGAACAGAGCGGCAGTTTCTGGGGAAGGGAAAGAGTGGGAGGTACTTGGGCAAACAGGCTGCTCAAAATAAAACTGTGACAGGATGCACACAGGCCTCGTGTTTAACCATTTCTGAGCCGGGCCTTAAAGTCTCCTAGGATTTTTACCTGAAGGGCGTCTGCTGATTCCGACGTGGTCTGAGAGCGTAATCTTACACTTGTTTCACATGGCCCGTGGGCTTTCTCTCCTTTTCTCCTGTCTTCTTCCCTCTAGAAGACACATCTATCTTTTATGTGTTTTCTGAATATTTCTAATTACCTCTATAATGTTAAATAATATTCTAACCAGGAATGGTTATTTAATAAATATCTAATATCCTTTGGTAGGTGTCACTGAATGAAAATGAAGTCCTTTAGGCATGAATTGGCTGGTTTTTTTCTGAGTCTCTCTTGGTGCTTAGATCTAAGCAGTGTGGTAAACACTGGGAAAGCCCCACCCACAGATATTCATTGAGCACTTACTCTGTGCAAGCTACTGTGCACTTGAATCCACAGAATTTTCAAGACAGTGTTTCTGCCCTCAACTACTCAGAGGAAGGTGGTGGGATGGCCTCGTCATCACCTTCATTACTTTTGTTTCTACTTCAGCTGTGGTGGGTAAGGGATACTTCAATATAAAAATGCCTCGAAATTATCATATAAAGTGGAAAATATGAGCAAGAGAAAGATTGTTTGTCTAGTGGGCTCTACGCTCAAGAATATGATGATTCACTTTGCCCCTTGCCCTGGATGGAGTCAGAAGCCTATCTTTCCACAAGGGATAGAGGCTAGATGGTGCCTGGGATGTACGTAGGGGACGTGGCAGGGTGAGAGGACAGAGCAGGAGAAAAGGAATGAAGCAGGGAGGTCAAAAGAGGAGGGACAGGGCTTCCCTGGTGGCGCAGTGGTTGAGAGTCCGCCTGCCGGTGCGGGGGGCGCGGGTTCGTGCCCCGGTCCGGGAAGATCCCACATGCCGCGGAGCGGCTGGGCCTGTGAGCCGTGGCCGCTGGGGCTGCGCGTCCGGAGCCTGTGCTCCGCGGCGGGAGAGGCCGCAGCGGTGAGGGGCCCGCGTAGAGAAAAAAAAAAAAAAAAGAGGAGGGACATACAAGCACCCATTGGAGGTGGTCTCTGTACTAACGAAAGCCAATCTGAGAAGAAATGTAAGGAATTTGTTGTAGCACCCTCTGAGTCCCATATGGGTTTGCGATTTCCTACCAATGAGGTCATGTTTTTCCTGGCAATGGACTGGGTCTTGCATGTTCTTCCAGATGAGGTGAAGCCTAACTGCAGGGGTAGAGTAGTCAGTAAGAAATATGTTCTTATTCTTAGGACTATAGAGTCCATAGAGCTCTAAAAACAAGTTTATAGCAGCCTGTGTTAAAAAAAAAAAAAAGTGAATATACGTACAACCTGGTAAAGCTGTAGAAAACCCCACTCAAGTAGGAGCTGTGGAGATGCAAATGGCAAGGAGTGAAAGTGGAGTGACAAAGAAATGCACGAAGAAGTATATGAAGTGTCTGTGCTGAGGTTTCTCTTGCCTTCCCCATCGTTCCTCTTTAGCACTGGATTGCTCAGAGCGAAGAGTTTAATTGACGCGCCTGAAGGAAGAGGCAGAGAGGGAGGGAAGGCAGAGACATGACAGCTGTGGAATCAGTTCAGCTAAAGGACTTGTGGAGCGACCCAAAGAAGGACTGTCCGTGATTGTCTCAAAAGCTCATCTCTCCTTTTCCTTTCCTCCCCTTCCTTTCCCTTTCCTTCTTTCTTCCTTCCTTTCCTTCTCCAAACATTAAATAAGGGTTTACTTTGGTCCAGACGCTGGGTGGTGTTGGGGGTGAGAGATGATGATGACATGGCCTCTTCCCCTCAGAGAGTTCCCTGTCAAGAGGGGAGCCCACTCCTGTTCCTCCACGGCAGTAATAGTAGAAAACTGTAATCCTGGCTTTGGAGGGTGATATCTCTACTCTCTTGGGACCTCCAACTGCCCTTCTAGCAGGCAGCTAGTGTCGCTGGGTAACTAAGCAGTGCCCTCAGGGTGTCTGGGTCTCCAGGAGCGGCTATGACGCCGTGATGGTGCTTGTGTCAGCGTTTGTCCCTTCTTCACGTAGGTGAGCCGTGTTAGCACGATCCTACCGCTCTACTTGGAGTCTCAGCCAGTGGGGCTATCTAGCTAGGCAGAGCCAACAGACTGTGATAAAAGAGTGTAATTCCAAGGAAAGAGCCTTTGGTCTATAGTGAGCTTACCAGGCTCAAGCCTTGGTTTTCCCATTCATCAGTCTTCTGGGTAAAAGAATTGAAATTAATCCACACAGTGCATGCTCAATAAAGATTAGTGGAATGGGTAAGGACAGCCCTAGTCAGAATGCAACTATCATCTGGGAAGAGTCACTTAACCAATCAATGAATACCTTAGTTGACTTAGTTCACAATTAGATAGGCAACATCAAACAGATTCTGATGGAAGGGGCAGAAGGAACAGTCTCAAGCTTGGGGTTCTATCTCAGAAGGGCAGCCTCTGCTTTGGGGAGAGCTGGAAGTTGGGGTGGAGAGGCTGAGAGAGGAGATAGAGGATGTTGGAAAGTCTTCTCCATCCTTCCCAGTGGTGGCTGGTGTTCTGCACTGGGTTCCCATAGCAACCCCACCTCTCTGTTCAGCAAAGCAGTTATTCATGCACGGCAGAATTGTCATATTTACTTGTTTTCTCACCCACTAAAATGTTAGTTCCTTGAGGGCAGGAGCTATGCCTTAATGACCTTTTAATCCCCAGCATTTAGCACAATGGAATGAGTTAAAGAAGGTGTGAAAGTCAAAGAAAAACTTCATCGATTTGGTAATTTTGCCCAGAGTTCCCAGTTCTCCAACAACAACAACAAAACCCTGAACTAATAATAGCTATCCTCATTCCAAGTTTATAAGCAGAGAAACAGAGTACCGAAAGGTTAAAGAACTCGGTTAAAAAAAACCAAAACAACAAAAACCTAGAACAAGTAGAAGAAGAGGCATCAAGAGTTCCCACCTCTCAGTAACTGATATTGTTTCTTTGTCTCCCACAATAGAATTAATAATTTAAAAAAATCAGGTTCTGCTTCAGCTGAGGTGTTTTAAACTTTTCATTTTCTGCAAATAAAGCTCTGTTAGTTGTTTTCAATGATCAGCTTTCTGATAAGAATTAAGAGGATGGATGTCAAATGTCACTTGGGTAGCTTGTGTTTGATTCAAGTGTATGTGCTAAGCCAGCTTTCCCAATGTATAGAAATCAGTCCCTTTCTCAAAAAGCCAGGGTCTCGCTCTTGGTAAAAAGCAAAATCTGCCCAGCTTCTTCAGTGTCCTAGAGAACATCCCTCTCTATGACAAGTCACACTCTGACCTCTTGATGACCTGGTTGGGTTGACAGATTTCACACTGTTTAAGAATGAAGAGTGAGGAGTGTGCTCTCTGGAGACTCTCCAGAACGATTCTTCAAAGTGTCAGAAAGATCACAACAGGGCGTAAAGTTCAGAAGTTCAGTTAAGTTTAAGGTCCCTCACCCTGGAAAGTTTTCATTAATTTTTTTTTTCTCTTTCTTGTACATCCCAATGAATGCTGCAGTTGCAAATTTCTCAGCATGACTTGGTCAAAACCCACTCAAAATTATGCCAAGAATCTGCTTTTAAAGCTATGCTGTCAAAATTTGCAGCCCTAGGAGGCTTAGATAATTCGGAAAGTATCCGATTTTCAGTAACCAGATTTCTAGCTATATTGAATTTCAGATTCTTTTAGGAGCCCCAACTCTGAAATATTTTTCGTAAAAGCAACAAACTCTCTGAAATTTACGTTGAGTACCTATTCTTTACCAACTGTAAGCCAACAAACTTTCCAGTTAACAAGCTGTAAACAATAAAACTCCTGTAATAATAATAAAATAGAATATTTTTATAGTTGCTTTAGAAGCCATAGAGCTAATGTTTTATATTTAAGATACTTTAGAACCAAATGCTATCACTGATAAACAGAAAGCTCAAAGTGCATTAATGACTACCCATTAGTTAGCAGTGAAGAGCTTAAACAGCGAAACCCAGGAGCGCTACTGGATTTATGAGATCAGCGTGGGAGGCACTTGGGAAATGTTGGGGGCATTTTTGGTCACCACAACGACAGAAAGAGCCTGAACGGAATTCAGTGGTAGGGAGCCAGGAACACTGGATGTGCTGAAGGGTGTGGGATAGTTCCACACATCAAAGAGTTGTGCTGTATCTTGTTCCAACTTTTCAACGGCCACTCAGGTATTCATGTAGGTGAAAAGTCTGTTTATAATTATCTGAACCTGGAACCTAATCCTGTTTCCTTGTTTTACATACAAGCACAAAATATTCTTTTGCAAAGTTTAATATTCCTTTTTCAGGAATGCAACTACTATGCAAATTAAGGGAGGAATGGAATTTTGGCAGGGAGGGGTGGTGGGCAGGACTCTATCAGAAGTTGTTCTCCATCTTGGGAAATCACCAGTGGCAAAACTGCTTATGATGTTGGATTGCGTTACCTACGTAACACCCTTGCGCCAGTCTGTAGTAGGAGCTGTCATTCACAGCGATTCTGCATGGAGATGCAGTATTTAACTACATCATTGTGCCTTCTAAGGTGATTATCCCCAAGGATTTACATATTGAAAACATGATTTAAGTCACATGTTGCTTGTATTGTACTTTTGCTTTCTAATACAGCCAGGACCTTAGATTGATTTTTTTTCGAACTTACGTGAACAAGTAAGTAGGTTACAGATTTCGTTTCAAGATAGTATAGGAGGACATTATAAATTATGTGCTATAAAATGGAAGCACTGAGTCTGAGAAGGTTAAAAGCCATTCTACCATATAAAAACTTAGCTGGTGAAGGTGGTAAAGCAACAGACTTCAGTCTTGTAAGACGGTCCTCATAAGGATGCAGGATGTGTCTTGCTCCACGCAAGAACTAAAGTCAGAGTCTCCCCCAGTTTCATTCATCCACCAGCCATTATTATGGTCTTTACCATATCTACTTACACCACTGTGTACCTAGTACCTTTCTTTAAATCAAGTGAGTTCATTTTTACTTAAGTGTATCTTGTATTAATTTGGTATCAATAAAAAATAGATTTGATGTGCTAGTTACATTTTCCCTAGTACATTAAAATAAATATGTAACTATTAAAGGAAAAGATCTTCCTGTAACAAGAAGATCTTCTTGTGTACCCTTTGGTATGTACATCACACTTTGGGAAATGGTGCTATAAATGATACATACAAACGAAGGCTATAGGCTTGAAAATACAGCTTAAGGGCAAAGGATGATTCAGTCATATGTTTGTGTTTTTTTTGTGGTACGCGGGCCTCTCACTGTTGTGGCCTCTCCCATTGCGGAGCACAGGCTCCGGACGCGCAGGCTCAGCGGCCATGGCTCACGGGCCCAGCTGCTCCGCAGCATGTGGGATCTTCCCGGACCGGGGCACGAACCTGTGTCCCCTGCATCGGCAGGCGGACTCTCAACCACTGCGCCACCAGGGAAGCCCCAGGCATATGTTTTAATTTTCTTTATTCCTTACAAAGAACATATGTTCCTTTTGCTAAAATATATCCTATATATTGCATTTCAAGTATTAATGCTGTGTCACAAATACGAGTACTTTAGAATGGAATATATGTAATATGGTAGCTGTACCACATAATGTTGCTAGTCTTCATGAAAATACTCTTTACTGAACTCTTATTTGAAAAACTTCTTGTAACAAGGCAAACCTTCAGCCACTGTTGTCAGCATATTATGTACAAATTAACTTTAGTAAAAATAGAATATGCCATCCATAGTAACAAGTCTTTTTGAATAAACACTTTAAATAATATATTTATTCATTCAACAAATATTTGTCAAGCCCCTACCACGTGCAAAGCATTGTTCTGGGCACTAGGATACAGCAGTGAACAAGATAAAGTTTCTTTCCTTGTGTAGCTTATATTTTATTGACATAAGATGGGAATAAAAGCAAAATTGATTTTCATTAGTTCCAAGAAGGAAGACTAAGTTTGGCATCAGGGGATGTGCACACATGATACTGTCATTTGGCATAATTTTATACAGCAAAGTGATTTTAATGTTCTTTTGTTTAATGTTTAATGTTCTTTTAACAATATACTATTTTGTTGAACTCATACAGTTCAGTACCAAAAAAACAAACAACCCAATCAAAACATGGGCAAAAGATCTAAGCAGACATTTCTCCAAAGAAGACATACAGATGGCCAATAGGCACATGAAAAAATGCTCAACCTCGCTAATCATTAGAGAAATGCAAATCCAAACTACAATGAAGTATCACTTTTTGGTGATGGTCAGATTGGCCATCAGCAAAAAGTCTACAAACAATAAATGCTGGAGAGGGTGTGGAGAAAAAGGAACCCTCTTGCACTGTTGGTGGGAATGTAAGTTGGCGCAGTCACTATGGAGAACAGTATGGAGGTTCCTTAAAAAACTAAAAATAGAGCTACCATATGATCCTGCAATCCCACTTCTGGTCATATATCCAGAGAAAACTATAATTTGAAAAAATACATGCACCCCAATGTTCACTGCAGCACTATTTACAACAGCCAAGACATAAAAGCAACCTAAATGTCCATCAACAGATGAATGGATAAAGAACATGTGGTATATATGTATATATATATATATACACACACACACACATACATACACACACACACACACACACACACACACAATGGAATATTACTCAGCCATAAAAAAGAATGAAATAATGCCATTTGCAGAAACATGGATGGACCTAGAGATTATCATATTAAGTGAAGTAAACCAGACAGAGAAAGACAAATGTCATATGATACTGCTTATATGTGGAATCTAAAAAAAAGATACAAATGAACTTATTTACAAAACAAAATTAGACCCACAGACATAGAAAACAAACTTATGGTTACCAAAGGGAAAAGTGGGGGAGGGATAAATTAGGAGTTTGGAATTAACATACACACACTACTATATAGAAAAGAGGTAACCAACAAGGATCTACTGTATAGCACAAGGAACTATACTTGATAATTTGTAATAACCTATAAGGAAAAAGAATCTGAAAAAGAATATATATATATCTGAATTACTGTGCTGTATACCTGAAATTAACGTGACATTGTAAATCAACTATACTTCAATTAAAAATATATATATATATTATTTTGTTGATGCTTTGCACATATGTCTCATCCTGATTTAAAATTCCACTCCACAATGTAAGAAGTGGAATTTAAGAATTCCTTAATACTTCAGCTCAAGTTTTCATCTTTCATATGCAATTTAAATTGTCCTTAAATCACCTTGAGTCACCCTTCCTTAATATTCATGCCATTAATATCATTGGTAAATGGTTATCAGAGCCTCTTAATTATCATTTAAAGGAGTATAATGTGCCTTCTCTTCATCTTCTCTATTTAAAACACTTAAAACATAATACCAATGGGTGATTTAAGGTGGTAAGAGCTGTTAAATAGGTAGCTCAAAAATACTCTAAGAGAACATTCCTGTCATAAGACTATAGTGACATCTTACTAATTTCCATATAGTGGGTGCTTTTTACTTACCCAACTATTAATGTTAGATGAAATTCATCCATTGTATTACTCTGTTAGTCATTTCCAAACAGCTGAAATAAAAACCCACTGCTTTAGATTATTTTCAAAGTCTCGGGTGGTACCACTAGCCTGTGCAAGTTCAGCAAATGGGAAGTTTACACATAAGGAAGCTAAAGTCTTCACAAAGATTGTTTTGAAGTTCCAGGTAATAATTGCTATTAAAAATAATTGACTCTGAAGAATTCTAAGATTCTGAGAAGTCATGAGTCACTGAAGAAAAACTAAAAGTTACATCTCAAATAGCTTTTGTTTTAGGAATTTTTGGTTCTATTTTAATTCTTTCAAAACAGGTTATTTGTGTTTGGCAATTCCCAATTAAGAGAATATTCAACTGACTAGAATATGCTTGTCTTTCAATATATTGATAAACACTTATCTTTTAAAACATTTCCCTCTGAGGTATTATCATTTATTTGTCTTTGAAACTAATTTTTTACATGAAGATTAAGATGCTTTGGCAGTGGTATCAAGAATAGTGTTTACATTTTGGAGACCTAATATTTCCCCTTAAATAATTGTTGCTATAATCAAGAGGGACAAATGTGGTAGAGAAAATACTCTAAGAGAAGAGGTCCCTTAAAAGAAGGAAGTTTGTTGTTTGTTTCCTTTCCACTGTCAGAGCTAAGCCCTTAGAACACTGCCTGACAGAGTAGGTGCTCAATACATATCTATTTAGTGAATAAATCAATGAAAAAGAGGATCCCAGCAGCCTTAGTGTGTCTGGAGACCTGCCTAAGGAGGATGCCATCGTCATCAGGGCGCGTGGTGGGGAGCCTTCCAGCAGAGGGTTATGGGGGATGATCCCTAGAATCTACTGTGTGGCTTTGCAACCTGACTGTGTCCCATACAGCTATGTGGACTTCTGCATCTTCTTGGTGCCTCCACTGCCTCGTGTCAATTGAAGATAATAAAAATTAACAGAACCTACCACATTGTTAAGAGGGATAAAAAAGGTTATACATAAAAAGTGTTTAGGGGCTTCCCTGGTGGCACAGTGGTTGAGAGTCCGCCTGCCGATGCAGGGGACGCGGGTTCGTGCCCCAGTCCGGGAAGATCCCACATGCCGTGGAGCGGCTGGGCCCGTGAGCCATGGCCGCTGAGCCTGCGCGTCCGGAGCCTGTGCTCCGCAACGGGAGAGGCCACAACAGTGAGAGGCCCGCGTACCGCAAAAAAAAAAAAAAAAGTGCTTAGCACATTGAACCCTCTCAATAAATATCAGCTAATTTGAGTTATAATGATACATTTTATATTGATATCAGATTGAGATCCTAGACTTTCTATGTAACAATTTGAAATAGAATTGGACATCAAGAGCAGTATGTGGGGTTTTTATAAAGCATGTCATTAAAGGAGTCTTGCCCTTAGGTATAGGAGATCGGACTAAAGGTGTTGAAGTGGTACAGAACGCACTTTCATTGTACAGCCGGGAATCACTGGCCATTCCTTTGTAGCTTAGTTTTAATATTAAAAAGAAGAACCACTTGCTGTGCAAGGAACAAGGGAGGAGAAAACGTATTTTTCTTTACACACAAGCCTTCAGTGAGTCTCCATTTTATTTTTTACAGAGTAAATGACAAACTGATATTCAAGACAGCCCCTGGTATAGTTCTAAACAATCCCCATGGTTTAGTAAAAGTTCAGCCTAATTTTACATCAATTCTGATTACATTCCCTCCAACTGTGCAGCTCTCTCCCTTCAGCACTGCACATTCACTCTAGGATTTGAAGGCACTCAGCTTTTGAATGAACCCAGCTTTTCCCCACCTCTGGTCTTTCTTTTGAATGCACTTAAAAAAATTTCTACTTATAAAAATCCAACTGTTGTCCAAGTACCAATGCCAACCCCTCCATGAGGTCCTTCACTAGAATGACCAATGCTCTCTCCATGGGAGCCTCCTTGGCACCTGTCAGTTTATCTGGTGTTAATTTCGCTGGTGTTTGTCTGAGTTGTGTACCAGCCTTTCCCCAAATGTTTTGTTTATCTTTTATCTCCTGTAGCTCATATCCTGGCACTCAGTATATTCTCGATAAATATGAATTGTTTAGTTTACCTTTTCTTCTTAAAAAAAAGAGAGAGAGAGAGATTTACTCCAGGTCTTCCAAGGAGAAGGTGTTTTGGGTGGATTTTTAGTTTCCTGGTCTTTACCAAGAATTGTCTCCAAAATAGAAAGCAAAGCAAATCTGCTAAGGCACAAAAGGAGAGAATGAGAAAAGAAGAAGAGAGGAGATGGGGGGACTTTGCTTTTTCACTTGGCAAGGATTGTCAAAAAATGGTAGGTGGGAGAGGGAAGGGGGGTACTAGGGCTTGCAATCTACACTAAGGTTAAGTTTGTTCTACTTGACTGATTCTTGGTGACTCTTGGGAGAGAAGGTGCTAGAAATCTTCACGTTGCCACAGAATCCACAGCCACTGGGGGAGGAAGAGCAAGGAGGAAACGTCTCCCAACCCCCGCCTAGACATAAACTAGCTGCTGCCACAGCTGTCTTCATGTGATGAATTGGCTCCTGTGGGTGGTCACGGGGTGGGTGTGCAGGGCAGAGACACTGGAGACAGAAGTAAAACTTATTTTCATCGACATTCCTTACAGATTATATTATCCACAGAGCACAAGTAAGCCCAGGAAAGAAGAGAGGAGTCTTTGACAGGAGGTTATCATTTTCTTTTGTTTTCAGTTTTGCACTGTGGGAGATGTGGGAGAGCGGGGGCGGGGGGGGGGCAGGAATGGTGACAAGCTTATCTATACTGTGACAAGCTTATCTATAATGGTCCACACTGTGAGAAAACGGGAAAGCAATGACACCGACTTAGCTGTCCCAGGTGGGGCCAGGCCACCATGTTGTTGCTGGAATTTTCCTTTAGTGGCACCACAGCTGTGGTCCAGCAGACGCTGAGTGCTGGTGGCCAGGTGGAGCACAGAACTCTCTCTCTGGGCCACAAATGCATGGCCATCAAGCTCAGAGGGTCCTCCAGTCCCTGTCTCTACCACCCTCCACCTTGCTTCCTACTTCATGGAGAGATTGAAAGTCACTAGGTGGGACATTCCTTACCATTTTGCTATAAAACCTATAAAACCTCCTACTCTGCAGACATTCTTGTCTTCGTTCTATCCATTCTATTAGATGAGCTGCCTCCTTTTCTAAGGCCAGTCCCCCTACTATGTTTCCAGGACAGTTTGCTCTGTTGGGGCCCCAGGCAGGTCACCCCAAAATATGCCTCGATGGCATATTGATTATTTTGAATTAAAATTACTTAAGAAACGGCCAATGTAAGAGGGATGCTCTGATTTTCCTCTCTGTCGCCCTGAAGGCAGGAAATCAACCTCTCACGTGAAAGGTGCACTCCTTGTATCTGGAGGTAGAAGGACACCCTGATCATGGACGACTGGGAATTTGGGCTGAGACGCTTGCATAAACAAACCTTATTTCTTCTTCTAATTTACAAGCCCAAACTCTGTTTAGTTTCTTCACTAACTGGGCACCTCAAACCTAAGTTTCTTCATCCTGTCAATTCCTCACAAATTTATTCTGTGTAAAAAAGTATAAAAGTAGCCTGCTTTGGCCACTTCTTAGGTTCCATTTCTATGAGTCCTTCATGCACATGAATTAAAATTTGTTTCTTTTTCTCCTTTTCATCTGTCTTGTGTCCATGTTACTATTTGTCTCTCCACAAGAACTCAAGAGGGGTAGAGGGGGAATTTCCCCCTCCCTAAATAACGACTCCCAGTTATGACTTTTCTCTCTCATATATTCCATTGTTTTTTCTCAACTAGATCTTTCTCACCATAATTTCATTATGCTTCAATGTCTTGCAAAAACAAAACCAAAATACTTCCAGTCCCATGTTTCCAGCTACCATTTTCTCTCTACCAGTTTGTTTAGAAACGTGCTTGGGAAAGAGATGTGTCTGGCATTGCAGGGGGAAGCTCCATAAATATTTGTTGAGAGAACGAATAAGTGAAAGGATGAAAAACTGAAAAGGGTTAGTGAATCACTGCCTTCAGTGTAAGTCAAATGTGTTATGTATTGTATACTCTTCCCACAAAGCACTTCTACATATGGTCATAGAGAAATACAAATATGAATAACCGTAATAATAAAAGCCCACAGTTATTGAGGACCTGTACTGGGATGGCTACTGCGCTAGCACTTTACACACATTTACCCATTACTTTTCACAATAAGCCTATGAGGTCTGTACTCTTCAATCCTTTTCCGGCCCAGGAAGTTGGAGCACAGAGAGGTCTGGGCAGCCCCTGCTGCCGGAATCGAAACCCAGGCAGCTGGCTCCCACCAGCTTCAGGGAGAATCCTTGTTTTATCTTTCCTCTCATCACAAGTGGTAAAAGTTATTTTATATCTTTAAGTTGACGTTTAAATAAGGAAGGCCGTGTGACTGTGTGGAAAAACAATGTCAAAAGGCCTGAATCCTTACTCTTTCATTACCTTGCAGTGAGTCACTTGGCCTCTCTGTTGTTTTGCTGGTTGTTTTTTTTGCTTGTAAAACTGAAAAACGGGGCTGAAAGATCTCTTGAGTGCCTTCATTTAAAAGCTTTGTCAAATGTAAAGTGCTGTTTAAATGTGAATTAGAAGTTTGGTTTCATGTTCTTTGGAATACACTTCATCTTTAAAGGACAAGCCATCATTGTGAAGTACCATACGTGGCTTCCATAACTACCCAACCTCACAACTTCCAATCAGTTTTCCAAGAGAGCCCAGTAAATAATGTTTTCTGGACCACGGCTGCAACTTCATTTGCTGTGTGCTGATATTACTTTATTTAGGAAAAAAGGTAAAGATTCTATTTCTGGTCAACATTGAGTTTTTTTCTTTTCAATAAAATTTCATTTTTTTTTCTGAATATAAGAGGAATAAATGCTTATGATATAACAAATAGAAAAAAAGAAAAGAGGGAAATAATAATCATCTAGAAATAATCCCTGTTAAAATTCTGGTGTATTTTTAAAAACATAACTGAGATCTTCTTTTAAGTTACGCGATTTGTATCCTGCTTCTTTTTACTTCATGTATTATAAACATTTTGAGAAACTGTCTTTCAACGTTGCAGTTTGCATGACAGGAAATAACCAACTCCCCCTGGAGAAAAATTAAAGCAACCGGTGGCAGCCTCAAATCTGACTTAAATTTGTCACAATAGTGATTCCATTTCCTTCTTCGTGGGGACAGTTGACAAGTGTCCTCAGCTGTCACCACCACACCCTTCTCTTTCTTATCAAAGAACACAAGGTCGGGTGATGAAATGAGCAATTTGTCACTCGGCACATTCTGCCAGAACAGTAGGAATATTGAAAAACAGTTGAAAAGTTGCAAAATCTAGTATTTAGGTGTATAATTACACATTTCTTGTTAAGTTATAGAAACATTTGTTCAATGATATTGAAGCATTTCATACCAAAAAGGGAATTGTCTAAATGTACTATAAAAAGAAAATAATGATTATAATGTAAGAAAAATACTTCATATGAGTAACTGGCACTTAAAAGGAATGTATGGCATACATGTATTGCCTTTGAATATTAAAATGCATATATAAAGAAGAATTATAGTCCAGGATGGTTAAGAACTTGTGCTCTGGCATTGTATTTTTGAGGTTTGAATTCTGACTAACAAGTTATTTCCTGGGAGAGTTATTTCTCCTCTTTGGGCTTCAGTTTCCTCATTTTAAATAGCAGTGCCTACTTCATAGGGATCTTGTGGGGATTAAATAAGCCGATCTGTGCAAAGTATGTAATACAATGTCTGGAACCTAAAGGCTCCACACATCTTAGCTATTATTATTATCATTTGATATGATATGTGTGTGGCATAACTGACCTATGTCAGTGGTTTCCAAATACTCATAGAAGGTCCAGGTTTGCTGCATCAGATCACCTCAGGATGTTTTGAGAATATACTATCTGGAGATTCAGGTTCAAAGAGTTTGCAGTTACAGTGTGATGGATAGTTTCTTGGAGATATGGTGGGAGCACAGAAGCGGGAATAATTAGTTAGCTGGGAGGGTTGAGGGAGTCTTCACAAAGGTCATAATGCTGGGCCAGAGCTCGAGCGGTGAAGACAGACAGACAGCTCTCCCTATCCGCAGGTTTCGTATCCGCGAGTTCCGCATCTGCGGACGAGGAGGACGGATTGTAAGGGATTTGATCATTCGCCGATTTTGGTATCCGCGTGGCCCAGGGCTCCTGAAACCAATCCCTTGTGGATACGGAGGGACGAATGTAGATGTCTCCTAGGAGGAGGTGGCCAGGTAGGCGTATACTCAGCAGAGGCAGTAGGTACATCCAAAGTTAAACTACATCTATTGAGGACCTATTAGGAGCCAGACGGGCTGCTGGACACATTGATCTCATTTACCTCTCACCGTGACCCAATGAGTCTGATGTTACAATGTCCTTCCATATGTGTGGACATAAAGTAGTTTGAGCATCTTTCCCACACTCACAAAAGATGTAAGATTGAAACTCAGGTCTGACTTGCAAGTTCATCGTCTTTTTGCCAGTCTCCTTTGCTGACTGCGGTTCAGTGGGTGCGGGGATCTAGGTGGGCAGCCATGGTGGACCCGGCAGAGAAGCAGCCTGCGGGGGTGTGAAGGCCTCTTATTTCTAGTGCTCGCAGCAGCCTTCCTGTGCTTCTCGGCCTTGGGGAGCCTTGCCTGAGAGGGCTCCACCGCCAGCCACCTGCATCCTGGACCTGGGGTTAAGCACCTCCTAGGTTAAGGCTGTTGTGGTGACCGTTGTTAGGTGCAGTGACATTGGCCACCTTCCCTTGGGATTTTCCTCTGTAATTGCTGCCCCTTTCCTCCGCATGTGTTCTACTGCCCTCCGTCCTAAGGTTACTTATCAGTAATAAACCACCCAGGTGCCCCAAGGCAATCTGGTTTGCTAGTTAGAAAGAAATCAAGATCTTGATCTTGTGTGTTAACCGTGAGATCTCAGTTTGGAAACACACAAAAGATTTTAAGGATGGAAACACTGTATTTTTCCATATATAGTTCAATGGGGACCATGGTGAGTCTTTTAGATCTTCTGAAACTTTGAGAGTAGGGTGGCAATCAGAGGACATAACCCCTCATTTTGTTTATTTAATGAAGCCACAAGAGATCGGCTGTGACTGCTTCTGGGTAGGTTGAATTTAATTTTATTTAACAAACAAGTCATTCTAGCTCAGTGACTCAGAGGGAAACTTCAGTCAAAAAAACTTGACTTACTCTTGCTTCCCTCTATATTTTACTGTCTCCAGAAATCCAAAGACACCACTATGCCAGAAATACTCCAGGTGGGTTAGGGTTTTATTCAAGGAAATGCTGCAGTAGAAAATTGCCATTTCTCTGTGCTGTGTTCAGGTGAGTCAGCAAACCCTCTGGGCTCTGATATAAGCAGCCACGTTTGTACCAAATAGAATCCATGAGGGGAGGGTTGGGGAGAGGTGTCTGAACTGTGATGTCTAAATTATTTCTCACAGAGGAAAAGAAATTGCTGGTGAAACTTCCTTCCTTGTGGGCTTTCTTGTCAACTGTCTTGTGCTTTGCTAAATCAAGCTTATTCTAAACTAATACTCTAGGAGCATTTGAACAAAGTAGTCGTTGATTTTGTGATACCTATTCTGGCCATATGGCTCATGGACGGATGTGACTCCCAAGTGGAGCTTCCAAAACAGGCCTCTCTGCCCTGCACTGCAATCCCTTATTTCCAGCTTTCTCCTGGACATTTCCACTTGACTCTCCTGCAAACAACTTGTCCTGACTGAGCTCACTATACTTTCCCCACCACCCTCCACTTTCCTCACCACTGACCTCACCTCCAGATTTTCAGATGACCAGACCAACCCCTGGAACGCCCAGTCTTCAGTATCAGCATTTTATCTCCTTTTCTCCACATCATGTCTGGATTTATACTTTATTTCTACTGCCATCATAGCCTGCCACCTGACTATATTCCTTTTGATTCATTGGGTCTGTTCCCCCTAACATACGGATGTGACTTAATTTTCTGAAACACTACTTAATTCACGTTTTTCTTAAAATTCTCTAGCGATCCTCTTTGCTTTATGAATCAAGTTCAAATCCTCTATCTTGGCATTCCAAGTCTTTTCATTTTCTCTCTAGTCAACGTATTTTACTACTTTTTGGACCTTCTTCCTACTCAGTGCTTAATATCTCCCATATGTCAGCTCAGTCTCGCTTCTAGGCAACTCCTGAACCAGCCAACACTGCTGTATCTTTTAGATTTCAGCATGAGACCATAAAGTCCTGTTCTCCTGCTCAGGGCAATTCCGTAATCTCTGCCTTCTCTTGTCTCTGATTTACTGTCCAGTGTCATTTACTTAAGAACTAGTTCATTTATGCTCTTGTATGGTCCTTGGTATAATGTATATTTGTCTTATCCATCTAATAAGGTTGTTAGTTCTTTGAGGGTAGAGGAATATCTAAGTTTCCTTTTAAACACTCGGAATCTTCAGCCCAGGGATGTAGTAGGTGCCATCCCACCACCCCCAGTCCTTGTTGCCTGGAAAGGAATTATTTGGATATTTGTGTCTGGTGCATCCGGCAGACTCCAGTCCATTGTCATCGGAGACAGGAGCCAGCCATCATGTAAAACGCTGTCTCAGCCCACGGCACCTTGGCCTCACGGCCTGCTGGGCACAGAGCGAATGTTTGGTGAAGGCGTGGATAACAGCCCAGAGGAAATACTGGGCTCACGGATTCAATTTTCTGTTTTTCATCACTCAGATAAAAAATCAATTTGTTAAATGATGTCAGCCAGGTTAATAGAAGGCAGTTCTGGCTTTAGAGGGTGAAAACTCTTTCTTTTTGAATATGGTTTTCCTCAGACAGTCAGGGCTACTGCATGATCTCTCCTGACTTCTCTGGCTCCTCCTTGAATATTGCATCCCCCAATAACATTTACAGCTAGTGGAGTAGAAGGGTGGACGACTCTTTCCTGGTTCCTGAGGTCCTGAAGCCCTAAACACTGGCCTCTGTGTGCAGCCCTCCTTCACATCATCGTTGTTTCAGAGCTGCTCATGTTTTAGTTCCTCCGGAAAGCCTTCTCTCATTTCCCAAGATAGAGTTAATTCTTCCTTTCTTTAACTTCCCCCAAGTTGATCACGCTCTCCTCCGAATCTCGTTTACACATATGTTTCTCGTATTATGTGTACTCTTATTCTAGACACATGTATTATTAGATGTGTCAGTCATATCAAAATGTATTTGCTTATGTCTCTGTAAATTCCTTGAAGGCAGTGGTTATGTCTCACGTATATTCGTGTCTTTGGGGCCTGGCATACTGCTTATCCTAAGAAGTAGTCCGCTGATGGCCAGTGATAAACAGTGAACGGGAGCGAGGGAAACAGTGTGGACACCATCAGGTCTGTCTTCTGCAGTGCAGTGGCGTTTCGGTGGCTGACCATCCTACTGGTCTGGCGCTTCCGCATCTGAAGTGCTGGGAGCCTGCAGCCAGAAACCCCGAGTGCCCATCACGGAGTACGTTCCAGGTGAGTCAGAAGGCATCACAACCACAACCACAACCAACGCCTTGCCTTTCTCCCAGGGGAAGGCAAATATTGAACTTTGAAATTGTGGGGCGTTAACCTTGGAGAAGTCTGAGCTGATCCCAGCCAGCGCCTCCCTCCTCTGTTTGGGGAGCACAGGGCTGGGGGCCGGGGTTTGGGGCTGGTGGGATATCATCCTCTGAGCATGACTCCTTTCAAATCACAGTAACATTTTTTAAAGGATGTTTTTATTTTATTTTCTGTTTTTAATATATATATATTTTTGGCCGCGCTGCGCAGCATGTGGGATCTTAGTTCCACGACCCGGGAGCAAACCCATGCCCCCTGCAATGGAAGCACAGAGTCTTAACCACTGGACCGCCAGGGAAGTGTCTATTTTCTGTTTTTAAATGTTTATTTTTTAAAACAATTTGAGATATAACGACATAGAACATTGTGTAAGTCTAAGGTATACAAACGTGTTGATTTGATACCTTTATGTATTACAATATGATTACCACTGTAGCGATAGTTAACACCTCCATTCCTTCACCTAGTTATCATTTCTTTTTTGTGGTGAGAACAGTTAAGAGCTCTTGGCAACTTTGAAGTATATAATACAGTACTGTTGACTAAAATCACTATGCAGTGCGTTAGATCTTCAGAACTTATGCATCTATTACTTGCAAGTTTGCACCCTAAACAATATGTCAGCTGTCACATTGTAGTTTAGGTTCTTTACATTTTGTGTGGCTCTCATAGGTAACATTAAAAGTTATCATTCAAGGGCGGGTGAGGGGAGGGATAAATTAGGAGGTTGGGATTAACATATACACACGACTATATACAAAATAGATAACCAACCAGAACCTTCTGTGTAGCACAGGGAACTATACTCAGAATTTTGTAATAACCTATAATGGAAGAGAATCTGAAGATAGTATGTATATTTATATTTATATCTATATCTGAATCGCTGTGCTATACACCTGAAACTAACATGATGTTGTAAATCAACTATACTTCAATTTAAAAAAAGTTATCTTTTAGAAGATTACTGAAAGGCTGTTACCATCTGCCACGAATTCTCTCTTAGAAAACGGAGTTTATAATCAAATTGCCGCCCCTCCCTCTTTAAGATGGGGATATCACTTAGCACCAGATGGTTTGTAACATGCAGGGTGGCTTTTGGGTGACTCATTTTGTGAATGTATTTTATATTTCTGCAGGGTGTAATGTGTTTAGATGGAAGCTTTTAAAAAAGCATTAAAAAAAAAAAGCATTTGAGTCTCTGGGTCAATTCTTCATAAAAAGGTCAATATATATATGTTTGCAAATATTCTGTGTTGGAAATAATGATCAAAGGAAAATATTTTGGTAGTGCTACTAAAATTACCTCATGCTTGTGCAGCTAAAATGGCCCTGCCTGGAGAGGCAGATCTGGAGGAATAGAACTTTAAACATCGAGATTAGCAAATTAACTGACAGGAAAAGCCAAATAGCCAATTAACCTACTATTGCACAGCCCCGGGGCTGGTCTCGAGCTCCAGGCTCTCTGTGGCAGCTGATATCTGGTGCCCTAAAACCTCCAGCTGATGCTCCTTCTTTCTCTCAAGCTCCACAGTCACTGGGCATGTTTGTTTTGTATGTCACTTCCTTTGCTGAGCCAGTGTGGAAATCACATCGTGTTGCTCTGAAGTGGTTGCCACGGGAACATCTCCACCTAGTCATTATCTACTCAGGCTCCTGATTATATTAAGCCAGGAGACAGAGATGTAGCAGGGGTCACTGGAGCCACCTGCTCTGCAGAAACTGTAATTGCTTCTGCGACGTTCATCTCTGGCCACCCGTCTCTCCGAACACTCCTCTACATTTTCCCCTCTCTCGTTTCCCCCCAAAGTCAGTAAATGAAGTCAGTATATAGGAAATCAGCATGGGGATAAGATGAGCCATTACATTCCCATCCCTCCTGCCCTCCTCCAGTTCTCTGTTTTAGAACCTCATGTGGATTAAAAATAACTGTCACCCTTTTTTCACATTCTGTTCTGCCCCTCCATGCTTAGAGATAAAGATGACTCTCTTCTTTAAAAGTCTATAATTCCTGTGTCCCACACAATGGTGCTGAAGTCACAGTTTCCTGCTACTTATCCAGAGAAGCTTCTAGAAATTCACATAGATGCCTCTTTTCTAAATTGTATGAAATATCAATAGGACCTGAAACTGGCTATTAACAAGTAATTTTATCTCACATGTTTCTATTGATCTGGATGAATTCCTTATGAGGAGGATTTTCTGATCTTCATTCTCAGATTGCATGTGACATAGGAGGGGTGTTGTCTCAGAGTACTTTTTGGGGGAAAAACCATACAATCCATTGGCCTTGTAATTTATTGTCCAAATAAGGATGTTTTGGGAGTTGAAAAGTGGCATTATTAATGGGTATGCCTAGACAACAGGTGTAAATTAGGACCATCTCCGGCAAACCAGGTATATATTGTCACCTTAAATGTAGATGACAGGTACATGGGCATGGTAGTACTATGCCCTCACAGAATATGGGGAAAGGAGCACCTCTTGCAAGAAAAATGTGTGCATTTAGAAATTATACTTGCGGAGTTTAAAATCTGGATCAGCAAGAGTTTCCCTTTTTGTTTATACTTCTACTGCATGTAAATTTGGTTAATGTGAGACCATTCTTAATGTAACGTGATGGCACTGGGAATTGAAAAGGAAAAAAATATGACATTAACAAAGGAAAACAGACTGGACTAAATGTGCCTATATTGATGTCATAAACTCTTTTACCCCGATTAAAAATCTAACTTAAACGTTGGTAACTTTTTTCTGTAAAGGGCCATATACTCAGTATTTGGGGCTTTGCGGGCCATATGGTCTTTGTTGCAACTACTCTGCTGTTGTAGGGTGAAAGTAGCTGTAGGCAATATATAAATGGATGGGCATGGCTGCATTCCAATCAAATCTTGTTGACAACAACAGGCAGGGTAGGGACGCAGATTTGGCGCATGAGCTGTCGTTTGCCCATCCTTGTTCTAGTTCTCTGTTTGAATATCTAGAGACTGTTCTGATAGAAGGAAAGTTATGTTAGATATGAATTCTGATGTCTCCTGTCCTGTTGTGACAGGTTGGGGGCTGTGGCTAGTGGGGCCCATGGAGAAGTACAATGGGTCTTACTACTTAGTGTACAGTTTTGCTTAGGCATGTTTCAGCCATTCAAGGCATAGCTGAGGTGGGTGGTGGAGGGTAAGCCATCAGGGACACTCTGGACAGGGAATGGCAGCCATGTAGGTTTCAAAAAGCCTTTCAGGAGGAATGCTGTAGGGATGCAGACACAGGGAAGAGAGGCTACGGTGATTCAGTTTTTCGTACAAGCTTTTTTTTTTTTAAAGTCCTAGATGAGATTCTACCTTGGGAGAGTGTGCAGAACTGCAAGCACCTGAGGAAAATGTGTCTGTGCCTATTCTTCGAAAAAACTGACTCAAAATTAAGGTAAATTACATTTAAAAATCACTTTAGTTTGGCACTTATCACGTAGAATTGGAATCAGCTGGTAAAACTAAAAGCTTTAGGAGGAAGTCTCAAAATATTCTCAGGGGTTTATTTCAAATTTTTTATAAAGTTATATTTAAAATGTTTCCCTTTAGGCAGAAAGCACACACTAACAACTCAGGCAAACCACAGCAAGGACATGAAAGAGATCAAAGAGAATTAAGTAGACTGTATATGATAAGGCAGTAGGAGATGTGACACATGTATTATATCTTATGTGACTCTATATAACATAGATATGCACACATCTGCTGCTACTTGGTGACAATCTGCTTTAACTGTAGACTAAGGAAACTGTGGAGAGTGACCACAGTAATGTCATTGGTTCTAGACAATGGAATGGGTAGTATCACAAATAAGGAAAAATCTCAGAGGGCTTCAGTTCTATCTGATTTGTTTGGTTAAAGGAAGAGGATGATTGACATTTATAATTATTTAATATAATCTTTTCAAGGGGACCCTTTAATTGGTCAGTTAACAGGAGTTACTAAGATGTCAATAACTCTAAAGAGAATATCCTTTCGGATCTTGTAGTCTATCTTGGGATGTGGTTTTCTGTATAGAGGAAAAAAAATTGAGACCACTTAGAAAACAAAGTACAGTGAAGGCAAATTATTATTGCCTTAGCATATGTTACTGATAAAGAAATACGAGTGAAAGAGTTATCCAGAGTGGAGTGCTGAGCAGAGGAGAAAGGGAATTGCAGGATGGATGGCCAACACTCACTCGGCAGGTGGGAGGTCATGAGCAACAGGCAAGGTGAAATGGGGATGGAGGGCAGAGAGTCAGGGGAAGGAGGCTAGGGTTGAGTCCAGGTACCAGGAAGTTCCTGGAGGACCTACGGCAGAGGGATGACAGGATGGCATCTGCTTACAGATGGTCTAATATTATGTTGTGAATAATATAACAGCGAAGTATTATCTGCATTGAGTTTCTCTTCAAATTTTTATAATTTCCAGTTTTTTTCAGCTTAAAAAGTGAAACAAAGTATTAAAAAAAAATCCAAGTGTTACAGAAACCTAAGATGTAGACAGTTAAATATTCCATAATCCCACCTGCAAGGATAACTATCATTAGTAGTTGATGTTGCTCATTAACACTAAGATAAACAGAAAAAGTTTATCATTTGGAACCTTGGAATTTTAAGGAGAAATGTCTCCTATTTTCCTAATTTGTTCATGGCGTATATTAGGACCCATGATATAACATCTCATTTATTGAAAAGAGGCTTTTTGGTTATTTTCTGCCTCTGACCCTAGGTATGTGATGCCGTTGAGAGTCCTGGTCTGTATAAGACAGTGAATTGGACCCTTGCTTATCCCCGCACTGCTTGGTGGGACCATATGGCTGGGACCTGGAAATCCATACAGGCTAGGGGCTGTCAAAAGGATAACTTCCATGGGTAGCTGGAACAACGCGTTTAGGGTTATAAGGCGGGGTAAGAGACACCATCAGAGCTCCCCATAGGCTGTAACCAATATTGCATTAGTCTAGGAACTCGACTGTATCCTCTAAAATGCATTTTTTTGGGTCTGGGTGGGGGAAGTGGTCTCTAGTATGAAAAGAGTTACTCCGAATCCCTGTGTCTCTGACAGAGCTGAAAAAACAGATACTGTACAGTGATATGGGAGGTGGACAAACCAGGAGAAATACACATGTCCATCTTTCACTGGCCTTTGGCAGATCTAAGGATCAGAAATAGCAAGTTGCAATTTCTCCTAGTAATTTTCAGGGGTCAAGGTAAATCAAATTACCTCTTGAGTTGAACTCGTTTATGCCAAAGGAAAGTAATATTTTGTGGGTACAACCCAGCACTTTGAAATTTATGGATGAGAAGCGCTATGAGAACCACATACCGAAAATCTTGGAGCAAGTTGTGAAATTTATCCATTTTCTTCATTCCCCACCCCCAAGTCCCAAGTGAAGGATGATTGTGACAGTTAGAAGACATGAAATCTGGAGGGGTGACTGGTACTGGTTCAGGTTTCCAAAGGAACATGAAATTAAGAGAATTATAAATCAGAGGTGGAGCAGATCTCCAAAGGAGGAATAGTATATGAAGGGGAAAGTTAGAAATAAATGAACTTCTGAAGTAGTCACACTGGAGGAAGCAGCAGCAAGTGCAGGCTGAAAGGACTTTGCCGTGGTGAAGCGTTTTACCAGGGATGCAAGAACAGACCTCAGGACTTAGATTAGATAAAGAAAGTAAAATTAGATAATGGATGGTTACTAAGGGCAGCTGTACAGTAGGTTACCCTGTGGGGTTTTAAAAATAAAATAGAATCTCCTCTAGTCTAGTCCCGGCTGAAGGTGGAGAGAATGTCCTGGATAATGAAAGGAATAGCTTCCTCGTGTCAGGCTTCACTGTTTTCAAGATTTACGTTTCTAAAGCTGGCGTGATTTCACTGGACCCTCATTGAAGCTCTGTGAGGTAGGGCAGGGCCCGAATGACTTCACTACTAAGGAAATCTAAAGACCAAGGGTTAATTTGCAACTGGGCAGGGAGAGATGGAGGAAGGAAGGCGGACCTCCAAGGGTTTTGAAGTTCAGAGGGAAATGAGAATTTTTTTTTCAAGGAAACATTTGTTCCTTTCCAGGTACACTTGATTACTCACTGTTAAGGAGGCGGAAGTCAATGAATGGGTAGGAGCCGCGGCGTTCAGCAGGAACCCCCGTCTGACCCCTCAGTCGTACATCTCCTAGAAAACAAAATCCAAGCAAATGTTTGAAAACGTTGCCAAGTGTATTCACTTTTCCTCTGTAAATCCTCCTACCCACTTATGTCACTGGAACCTACACCAAATAACAGGGGAAAAATGATTCCATTCACCTTGTTTAAGAGAGCGCTATGTGGGAAGGGATATTTAATGAATGCTGAGTGTAGTGAACTTGGCAATATTCTAACAAATGAAGCAGCACTCCTTTCTATTTGCCTGGAAGATAGGTCTGTGAACATTTTGGTAACTTACAAAGTTTCCATAGTCCTTTTTATTCTTCCTAGTGCCATAAAGATGAAGCATCTTAATCTGGAGGACAAAACGGTGTGCTGGGATTATAGCTTTTATTCTAATTAGAAGTTTTAATTGCCCACAGTGCTATTTTTCTTGGTTTCAGCACAGTTTTTGTTTTTGTTTTTTTTCCGGCTGGCATCCACCTTACTTGTTTCTCAGGTTGTATCATTCATTGACCTGCTTGAGAATCTGCTCAGATCAGGGCCAGTCTAGCTCCGGGTACTTTAGACCCTCAGTCTCCCTTGCACTTATGAGTCTGTAGAATTTCTAGCCCTTATTCATTTGTAGGTTTCCTTTAATGTCTGTGTTCACCTTCCCTGATTAAGGAAACTAGTGAAGTTGAGTGGAAAGGTTTCACGTGGACTTCAGAACAAGGTAGACCTTGGATAAACCTGGCTCAGACACTTGCTAGCTGTGTGAGCTTAGAAAATGTATTTCTCTGAGCCTCAGTTACTTCACTTCAAGGTGTCATTGGTTGGAGAATCTGAAATAACACTTGCTGCCTGGAAATAAATGCTGATTTTCCTTCTACAATCCTGCAAGGCAGGGATCATGCATATTATGTGTTTTGCATTTCTCTGTAGTGCTTTGTGTGTTGTCTGGTACTTAGCAAACTCTAAGTGAATGTCTTCTGTTAACAAGAATAGATATAATGACCAAATTCACCAATTAGTACATATAATACGGAATCAGAGGAGAGGTAAAAATATAGTAGACCTAATATATTTCCGGAAGACTTGAATTGGGGAAGGTTTCAGTTCCAAGAGTGATGCTTCCATTTCCATAAACCACTCTTTCCAAGACAAGAGGTGGCACTAGGGCCTCAGCCTACGAGTACAGAGCAGGAACAGTCTTCTCTCATTAACTCCTGGAGTTAACCAGAGCCTGGATGAGATCTCCATCAGCTATAACCCATGCAATTGACAGTGTTTAAAATATCCCTCACAGATGGGCCTTGTGTACACATGGGCTTGTAAACTGTAAGCTGTGAGCCCTTGGGCTATTCTTTGCTTTGAATTTTATACTGATGCTTTATTTAATGTTTTGTATAATCTGATACTGTAGTGTCATATTGATATTAAAGAACATTACAATTTATGGAACACAGTAAAGTGGGAGGAGGAGAGAAGAGATGGAAAAGTATATTTAAAAATATGAATATAATCTGACATTAAAAAAGAGAATGCTAGTATTTGATAAATTCGTGGGGCTGGATGGTCAATAGTCATAGGAAAGCCACCAGAAAAAGCTGAGGAGTTTTCCTCTCCTCGAGTTGTCTTCAACACCTTATGTTTGTAACTTTCTACAGAGTTTACAAAGCACTTTCACAAACATCACTGTATATTTATTTTCTTGTTTTTCTCATTGGATCTTCACAATAGCCTTGTGAGGAGAGTCATATTATTACCCTTACTTTGTAGGTGAGAAAATAGAGGCTCAGAAAAGAGGGTGAACGATTGCTATTCACCCTACTGGCCCCAGCTCAGGACTCAGACCCCTTAAAGGCACTCAGTAGACTGACTTTATGTATGTTTAAACTTTTATTATTTTATATTGAAGTGTTGTTGATTTACAATATTATATTAGTTTCAGGTGTATAGCATAGTGATTCAGTGTTTTTACAGATTATATTCTTTTAAATGTTATTACAAGATAATGACAGCAATTCCTAGTGCTATACAGTATATCCTTGTTGCTTATCTATTTTATACATAGTAGTTTGCATCTCTTAATCTGATAACCCTATCTTTCTTCTTTCTCCCCTCTTCCTTCTGCCCTCTGGTAACCACTGGTTTGTTTTCTGTATCTGTCTCTTTCTGTTTTGCTATATACATTCACTTGTATTAATTTTTAGATTCCACATATAAGTAATATCATACAGTTTTTGTCTTTTTCTGTATGACTAATTTCACTAAGCATAGCATTCTCTAGGCCCACCCACGTTGCTGCAGTGACAGAATTTCATTCTTTTTTATGACTGAGTAATATTCCATTGTGTATCTATACCGTATCTTCTTTATCCATTTGTCTATTGACTTTAATTGACTGCCTGAGTTTATGGTGCTTTAAGCTTATAATTAGCAGGGCCAGTCCTTAAATCTAGCTTGTTAAACTTCATAGGCAAAGATCTCTCCTCTCAATACCATTGATTTTTTGTCTATGAAGTGTGCGCACCTGGTTTTTAAAGTTAAAAAAAAGTCATAGACCTCCACATGATAGAAGCTGTGCTTTTAGTATTTATCAAGAAAATACAGCATGTTAAAAATGATACAACAAATGCAGCACTGCCTTTGAATGAATTTATATTTTATGAGTGACAGTAAGATAGACACACACTTGAAAACCTAGAAAGACTGGGACTTCCCTGGTGGTGTAGCGGTTAAGACTCCGCACTCCCAATGCAGGGGGCCCGGGTTCGATCTCTGGTCAGGAAAATAGGTCCCACATGCATGCCACAACTAAGAGTTTGCATGCCACAACTAGGGAGGCAGCAAGCCACAGCTAAAGAGCCAGCCTGCTGCAACTAAGACCTGGCTCAACCATATAAATGAATAAATAATAATAAAAGAAAACCTCTGCAGAGATGAGACTGTCTTCATTTGGTCTAAAGCTGGCTCGGCTTGTGGATTTGTTCACCTGTTGTGTCATCCCTTTGGGCTTCTCCTATGGGTTGCAAGCTCACTAATTGGAACTCACTTCCTCACTGGTATTTGCTTCTCAGTGTTACCAAAGAGTTCATCCTGACTTTGTAGTTCTGAAGATACTATTTTGCCAGAAATTTTCTGTCTAATATCAATGTGGGTTTTAAAGCCTCTTCCAGAGTTTATTCCATCTGTCCATCTGAGGGTCTAAGGCAGAGGTGGCCCGTCCTCATGACTTTAGATTTAGACTTCAGATTTAGATAAATCGTGAGGAGACAGCACCAGGTGGCGGAACGGGTAAAGGGGGGGGTGGTGGTGATACGCTGAGAGTCAGGAAACTCTTGTTACTGAGAGGATCAGAATTTTGCCACCTTGGTGACCTTGGGCAAATCAATAACTACTTCGAGGTCCAGTTTTCTAATATTTAAATTTGCATTATATAGCATTCCCCCCCATCTCCCCACAGGATTGTTGTGAGGAAATTATCAGGTGCCTGAAAAATAACATGACGATTAACATTATTGAATACTTATGCTGTGTTGAGCATTTCACATGCGTTATCTCATATCATCTACCCAACAACCCAATGAAGGAGGTATTATTATTATACCGTTCACAGATGAGGAAACTGAAGCTAATGGAAATTTGATATTTTGTCTGTGCTCAGAGCTAGTGAGTGGGGAGCTCGTGCTCAAACTCAGAACTGGCTCCAAAACCCATGTTCTTAACCAACCCTGCTCCTATAGCATCAGGATAAAAAAACTGTATAAACAGTTAAGCATTAACTTTTTATTGCATAATGTATGCTCTGATTGCTAGTTGCCCATAAACCAAATATATATTCATCATGATTCCAGGAAACTAAATACCAGGGGAATCTACCCCCTTGATGAATTTGAGATTCAATCAGATAGATGCTGTTTATTCAAATAGCAGTTCAGTGGAAATGGGCTGCATGAATAAGACGACCAAATCCTGCTCTGGATCAACAAGGCATTTATTATTTTCAAGTAAGAAATGGAAAGCGATTATTAAAAGTATTATTCAGCAGAACTCAAATGACCTGGCAACTAATTTACCGAAGCTCTTAATTAAGATAATTTTTTTATGATGCCAGCCCACTTCTGAGAAAAAGAGACAAGTAACAGTGAAGCATGTTGATAGAAAAGATACCTAAACAAACAAACAAAACAAATCAACAGCAACAACAACAAACTACAAAACCCGAAAGGTTCCGTTGCAGTGTTTATTCTTTCTGTAACTATTATTATAGTCTTGGAAGCAGATACTCATGAACCTAACGATGGCCTTTAGGTGTGGCAGCTAATTGCTTTGAAGAAGGATGAAATCATATTAAAAATACTAATGAGGCAGGAGGCAGGACAACTGTAAGTGGGCTAACAATGCATTTTAGAAATTCTTCAACATGAAAAGTTAAATACAAACAAACCAAAGATTCCGTAGCTTCAGTGTTCTATTGAATCAAAGCTTGAATGGGGTAAAACGAAAGTTTTCAGTATATATTTCTCATATAGAAAGTTCTTGCTCCTTCTCCCTGCTTTCATGAGCCCCTTCTGATATTAAATTGCTTCAATATGCTCGTGGGAAGAGAGAAATCATTCAGTAACCATGGTTCCTGGAGGAGCAGAGGCCACTGGTCCGAAGAACAGAACGAGTGGCGTCCTACTGCACTGCTTTTACTGGCCCACGGTCTCAAGCAATCATCTGTTTACCTAAGGCCTTATATCCAAGCTAAACAATTACTTTGACTATTCATTAGACCCTTGTTTAACTGAAGCAAATTTTTTTCTGGCAAACGGAAGGTGCAGTGGAAGCAGGGAGGAAGCGTTGACAGCTCAGAATCGTGTCCTCGCTCTGTTCTTATTGTGTGCCAAAAGGAAACAAACAGCGGGGGAATTCTTATTTTGAAAGGGCTGCTTCTCTTTTGCCCCTTCAGGCCGAAAACATAACATGTCGTCCTCGGGTATTTAAAGCTGCCAACACAGGCAGAGAGCTGAGACAGCCACTCACCCTCCCGGGGGACGAGGTTCCAGGATGGACCTCTTGCCCACTTGGCCTCTCAGGCCGTTTCTGCTTAATAAAAGCTTGGGAGGGAGTAGACGTTATGTGGCCTCTTATGTAACTGGCAAAGAGGGTGGAGACGCTGACAGCGATGACAACTTACAGTGGCTGAAACACGGGCCACATGACGAGAACCAGACTTTGGCCCCAGTCATGGTGTCAAGGTCATTTCAGGGTGGGGAAAAGAAGCGAGAAAGGAACAGAGCAGTAGCTACTGTGCTCTGATGGCCTCTGAGACGAAGGAAGAAGATAACGAGAACAGCTGCAGGGACCACGGGATAGACATTCATGGGGCACCACAATGAACGAGGAAGATGGTCGTAGAGTCAGAAAGGTGCTACTGGGCCACCATTCTGGCAGGAGAGAAGACGCTCCCGTGAAAGGTATCCCTTTGCGCTTCCTTAGACATTTCTAATTCATGTCACTGCCACAAACTTGCAAAATGAAGGCAGAGAGAAGTCAGATCCCCAAATCTCACACTGGAACTTTCAACAGGCTGCACTGCCCCAGAGCTGGCGGCTGTGAATATTTCAGATGACTACTCTCAATTAGCAAAGTGAATTATTTCTCCTAAGACGTTTATCTAGCCAAATAAAAAGGAGAAAGTTTGTGCAATTTAATCACTCCACAGATTTATGGGATAGGACAGGCAGCCAGTGTAGATGAGTCAGGCAGAGAGGGCCGTTCTGAGTACTGTGAGCCCACGTGAGATCCAAGATGGCTGATGACACCCCAGTTTCCCACCCAGAGGTTCAAGCTTCTGCTTTACTTTCCTGAGTGGGGCTGGGCCTGTCTCGTTACTAAGAACCTCTCCAGTGGTCTGTTGCACTAATTGTGTCTTTCTGGGCTGTCGCTGAGAGAGCTTTGTGTGTTGGAAACAGAGGAACCAGGAGTTATTTGTCCAGAAACCATGCTTTTGGCAAAAGGAACAATATAAAGTTTTCCTTGCATGTGCAAAAAGTCCTTTTTTTTCTTCTCTTTGAAAAAACCTTGTACTTTCTGTCAAAATCAGAGAAAGGGAAATTTCACCAAGTTAGAGTTAATGTTCTATTGCCTGTACTTTATTACCTTGCAGCTTTAGAATTATTAAATACTTCGTGACAAATGCACATTTTGGGACTTAAATGCTGCAAAAGTGAATATATAAATAGCAGTGCTTTTATTTTTTAAGGCGGGTATGGTATGTTTTAACTCAGACTAGACATTCTTTAGCTTGATGGTTTTACAGGGGGAAATGAGAAAAAAAGTTACAATCACTAGGAACACAGAAGACTAATAAAAAAAGATATTGAACAAGAAGCAGCAGGAATGCCTAAAGAGAATTCCAAGAAGCTGTAAAAGGACTTAAAAGGACACCAAGCACATGTCTTCTTGCAAAGATTGAGAATAAGGGGAATAATCTGAGGAGTCAGTTTAGGGAATACGTGATCTGGATCTGCCTTAAGTAATGAAAACACCAGTGTAAGCTTGCACATTATTCACTTATTTCTGGGATAACGCTTTTTACCTCCAGAATCTCACCGAAGCAAAGCTTGCTATTTTTTAATAAATGTATAATACACACACACAATGCCTGGCACGTTATAGGCACTCAAAAAAACCTACAAAAAAACAGTAGCTATTATTATTATTTTGTTGCTGTTCTGAGATTCCTGTGCCCTCCCCCACCACAGTAGGTATTATTTAGGAGAATTTCAAAGTCAGGAACTGTTTTAAGGACTGTACATGTATGAGCTGGTTTAGTCCTCATAACTGTCCACCTGAGGTAGGTATGTCTAACGTCCATGTTGTGCTGAGGAACACAGAGTTTGTAAGTCACTGAATTGGGATCAGAAGCCAGGTGGCCTCGGAGCCATTGCTCTCTAAACCACTGCTGTGCAGAGCCAATGTCTCCATTCTTTACAACAGTGACCAGTCAGATCACCCATAATGTTTTTCATGGCTTTCTTGACCTTCCAAGGCTGTGTTTTTCCTCCCTCTGCTGGGCAGGTCAGGGTTAATGAAAGTCAGTACCAAAGCTGTGTCCTGAGGAAATCAAGATGCTTCATGTCTGTACTATAAGCCCAGGACCACAGGGGGTGCCACAGATCATGACACTAGAAGCCACGAGTCTCAGATGATGCAGGTTAGACTACAGGGAGTCTAGACTCCATTGGAGAGCTAGGTATCTTGTAGGGAAGTAGAACTTTTGGGTAAGTGTGTCAGCAAAGGGGCCAATTCTAGAGCAGGCTCTGAGGAGACCCTAGACTAATTCAGTTCCTTTTGATAAATTGTCATGCAAAACATTATACAAAGTGTTGGAAAGTAGGTGGGGAAAGGGAAACACAAATGAACAGAAGATGTCATCCTGGCACTAAGATCATTAATAATCTAGAAGAGATTCATAGAAATGAGTAAATATGGTATAAAGCCAGAAGGAATCTAACTTTTAGTGATACTGGGATATTTGGGTTTGGATCCCTGTCTCAGAAGTGCTGTGAGGTTTTCTGATTTTATATGGATAAATAACTTGCACATTTCTGGGTCTAAAATAACTTCCTAGTCATCTACAAAACTGTTGCAGTTAGTAGAACTGAAAGAGAATCATTTAACATTCAATTAAAAAATTTAATATAATTTTACATTTAAAAGGACTTCACATTTTAGAACAATGATTGAAGGTGTGATTTAGACTGTCATACCAGGTCTTCAGTAAGCAAATTTCTGTGGGTACAGGTGAATAATTTAAATTAGAACACTCTTTCTGAAACCACTTGTCACTAGGAAGAGACGTCCTTTGGATTTCATGAGTATGTTAGCTTTCTGGAAAAAAAATATACATACAGCAGAAGAGGTGGGGGAGGAAGAAGCACAGAATGAAGAGGAGGAGAGAGAGAAGAGGCTACAAAGAAAACGGACACAGGGAGGGACCGAATCCTGCGGCTGAGGGAAAGGGAAGCATCAGAGATAATTTGTAGATTTTTGTCTTGCATAACTGGATGGTTGGTTGTAGCCATCACAGAAAAAGGAAATTCTCACAGAGGAGTCATTTCATGTCCTTCATTTGATAAATGATATTTAATATAAATGATATTTATGAGACATGATATTTTTGGCAGGCAATACAATGGTGAAGAACCTTGGGAACAGTCTTTGCCTCATGGAGTTTACATTCTCTTGGAGGGGACAGCATAGAAGAATTATATGCATAGATGTAAAGTTGCAACTTTGGGTACTGGAACAAAAGAGAGGTCTATTGATGTCAAGAAAGTTACAATGAACTTCACTTTGCTAGGGAGGTGGTTGTGAGCCTCCCCGAGAAGGTGACATTTGATCTGAGATCTTGGGAATAAACAGGAGTTAATTTAAGGTGAACATATGTCCCGATTTGCCCTGGAAAGTCTTGATTTAGGCCTATTGTCTCTCCTGGTGTAATCAGTAATAGTGCCCCTTTCACACTTGGAAGTATTCTGATTGGATCACACATTACATGATTACCCCGAGTGCGGCAATCCAGGCAGACAGGTGTGCATGTCCAAAGGCTTCATTGCAGGAGGATGGTGTGTCTGAGCTCCTGTAACAAGACCTAGTGTGTATCATGGGAAAGAACAAAGCAGATGTGGTGGGGCATGATGCACAATGAGGCTGGAGAGGTGTCAGGGCTTTGCAGGACAGGCTGAGGAGTTTGACCTTATTCCAAAAGAACTAGGAAGCCATGCGATGGTGTTAAGGGGGAGATGATATAACTGGATTCGCATGTTGAAAAAAACAACTTTGGGTGCACAATAGAGAAGGATTGGAAGGGGCAAGAAGGACTAGTTAGGGGATCATTGTATTGATAGTAGTCCAGGTGAGAAGAAGTGGTGGCTTGGAGTATGGTAGTGGTCCTGGCAGAGAAGTGAATAGACTTTAGACATATTTAGTAGGTAGAAATGACATGTGGAATTGCCTGGGAGGTCTGAGGGAGAGGGAAATATCAAGGATAATTCCTAGATTTCTGGCTTTTCGTAACTGGATGATTGATTATGCTAACCACAGAAAAAGGGAATTTTAAAAGGACCAGATATGGGAGAAGTTCATGTGATCAACTTTGGCTACACTGAGTTTAAGTGTTACTGTTATTTCAAAGCAAAAATGTCAAGTAGGCGGTTGGACATATGGGTCTGGACCCATAGGGAATGTCTAGGATGAATATATAAATTTATAAATCAAATAAAACTACAGGCATGTATAAATTTGCCTAGGAAATGAAGTGATAGGTGAATAGGGCCTGGCATCCAGGGTTAAGCAACTCTAACATTTAATATCTTGCTGGAGGAGGAGTCTGTAAAGGAGAAGAGGCAGCCATAAAGATAGGAAGAAATCCAGAAGCTCATTTTGTCATGGAAGAGAGTAATTCAAGAGGGAGGGAATGGCTTTCAGATAGATCTTGCTGAAAGCGTAAGTGAAAGGAGGATTGAAAAAAGTCCATTGTGTTTAGCTGAGTGACAGTAGTGTGAAATAGAAGCAGAGTCCTTTGGGCATCACATGGAGTTGGGAAATTGGGAAGGTTTTATTAAAGAGCCAATATTTAGATGATCTTAAAAGATATGTAAAATTTTGAAATTTTACAGTGTTGGCTTGCAGTCGATCCAGCTATGATGATTGAAATGAAGGGAAGAGATTTTAAGGAAAAAAATCATGCTGATCTTAAGAACATTGGTAATCCATAAGATTGATATTAATAACAAAATATAATTTGAAAATTGCACAGAGGATAAAACAGCCCTGGTCATGAAAATGCCTGCAGATTTTTGCAAAATATAGTGATACCCCATCTAATCACTTCCTATACCTAAATATACTTCAAGAAAAAATAAATAGTCTCCTGGAAATCAGTGTCAAGGAGAGTACTTGTTGGGAAGAAAAGGATGGGCACATTAACGAGAAGAAATATAATTAATAAGATAAAATACCAAGTCCTAATATTGTTGAATAATTTCTTGTTTTCTTGAACTTTGAATAATTTGAGAGAAGTGTTTCAATGTATTGTTTGTTTTCATGTGCTTCTGAACTTCCTGATTCTGGCCGGGAACAAGGACAGACCTGCCAAAATACTGCAAGAAAAGATGTTGCTGATCACGGGCAGGAAATACTCAAAGTCCCACGAGACAGCCTGTTCTTAGGAGACTTCCACATGAAGTCTGCTGACCTCAGAAGGACCATCAGGCCACCACACTCACTGCTGGAGCCTGCTCAGGGTTAGGAGGTGTTTGGGAGTTCTTCATTCCAGGCATCCGTGCCAACATGGCACTGGAGATTCTTTTAAACTCCAAGTGTTGTTCATTTTTTGTTTTTCAGAAGGGAAACAGATGGCAAAAACTGGACTGAGTTGGGAAATGGTTGAATCTATTATGTTACATCCATGTTATAGGATGTTATTTTGCTATTAAAACCTGTCACTTATATTTCTATAGTAATCGCTAACATTTATTGAGCATATAGTATGTGCTAGGTAATGTCTGAAGTACTTTTCATGAATTAACTCATTTCATCCTCTCAATAGCCCCCTTAAATAAGTACTGTTGTCTATGTCGTACCTGGGAGACAGAGGTGTTAAATTACTTTTCCAAGATGATGTAGTCAGTGAGTGTGAAGGCAGATTTGCAACCAGGATGACTGGCTCCACAGCCTGTGTTTTCAACTAATATGGTACAATATGTCTGTTCAAATATGTCTTGATCTGAAGTGAGAGCCATGGTATATTGTTAAGGGAGGGTGGGTATTATGTAGTATTGAAAAACTATCACAAAGAAGAAACCAATAATATGAGAAACTATTTACTACCTCTATGAACTTGGTAACTATTAACCGTTCTGGGTTTCATTCAATCTTCTGTTTTGTTAAATAGGGATAATAATATCTGCTCTGTATACCTCATAGAAGGTAGGAATCAAATCATGTGGATAAAAGTGCTTTGTCAATCGTCTTGTCATAAAGTTTATTATTAAGAATATTCTTATTGATATTGCTATATAAAAGTTAAACATACATAATATACTACACATTATATAAATTATATATTGAATTATATTTTATATATGGTATAAATAATATTATTGATATTGCTATATAAATCTAGGTCATTGTTAAAATAGATTCAAACAGAGTAACATTACTGTTTGATATATAATTAAATGTGAGTTGGGGCTTCCCTGGTGGCACAGCGGTTGAGAATCTGCCTGCTAATGCAGGGGACACGGGTTCGAGCCCTGGTTTGGGAGGATTCCCACATGCCGTGGAGCAACTAGGCCCGTGAGCCACAACTACTGAGCCAACAGAGCAAAAATAAATAAATTAATTAATAAACTCCTATCCCCAACATCTAAAAAAAAATGTGAATTAAGGGTGCTGTAGTCAAATGTGCTTGTGAAATGTAGAGGTTTAATAAAATGAAACTTTTAAAAGTGGCAATATTATGGGCTAAATTGTGCCCTCCATTCATATATTGAACGTGTAACCCCCTTAGTACCTCAGATTGTGACTATATTTTGCGATCTGGCCTTTAAAGAGGTGATTACGTTAAAATGAGGCCATTATGATGGGTCCTAATCCAATCTGACTTGTGTTTTTATAAAAAGAGGACATTAGACACACGGAGACACCAGTTTTGTGTAAGCCCAGAGAAAAGGCCATGCGGGGACATAGTGAGAAGGTGGCCATCCGAAAGCCAAGGACAGAGGCTTCAGAAGAAACCAGACATGTTGACACTTTGATCTTGGACTAACCTCTAGAACTGTGAGAAAACAAAGTTCTGATATTTAAGACACTCAGTCTATGGTATTTTGTTAGGTAGAAAGGCTGCTTCTACTGTCAAAGAAGACTCGTCGGAATTTGGAGGTTCAATGTCCCCAGCTTCATCAGGGCCTTCTCATATGTCTCCATTCCAATTTTCAGGGTCCCATTCCTTCCCACTCAAGGCCCTCACTTTAATAGTAAACACCCTCCAATGTTGGAAATTCAGTTTGTTTTGTAATTCAGCCATTAGCCGGATGAGATTCTGGGCTCAGGAATCTCAGCTTTGCAGCTACAGGAAATGAGTCTCTTTCAAGGCAGACATAGAAGCTTTCAGGGTCATTTATACAGCACTTGAGCTGGAAATTTGAATCCCTGAAGTCATTCTTTTCTTTTCCCACTTTGTCCAGTAACGTTAGGAGTAACCAGCCAATCTCATTATTCTTGTTAGTTTGACAAAAAATTTGAAGGGATTACATACATGCGTACCCAGAAACTTGCCTCTTATACATGTTTGGTTAGGAGAATCTATTGTTGATATTTTGCATATCTCTATTGCCACATCACTCTATGAACTCATCAGTGTTCCCTTTACTAATGGGAATAATTAGCATCCTTAAATCTAATCATATTAGACAGCCGATCCCAGACAGCCCAGACCAATTGAGAAAACCCATCCTTAAGATTCTGTTCCTCTCGAACCACTCTTGTTACCAAAATCTGTTATTAGTGAGGGTTTTGTTTCTCTGAAGAACCCTGACTAATACGTGTGAGACTTTTTGGATTCTTCCAATTATTGAGCTTCACTGTGAAGGTGAGATCATACAGAATTTCCCAAACACCTTTGTCCACAAAACACGTTTTTCAAGTACCTTCTAAGATGACTATTTTGAGCAAAATAATTGGGTATATACTGTTCTACATGGAGCGTGTGTGTGCTGTGTGTGTGTGTGTGTGTGTGTGTGTGTGTGTGTGTGTGTGTAATACTTAGGTCAAAATCTCAGCACTGGAAGGAGCTTAGAGGTCCCCTAGTGCCCTTCTCTGGTACCATCACTCTTTGCATTCTTGTCCTGTATGACTAAGTCTACACATCTGGTTCTAATTGCTTTCTTGGGGTACAGACCAACTGGATATTTATTCATTTATTCCTCAAATTGTTTTGAGTGCCTACTATGTGCCAGGCCCTGTTCTAGACTCTGAGAATATGGCAGTGAAGAGAACAGACAGAACATGCCTGCTCAGGTTCCAGTGGAGGCAAGACAGATAATAGACAAAATTAACAAATACATTGCTGATGGGACCTGATGTAAGTGCTCTGGGGTGAATAAAGCAGGGAAGGCGTGAGGGAGTTCTGGGTGGGCCGGGTGAGAGGTGGGACTGAGGTTTAAATAGAGGAGGGTGTGGGAGGGCTGCTCGGAGGTGCCTTGGAGCAAAGACCTGAATGAAATGTGAGAGGAGCCATGGGGCCATCTGGGAGGAGCATTTCAGGCTCAGGGAAGAGCAAGCACAAGCCTGATATGTTCTAGAAATAGCAAGGAGGCCAGCATGCTGGAGCAGAGAGAGTGTGGGGAGGAGATAAGGGCAGAGAGATGACAAGTGGGGAGGGGTGGGCAAGGAGGGGAGTCAGAAATATCAATAGCTTAGAGACTCAGAGAGAAACGGAGACACAAGAAGGTTTTGAATAGAGAGTGACATGATCTGACTAATGTTTTTAAAGGATGGCCCTGGCAGCTCTGTTGCTGATCTCGGGTGGCCTCTGTCTGCAGTGGCTTGAAGCAGGATTTCGGTTCCCGGCCAGAGGCCAGACATTGAAGTCAGGCCGTAGCAGTGAGAGTGCTGAATCTTAGCCACTAGACTATGATGGCCAGTGGCCAGTGACAAGGCCCTGGCCCATCAGCTTTGTAGAAATAAATTTCCACAAAGAGACGGAAAGAAGTGAATCAAGTAAAGTGTTTATTAGGAGGAAAAAAAGGGTATGTGTGGACAGACACACGGGCGGACTCAGAGAAGGAGTCACTTGTGGTAGTTTGAATCACTTATACGGGGCATTTCTTCCAGTTTCCTTGGGCCAGTCATCTTTCTTTGCCTGGTTCTGAGTCCGTATTTGGTTTATCTCAGGGTCCTCCCATGTTGGTGTGCGCCTCTCTTAGCCAAGATGGATTTTAGCGAAGAGGGCTTTGGGTAGGTTGACATCACTCCCTTTTTGGCCTCCAAGGAGCCTCTCTGCGCGTGTATAGTCGGGAAGGTCTCCTTGAGCTTGAGAATGAGAGATATGTGGCCTCTGTCTTTTACCCGGGCGGGGCTCAGCTCTTCTCTCCCTCCTGCTATTTGGGAATATCTGTCCACAGGGGACAAACTCCAGCTGCTCAGCCCATCTATCTCCTGCCTCATTGGGAATAGACTGTTGGGGAGTTTATACATTTAGTAGATTCCCAAACAAATGTGGTGTCTTTTCCTCTAACCCAGGTGCTGTCTTGTGTCCTAGTTATGACAAGTCCAGTCAGCCACCAAGGCCTGTTACTGTGTGCCGCTCCCCAATCCCCAGAGTTGGTCTTATCACTCAGCAGGGGTAGGCGCTCTATTAAAGCGTGTATATGCAGGGCCCTCTCTAGGAAAGGGGGCTAAGGCCCAATCAACATTCTTCTGGCATCATGGAGAAGGCAGAAAATTGGTCAAGTCACATGATCATGTGGCTACTTCATTCATACAAGTTCCCATCAAATTTATAAGTACGTAGGATACAAATACATCTATTTTAGGGAGAGGTGTATTTTAGAATATTTTATTATCTGTAAAATTAATTAAACTGGTCCTAGCAGAATATATACTTGGAAGAAAGACCTTGCAGCATACTGACTTGGAATAGGAACTATTTAAGAAGCAGATAAAATATAAAACTCAAGAAACACTGGCTCCTAAAGAAACGGTCCCTGAAACCTGCCCTTCTGTGCCTGGACTTTACTTACGATAGGGTTGATTGGAACATACATTAATTTGCCCACTCAGGACTCTACTCCCTTGCCTGTTTACACAGCCATCATAATTACCCTTGGCGACTAAGCTGAAGTAGAGGTACTTTATAAACAGAGATCATTTGATTTTTTTTAACCAAATAATATTCAGACAACTTTTGCCTTTTTTCTAGTTTTCTGACACTTTCCAACTCTCCATAATTCCACCAGGATTATTGACAGGAGTTTAGCAGATATATCTGCGAATAGTTGGGATTATAATTCACTAGACCCAGAAACTTGAATTTTTGCAAAGTGGCCCTTGTTTTTGTCTATTGTTTGTTTTTTTGCTTTCTTGGGCTTCCATTCCAACCCTCTACACTGACCCTGTTTAAAACAAAGCTATACCTCTTCTACTTCGAATTCATTCTTTTGGACAAAAAGAAAGAAAAAAAAAGGGGTGGTTCCTGGGCCATAGGCTGGTTCTTTTCCATTCTTGTTCTTTAAAAAGCATTTTAAGAAATCCTTTAAAAAATCCTTTCTCATTGGTTTGCATCACGCATTTGTGTTTGCCTTTGGTTACATGAATCTTCCTCTGTCTTTTGTGCATGTTATTAATAGTTTAAAAAATATTTGAACTCATCAGAGAACTTTTTATACACCTTCATTGACTTCTTCAGGTAAACCTCTCTATTCTTGCTTACTGAGATACCTTGTGATCTCGATATAATGTGATTTCTACGTTTCTTTCCTACAAACCCAGAAGTCCGAGAATACATCTTAGCTATCACTGGGAAAATTATGCCTGAATTTAATGAATAAATACACATTCTAATAAGTTTGTATTTTAGATTTTTCTGTCCTTATCAAGTCTTACAGCCTTTTAGAATCTATTTTGATGGCAATATACATTTCCCTTTATGAAATTAAAGTCTAACAATGTCCCGAATTCCTTTCACTACATCATTTTCCTCTTGTGATAATTAAACCCAGAGAAACAGTTCTTCATGTCCAAACCCAATTATGTGATTTTAATCTGTTTGAATTTGAGAACTGGAACTGAAAAACAGATCCAAATATATGAACTCATTCTTTTGGAGATGATAAATGAATAAACAGTAATATTTGTTTTCAATCAATGTTCACTGACTACCAATTATTAATCTATTGTACTCATGTATTATTATATTAGGAATTTGTGAGCAATATAATATAATGTTCCCCTCAAGTGATATTGGGGGACAAGTCTTTTAGTATTAATTGCTTAGTTTTTCATATCTGATATGCTGCTGCTTATGGCTTTACTCTTAGTATGATTGTAACTGATGGATGGATTTTGGCACAGTATGTAATTCCTTCTGCACTGAGTAAAACCTGGTGCTCTGTATTGCTTCTCACTTTAGACACTCAAGATTCTATCATCTGTATTTCTCCAGGACTTCCCTGCTTTTTCACCTCATATCATACATAGAAAATAACATTTGATTCCACTGGGTTGAATGTACCTGGTTGCTCAAGTTGAGAGCCTTTAGAACTGGGATCTTGGCTGCCCCCCGCTTGCCTGGATACCCCGGGGACTGAGGGTGTTCAACATCTCAGCACACTGGAAACCCATTCACAGCACATTGGTTGGGGAACACTGATCTGTACAACTAAGATGAAGCTACCTGGATACAGCCCTCAGAATAGCTTATCATATGTTTGATTTATTAGAATATATACTTCTTGAGGTCAACAGACTTCACAGAATCATAGGATCAGTCTTCAGAAAACTATTCATCAGCAGGGATTGGGCAGGGTGGGGTGAAGGTCATGGAAGATTGGAGTAGAAGGAGTGGACTGTCATTGAAAGCAAATGTTTTATTTCTCTGAACTAACATGGCAGTGACCTGGAAAAAGATAAGCTCTTGCCTACCTTTAACTTTCTAGTCATATGATTCAGCAGGATACTTAAAATTATTTTTCCCATTATACTTTCAAACTGGTCAGAATTTTCCCTCTGCATCCCAGGATGGGAGCGAAAAAGAAATTAGACTAACATTCTACTCTGTTTCACAACCATCAAAGATCAGTTGTTTTCAATCACATCTTCTGACTTAATTGGTCTGGGGTGAATTTGGGCATAGGTATTTTTACAAAGCTTCCCCAGTGGCTCCAATGGGAAGACATGGGTAGGAACTACTGATGAGTATCCCATTTTGTAACTGAGCACATATGTGAAAGGACACATCCCAAAGCACAATCATCCAGCAAAATAGAGATGAGACATGAGGCAAAAGCAAACAGTACAGGAAGCAAATATTTATATTAGGCGTCATCTTTGGGCATTTCTGAGTTGTGTCTCGTGGGATTTGGGCACCTTAGTTGGGGAAATGGATTGTCACTGCTCTGGTGAGCTAGGAGAGGTTTTGTGGAACAAATCAACTTAAAGAACATTCTGAAAGAAAAAGGTAGTGAAAATTTGGGGTATGAATTCACAGACCAGGAAGAAGAAGGGCCAGAGCAGCAAATGGAGAAATAGATGGAGGAGTGGTTTGCTTAGTGAAAGAGAATTTGCAGGGGGTGGGTAGTAGAGAAATGGGAGATAAAGACCCTTGGCCTTCCAACGAGGAGCTCAGTCACTGAGCAGAAACTAGGGTGCTCCACAGGTGGCCTGGTTCAGATGTAGAAGGGGAACTGGCACATTTTTTCTTGGATTGGGCAATCAGAGCTGAGGAAGGACTTTGTCAACAATAATCTGTACTCACACTCAAAGAAAAACTACATCAAAAATAATACAGAATACTACCATGGAAAATGTTTACTGACAAGATTAAGAGTGCAATAAGGTACAGGTATGTTTCATATTATATAGTATAAGGAAGTTACAATTCAGGTTCTGAAGAAAAATACAGGTAACGATCCAAAGCCTAACTTTATTATACAGCATCTGTGAAGCCATCTCATATCTCTATAATCCCTCCAACGAGAAGCACAAATTCTCCAAATTCCTAAACAAAGAACTTTAGCAACGACTTATTACCAGCTTTATTGAGGATTTACTTTTGGATCTTTTCTAGAATTTTCAGTGTCACTTTTTTCTCTAAACCTTAATGCTCCACACATGTTCGGGCTTTCTCACAGCTAAGTGAATGGCCCCATGCTCCCCCGTCAATGGAAGGATATTATTCCTGAGGGTACAAACTGAACAGTCATTTCTGGGTTTTCAAGGTTAACGCTGATAGAGCACTCTTTGGATTAGTTTAAAAACCTCATTTGGTGTCTTGCAGTTATCTCAGAGGGTCTACACAATCACTAGCCATCACTGTGTGTATCACTAAGACAGACAGTTCAGAAAGACGGACAGTTCCAGGGGGATTATATGCCTGTGACTGGGCAGAATATTCGTAACTCCAAATAGCTAAAAGTGCCTTCTGAGCACTAGAAATAGAAAATAAGGAAGAGAGAAAAAGACACACAAAGAAGGAAATGTTTAGAATGTTAAGTCCCCGAGGGTGAGAGTTCTGCCTAAATGTGACAAATATATGTCATAAATTAAAAATGTTCAATAAATATTTTGTTATTTTATTTTATTCAAATGCATTTTTTCCCACTTGGGAGTATGCCCGATATAAAGATGCATAAAATGTTCACTTTGGCAAACTCATTTCCATTCATTTCTTGTTTTTCGGCATTCGGAAAATCTACAACGGTGTCAATATAACATTCTGATTTTGTTTTTCAACTTTCCCATTCATTTACTTGGCTTTATACAAAAATAATATTCAAAAGATGGCCCCAAAGAAAATATGCTGGGTACCAGGGTCATCAAGTGAACAACTGCATCTTTCTCTGAGAAGGGAGCCGGGGAAATGGACCAAATTGCAGGAGGTAGAAGCACATGTTTGTAGTCTTCTCTTTTCTCCATTTTTAATAGCACGGAACCATTTATTTATTGACTGCTTGAAATAAATTCAAATAGAAGAACTTTGTAAATGCTGCAGTCTCTGGTAAGACCTACCTGGTGCCAATCTTTTTTGTTATTTATGAGAGGGCTTCAGAGAGCTTGAATGTCTACTCTTTTCATCCAAGAGCTTGTGTTGTTGTCAGCTAAAGCGCTTTTGTCTGGAAAAGATGCTGGACGATAATTCACAGGCTCACAATTCTCCTAGGACTGAATTGGGACCTCATCGAGCCTTACACTTAAGCGGGTTCTCTGAAGAGTATTTCACTGTTTCTAAGCAAGCAAGAGCATTTCACAGCTTCCTCTGTTTTGTTCCCTGTGGGTAGGTGAGAAAAGAGGGCAGGCTGTGGGGTCAGGGTCCTGACAGGGAAGACTCCACCCCTGGAGTTCTTATGGCTCCTTTCATTTACTTGGCTTTTCTTTCTCCAATTTTTAAATTACCTTAGATTTTTAAATAATGGCTTTGTTAAGATATAATTTACATACCACACAGTTCACCCATTGAAAGTGTACAATTCAATAGTTTTTAGTACATTCACAGATATGTGCAACCATCATGACGGGGGATGTTCAACTTTACGACATTTTCATCACCTCGAAAAGAAACCCCGTACCCTTCAGTTATTACCCCCGTAGTCCTCTATCCCCGCCCTCCTTGGCCTTGAGCAGCCACTCATCTACTTCTGTCTCCACAGATTTCCCTGTTCTGGACATTTCATATAAATGGAATCATATAAGATGTGGTCTTTTGTTCACCTGGCTCTTTTTTTTTTTAAGAAATTTCATCTTTTTTTTTTTTTTTTAAAGAAGATTTTGGGGGTAGGGGTTTATTAATTAATTTTTGCTGTGTAGGGTCTTTGTTTCTGTGCGAGGGCTTTCTCTAGTTGTGGCAAGCGGGGGGCCACTCTTCATCGCAGTGCGCGGGCCTCTCACTGTCGCGGCCTCTCTTGTTGCGGAGCACAGGCTCCAGAAGCGCAGGCTCAGTAGTTGTGGCTCACGGGCCTAGTTGCTCCGCGACATGTGGGATCCTCCCAGACCAGGGCTCGAACCCGTGTCCCCTGCATTAGCAGGCAGATTCTCAACCACTGCGCCACCAGAGAAGCCCCTGTTCACTTGGCTTTTAATCCCATTTTGTCTTATGACATTTGTAGTCATGTTGTCTTGCATTATTGTGCTTTGAAAACTTTCAGTGTGTCCCTGCCTTTTCGCCTCACGTAGCTTATGGTCTCCCTGAGTGAGGGCCACCCGGCAGAGACGGCACACCTTCAGTCAGTGTTTGTGAAATTCTGAACCAGCTTCTCTTGTTTCCTCTCCTACTACAAAGAGAAGTTCTCTGCAATCTCTCTCTAAAGAAGGTCATCCCGCTTCACTCCCGCATCATGAAGCAGTCTCTTCTCCCTCCAGCACGATGAGACTTCATAACACCTATAGTACATGTACAGTACGTGTGACAACATGCTAAAAACCCAGGTCTTCATCTCCTGTCCTAAGCTTTCACTACACCTATCTCCGTCTGCTCCCATCTCTATTCTGTCCAATTTTCAGGAATGTTCCTTAGCAGCCTGCTTGCTTGGTTTGAAGCTATCCTGGTAAAAGAAATCAGAATAACACTGAACTTCAAGTTGTGTGGATACTGGTATGCTGGCAATAGAATGGATTACTCCACAGGAATGCTACCAATGGTCTACTCTTCCTTATGTGATTTAGAGAAAAGACTTCCTCCCACTGGGAGTGACTTGTTGAAACCATGGAAAGTATGATCGTTTTACTTATCTATTTATTTGATTTTCTGAGATAGTTCTAAGAGCAAAAGATTTACCAATTTCAGTTGTAGAACATAACTCCTCTTCCTGCACATCCACACTGCATGACCATCTAAACAGGCCTATGAGAACAAATTGCGCTCAAACTAGGAATACGCATATGTATATATTTCTCAAAGGGACATATGCATGTATGAGCATTCTTTTTTACTGCCCTTTTGGAGAAGACTATGCTATTTAATTAGGAAGCTTTGCATGCCTTAGACATATTGGAAAGGAGGGACATGAGGTTACTACTTTCTAATTGTTTGTCTAAGTTAACGCTTCGGATCTCAAAGAACTGCTTATGTACAGCCAAAGTGAAAGTTAACTAGGCCTCATGTTTACAGAATTGACTTAAATTCCAAGCCTGAATAAAATTTGGGGAAAATATCTCTTGCTCTTCCTACTCTGTGGTAAACAAACTTAAAGGAAAATGTACTTTGTCCTCTCTGCTTGGAGGTAAAAAAGAAGTTTCTTAGGGAAATTTCGAAGTACTGCTTTTTGTTAGCCAAAATTTCTGGCTCCCAGCTAGCGAGCTTGAGAAAATGGATTGACCCATATGGGCTGGTGCATTAGTCACCCTTTGAAGTTCGCTTGTGTTTGTTTATATCTGCACCCTTCATCAACCAAAGATGCCAGCCAGGCTATAATCAATATTTAAACCGTAAAGTTATTTGTTATAACAATGTAAAATGAAAGATTTTACATTGTTTCCCTCTTCAGTATCCTCTCTTTCTCATTCCAACCTGTGAAGGGAGAATGCGTGATTAAAGAAAGGGAAGGACGTAAGTAACTGCTATAATTTTGACACATAGACACGATAGGGCCCCTTTCTAGTTGGCATGGGAAGGCGCTCTTTCCCCCAGAACTTGGCCCAGCCTTCCTGCAGCTTGGATGGTGATTGGCGCATTCCCTTGCCAATGGGAATAACAGCTGGCTTCTCAATATTCTCCTACAGCAGCTGCCGCATCCACCTTGGCGCTGGTTGCACACAGCTTTAGCCGCTGACGTTCTCAGGCTGTTGCTAAGTGTCTCTAATAACAGTACTTTCCATTTTACGCTTTTTCTTCTGAGCAAAATACATGCATCTTCGACCCTTAGTCAAAGGGGGTGCAATGAAAAATAACCCTAGGGTGAAAGGCACGCTCAGAGTCAGGTCAGTGTCAAGCTTTCTGTAAATTACTGTGGTCGGGAAAAGAGAAATTGGATTTCTATATTTACGAATATTGTGATACGTGCCTTTTGGAAAAGTTTCAACTTGAGGCCGAAGTGGAATAAAAGAAGAGTGAAGGAGAAAGCAGAAGTGTATGGGAATATTTAAAAGTCATTAAGAAATGAATTAGAATACTGAAAGTGTAAGTTGCATGTAGACAGGGAAAGGAATACTAGCATAGGGGGAGATGCAAGACAGGTCCAGACTATGCGGAGTGGTGCAGAGTACTAGAATATTCTCCAAGTGCAGGAGTTATAACTCCAGTTACCCAGATACACAATACAAACAGAGAAAATACAATAATTGGAAAAGGTCTCTTCTGACACAAACACATCTTGATGGGGCCTATCGGGAAGTGCTGCAAAAGAACTGTCTGTTGGACAATAATTAAAAATACCTATGTAAGAAAGAAAGCAATCTCAGCCTAGCAGGGGATTGTAAAACTTGGCCGATAAAGCAACACCATAAAGGTATCTGGGGTAAACATTTTGTGGATAATACTCCAAAAATCTTACAAAGCTCAGAGTTTAATAATCACCTGCAGGTGACATGAATTCTAAAATACTGCTGAGTCCACAGTGTGGTCTCTGCAGCTCAGTCAGACTCTGTCATCTCTGCCCAGTGAGGTAGAGTACAGTGAAACCAGGGATTAAAGTGGGCAAAGACACGCAGTAAATACAACACCTAACATTCACTTCCCAGTATTACATGGGGAGCTGTTCTGGGAAAAGGGTGAGAGCTTCATAAATTCATTTTACTTTTCAATATTGACTTTTCTTTCCACCACTTTGCCTCAGTTCTTTGCCTTTAGCCCTGCATCCCCTGCATAACCAGCATCCTCCTGATGAAAGTCAAGATTTCCAAATCTGCCTGGGGATGTTAATTGAGTCCAGCAGCCAAAAGTCAGCCTGGCAGGGAGCTGTTTATCTGAACACCCAGCCGCCCCATGCATCACAAAAACAAGACCAACTGGGCTACCAGCTTAGAAGTTTTTGCCTTTGCTTTTCACAAATCCCCATAAATTTCAAAAACAGACTAGTACCAGGACAGCACTTTTGGCATAAGAATGCAAAGTCAAGACACAAAAAAGAATTTCCTGACTTATTCTCTATGTGTAGTTTCTATGAAAAGAAAAATTCCTTTTTTTTTTCCTCCTGCTTCTGAGAAGTGAATGGTGTGGCAGGAAAGAGTGGTAGAATTTTTCTTTTCCTGTTTCAGAGTTGGGAAGCGAAGTCAGACTGTGACATAAAAGGCTCACCAACAAAAAGGTCCTATATCTTTGGTGCCTCGGTTACTGCTTTAAGACCCTATGAAACGTGTCTCAATACAATAGTGCACTTTTGAAAAGATTTATTGTCAGGCTTAACTGGGGTGGGACAAATGCCGGAACGATCATCTCCAGGATGTGCCCTGCCCATTCCACCTGGCTTTCCTGCAAGTACTAGAACTAAGCCGTAGAGACCGGCCATCAGCCGGCCTGGAGCTGAGACCCGGAAGGTAAAGGAGGGTGGAGAGAAAGGGAGGTGGTGATGGGTGTTTTGGAGAGAAAAGGAGGGCATGGAGAACTTGTGGAGTGTTTTTTCCACTCCTTGAAATGAGATGAAATTAGTGTCTCCTTGCCCCCAGATTATATGGAACCCGTATTATTCCTAGGCTTTGATTTACTAAAGCATAACAAAAAATTCTCCCTAAAGGGAGAACATAAATACTTGTACATTTTAGATGCCCTGGCCTGCAAAAAGATTCCCTAAACCAGTTGAAATACGATAGATTTCACAGTTCTGAGACAGTGTCTGGCACTAGCTTTCTACCCCTAATACTTATACAACACTTTATACTTACAAAATGTTTCACAACCACCTATATTAGCTAAGCCATAATTAACCATTCTGACAGAGACTACTGTTGTTTATCTTAAATCTCAGAAACATGAAATTGCCCCCAACTATGAGGTAATTAATCATTGAGGCAATAGTGTTGATCTTTCAGGCTGTGAAGTTTCTCTTCCTTGTTCTTTCCTTCCCTTCTTGGAGATCTTATCTCTAGATTTCAAGCTGAAAGTACATTTCTGGTACAGTTCTCTTGATATTTCATATGTAAGTGCATTTCAATCCATATTAAGTAATTTCCCATGGTATCAATTGATTTGAGATAGCATAGATTCGGCCAGTAAAAGCTTCTGTGTCAGGAAGACCACTCAATTTCATTGAGGTTGATCTAACTTTTTTTTTTTTTGCGGTACGCAGGCCTCTCACTGTTGTGGCCTCTCCTGTTGCGGAGCACAGGCTCCGGACGTGCAGGCTCAGCGGCCATGGCTCACGGGCCCAGCCGCTCCGCGGCATGTGGGATCTTCCCTGACCGGGGCACGAACCCGTGTCCCCTGCATCGGCAGGCGGACTCTCAACCACTGCGCCACCAGGGAAGCCCTCATCTAACTTTTAATGAACTGGGATATTTGGGTTTGACTCTCTTTCTCAGAAGGTTGTGAGGCTTCATGACTTTATATGAATAAATAACTTTAAAATGTTATGGATCGAAGTGACTTCCTAGAGACTCTATAAAATGTCCCAGTTAGTACTATTGAAAGAGGAATATTTTAATGTTTAATTTTTAAGTCAAACAAAATTGTACATAGAAAAGTCCTTCACATCACAACTATGATTGTACATAGAAAATTCCTTCATACAAAATTGTACATAGAAAAGTCCTTCACAACTATGATTGGAGGTGTGATTCAGATTCTCACACCAGGTTTCCAGTAAGCAAGTGTTTATGAGCACAGGCAAACAATTTAAATTCACCAACTCTATTTTCAGAAACCGTTTGATATTTGGGAGCTATGTCTCCTGCGTCTGATGAGTTTATGGCTGTCTGAAAACCAGATAGAGCAGGGGAGCTGAGGAAGGGAGAGAAAGACAGAGGAGGAGGGCAAGAAGGGAGAAAGGAGGAGGAGAAGGACATGAGGAGGCTCCAAAGAAAATGGTTAGTGAAGGAGAGCCAATCATAATCCAGCTGTTCCAAGCCAACCAAAGCATCTGGTTTCTTTAATTCAGGACACTTCATACTAAAAGGCCGGCTTGTTTACACTGTATATTTTGAGTTATTTAAACACTCTCTTCCAAACCATGGGTTTGCAACTTCAGGGGAGGCTTTTCAAATGTGGCTGAAAAGTATCCCCACATCAATATCACATGGCATGAACGATATGGAAAGAAAGAGAGAAGTTATAGACATTTTAATAGTCGTTAGCATGCCATTTCAGACTATTTTATTATAATTTTCTGAGAGGACTGAAAATGTCCCCAAGGCAGCATCTATACCATGCAAACGAAGCCCTGTTCTCTATACAGGTGGGCACAAATGCAAGTGGGCATGTGCACGCCCTCAGATGTATGGGGTATCTATCCATAGGCTACCCTAGCCTGTGTTCCAGAAATACTATTTACATTTTAACCAAAACACGAGCCGAAAATACACAAAGGTATCAAATCCAAGAAGAACCTATTTGGAACCTTCCGGAAGGACTGTTTGGGGTTCAGTCCTCAATCCTCTCACTGTTTCTTCACAGACCCTCTCTCAGTGAACTCCTCATTGACAGGGCTTCAGTTTTTCACTTCTAAGTAGGGGTGACCCAGCAGGATCCTCCAAGCCACTGTTCTTACCCAAACTCTAGTCCTAGATTTCCAACGATTTCCAAACACTTCCACTTCATTGCCCCACTATCACCAAGATGTCCAAGACAGAACTCAGCATTGTACCTACACCAATCCTTCCTCGATCTTTACATTTATGTAACTGATGCCATCCTTCTCCTGGTCAAAAGAGCTGGAAACCTGAGAGTCCGTTTCAACTACCTTGTCTCATCCCATATAGCCCCCATGTCAAAGAAGCCAAGCCTTTTACCATTTTCTTTATAATATTCTTTAAATTTGTCCCTTCTTTCCACTCCCATTGCTCTCTCTTCACTTGATACCCAAATTACTCAAGAATTTCTTGCTTGATTTTCCTGTATGAGAGACTGAAAGACATATACCTGAAAGGCAAAGACCAGAAAAGCTTCTGAATATCATGAGTAAACAGAAGGAGCTTAACTCTGCCTAGAAGCGATCCACAATTCGAAACCACTCACAAGAAAACAAATTCATAGTGAGGCATTTGGCAAGCCATTACGTTCACAATGACACCGTGAGACAGGTTCTTCCCCATTTATCTTTTTTGTGGTCCAGGCCAACTGCATGACTGGACCTGAGATGATCACTGCAGCCCTTCCAGTGTCTGGCAATATTTGGCAAACCTTGCCACTTTCTCCAGGTTTACTGATCTTTGACTTTTAAACTCAGGTAGGATAGAAGTTCAGACAGAGGAACGTTTGCTGCCATTTCTCAAGTCTCTCCAGCTGGGACTATCTGATCTCATCAAGAGCCGTAACTGCAGCAACTTACAGACCAATAGCGACAGCGGTGCCCAAGGGGGAATACAGCTGATAAACAGGAGGCGAGAGCTGGGTGGTGAGGGGATAGCCATAAACACTTAAGGCCTCAGTGTGACAACTTTGTGGCCTATGTAATTCCCATTGACGTCAATTCCATGTTATGGATATGGAATTGTTTAGGACCACAGGAAGAAAACCTTACATTGCTTCACAGA